>NW_023601104.1:49170972-49748472 GCF_014898055.3 Talpa occidentalis | reverse complement strand
AGGAACCACTTTATCTTTCAAAAGTGGCTATGTTGCAGTTGCTTTTCAAGCTCATGCAAGAGAGTAAAGGATAATTATTAACATGAAAAGTTGTATATTTTGCTCCAATATTGATCTAGTAGCTGGTGGAATTATTGCCTCCATTTTATAGACGAAGAAGCCAAAAAGACAGAAGTTAAGCATTTACACCAGATTCAATATTGATGTAGCCTGAGGACAATCTAACTGGGAATGTTGCCTCCCACGTATTTGAACCCAGAAAGCCAAAGGCCATATTCTTGAAGAACAAAAAAGTGGAAAATATTTAATTCCTGACCCTTAAATTTGCCATCATCATTGTTAGTGTGAACACCATCCTAGGACCAATGTTTTATAAACTACTGGCAACTACTAAGAGAGGGTTTTACAAAAAAGGAAGTAAATGTTTTCTTGAGACTGGCCAACCCAATGAGCAGTACATATATTTATCCACTTTGGCTGATTCCTTGACATATTGGACTTTTCCTTTTATGCTATTTGCTATTGAGAAGAAGTGGGTTTAAACCCTTTAAAGGGGTTTATCTTAAATCTAGAGTGGTAATAGCTATTTTTATTTCAAAAAACTTCACTTTAAGGTAGTTTTCCCTAAAAAGGGATCTTAGGGAATCATGCTCAGGGAAGGCTTTGACGTTTTAACCTTTGTGATGTATTACATTAGATGAGCCTTGGATACAGGTCTGAGTAGAACAAAACCAAGGTTAAATGGTACAGGGCCTCTTCTAAGTCAAATAACTTCTAAGGAATTTATCAAATATAACTTCTAGAATGTCATTGGAGAAGTGAAAAATAATACCAGAAGTCATTGTATTCCCGGCTCGAGATTTAGGACAGTTACATTACTTTAAAATATATCTGTGTTCATGGCTGTCAGAAGAAATCCTAACAAAATCCACACATTTGCCACATCCATTACCACTGTAAAGAATTGCTTTGAAATGCTTGCTCTAAGAGTTACACAGTTTCAACTTCCTCATTTGAGGATGGACATTTCTAGTTCTGGGCTGAAAGTCCTCGCCCAGAAGCCAGGCCATGTGGGGCACCTACTAGTTGCAAAGTTCTCACTTGTAATGAAAAGTAGTGCTTACCTCCTGAGCTCTTAGTGTTACCATATCTTGTACTATGCATTACAAAATTAATCCGCTGAATAGGACTATTTTTATTGCCTCCATTTTACAGAGAAAGAACCCAAAGAGAAGAGAAGTTAAGCATTTACTCAATATCACATAGAGGGTAAGTAGAACTGGGTTCAAACCCAGTTAATTGCTGAATCCTCCCTAAGCAGACATGCTCACCAAGGGCAATGGATCAGGAGAAGCAGGTAAGGGACTGGCAGCCCAGGAGACCTGTTAGACCATATTAAATAATTCTATCTCACTGCCTGCAATACTACTTTCACAACAACAATTAAAATTCTAAAATATATAAAAAAGAAAATTTTGAGACTCAGTACAAATAGTCACTACTGCTTGGTATGTCCAATGGTTTTTCACTCCAAATCCTTTGGATTTGGTCATGTTACCAACATAGAATCTATTATCAAAAATAAGTTCCTTTAATCTTAGGTCCTTCCTTTGATAAAACATTTTCCTTTCAAATAATGTACCATCCCGACAAGGACTCATGGCAAGGGGCTGTCTTCGCATGTGTAAAGATGGTTTCTGATTTGGGTTAGGGCCTCCACCCCCTTAGTGGAACAAATTTTGCATCTCAGGCAACAGCATAGAAGCACAAACATCATGTTCAGTACAACTTCTAGCTTCTTGGATGTTTTCTTCATGCTTTGCAATCATTTGCCTTAAAAAAATACAGTACTAATGACACAATCATCTTGTTTTGTGCTTAATAATGAGATGGATAAAAACTGTGGCTACTCATGAGTGCAAAAGTGAAAAAGAGAAATGGCAAACAAAAAAGGTAAGTCATTTGTGGTAAGAACCTACAAATAAATTAAACCTTGCCTAAGATGTATTGATTTTATGTGGCCTCGCCTGTAGAATAATGTCAAGGGTTCCTGACAATCCATTACATTCAATAGGCAAAATCTCCTTATAATTTTTTTTCTGTTTCCTGAACGATGTATAATCTATTTCTCCCTTGATGAAAAAGCAGTTCTATATGGTTGAAAATTCTGTGAAGAAGTGAACAGGGCAGATGCTTTGTATGTGGAAAACTTTCTTTTCTCCTTCAACATCATATCTGGACAAAAATTAGTTACAGTTAATCTGACAAATGAGGTGCCAAATGCAAACCCATGTATGCTCTCTAAACACAGAGTCTGGCAAACTAGAAATGACTGTTGGGTCATCTTTATAAAGTTAGCAATGGCATGCCAGAGTGAGTGCTACGCATTTTTTGAGATTTCTACACTACAAATAAAATTTAATTATAGATTTCTGGCTAATCTGTGATGAAATTATTCACTTTTCAATATCTCAAGATCATGGTTAGGTACTCATTCTTTGCTGTCAGTGACCCCAAAAAAACCATTGTAAAAATAATGTAGTCATCAGAACTAGATGTTTTCTTAAAAGCCTTTAACAGGAAGATTACTTTAACTAGAAAATAAAATGTTTCTCCTATATCGATGCTGAAAGAAAACAAAGTCATATTAGCCATTATAGTAGAAGGACAGCAACTAGACTAACCCTTTTAATCTTCAAACCTGAGATTCCTGTGGGTGTGTGCCTAGGGCCACATGCACGGTGTTACTCGTTCATGTTCTCCTGCTGATAACCTGGTAGCAGGAGGGAAATGAAGGTCCTGGAAATTTTGATTTGACCAAGAGATTCTCATTTTCAGTGTTTAATAGTGGTGTCTGATTTTGAAATTGGTAATTGAGGGATTGGTGTGCCAGGCATGTGATTCTAGAATTAACAAAACCATGCAGCTCTGAGAAGGGCTATGTGATGGTGACAGCCTCAGACCCTGGCATCAAACAGCCAGGCTGCTTGGTGAAAATATTCATGTGTAAGTGTCACAGGTAGTGGCTACTTGATGATCAAGATTTCACCTAGACTTCTTAGAAACTGTCCCAGCTTACAAATTACCATTAAACTCAGCAAATAGACAACAGGGTATATGCAGATTTGTAAAGATCCGAATATGCCACCCATGAGTAACTTAGCCAACAGGAAACTCCAGCTCAAGGAGTGAAGTACCTACTAGAAAACCCTTCATTCTAGAAGGAGAACTGCTAAAGTTCATAAAACTTCTTATTTGTATTCAAATACATATAAAGTCTTGAGGTAGGCAAATAATGCAGAAGCTAGAGTGAACCTGTAATGCTGAAATTGAATGAACAGCCCTTCATAAATGTATTCATTCATCCACTCCATAAACATCCAGTGGGCATCTATTATAGCAGACACTGTGCAGGGCAGTGGAATAAAAAATAAGTTGGGTCAATTTGTGTTTGCAGTCCATGGGCTTAGACCCAGGAGACAGTTCTGATGCAATGTGGGACATGCCATTGAGGGGTGGGGGTCAGGGGCTCAAGACTGAAGAATCAATTAATGTTGCTTGAGGGTGAAAGGCAAGTTTCACATAAAAGATGGGATTTTAGGGAGAAATTCTCCAAGATCACTGCAAAGAGTATCAGAGGATAGAGTGGATGGTGGATGCAAAGGGAGCGGTCCAGAGACTAAACCAGTCCATGCAAAAGGGCATCAGGAGGTTCCAGGGGCTTTAGCTGCTCCATACCCATGTTAAACCTGGGCTATGCCTATGTTAGGTGAGGCTGGTGCTGTTGAACAGTAGAGCGAGGATGTGATTAAATTTCTAACTTGGGGCTTGAGAGAGCCTGGGGAAGGTCACACTGCATTGATCAAAGCAAAACTCTGCTCTGTAGCCCCTGCTCTTTCCGTGGGTCCGTGAACAAACCCAAAGGCAATTGTATCTCGAAAAAAGTTACTTTTCCTTCAGTCTAAAATTCCTCCAGTCATTTTCCTTCTCTCTACATTTTCCCCATTCCTAGTTAAGCTTGTTTAAAAAGTAAGCTAAGCTCTGTATCTCCAGCTCCTCACACTCTAGTCTACCAACAAGTCTGTCATCAGGCCCCCGGGTGTGCCGCTCTGAAACTGCTCTGCCCAACCTCCAACAGTCTGTGAATTGTCAGATCCCATGGGTACAGGCCTCTTCCGACCTGGCCTCTGCAGCATTCCACACGACTAGCCACGCTTCCTTCTCAAAACACTCTCTTAAAATGGCACCACAACCCCTTTGGCTTCATTTCCTATCCTCTGCCTCCATATTTAAAAATTTTACACAGGTTGGGCCTCCCCCGGTGGCGCAGCGGTTAAGCAGCCTCTGCAGTGCCGGTTCATTCCCCGGCCGCTGGTGAGGGTCCCACAAAAAAAAAAAAAAATTTTTTTTTACACAGGCTTTCCCTTTCTCCACCACCTGTGTAACTATTCTCATGTTACACTTTCCTTAAACCAGTGCTTCTCAAACTTGAGTGTACACTCACCAAATCATTGGGAGGGCAGGACTTGGTTGGGTCCCAAGTTTGGAGATCTGATTCAACAGGTTGGGGGTGGGGGGCTGTAAGAATTTGCATTTAGAAAATAAAATTCTAGGTGATATTGATGCTACAGACCTGAGACCACACATTGAGAACCATAACCCCAGTCTTTTCTGTGCCCAGGCCTTCAAGTTACCAGTCACATGGATGATGTGCTACCACGGCCATTCACACAGCCGCAGACTTGGAGCTCTTTCCTACATCTCAACCAGAATGTCTCCAAAGTCTCTGAAACTGAATCTGTCCAAAATGGAGCCGATCAAATCTTCTTTGTTCTACCTCTCCGCAAAGCTGTTCCTTCTGTATTGCCCTCTTAAAGAAAGGCATCTCCCTTTTTAGCCTCCACATGTTACAAAGGCCCAGGAGGCACAGTCTTCATACTCTGTCCCTGTGACCATGGTCATTACCCTTGCCTGGAGGCTCACAGAACTCCCGGTCACTAGGCACACTGAGATACCCACAGCAGATTTATTCTTTGAGCTGAATTTCCTCTTTAAGGTTAGCTGCTAGCTGAATGCCCAAAGGTAACACACTTATTTCTCACAGTTCTGGAGGTTGAGAAGTCTAAGATCAGCATCATGCTGTATCTTTATAGTAGAGAGAGAGAATCTCTCTCAAGTCTCTTCCTATAAGGACGCTAATCCATTCACAAGGGCTCGACTCTCCATCTTAATTACCTCCTAAAGGCCCAGCCTCCAAATACCACCACACTGGGGATGAGGGCATCACAGTGTGAATTTGTGGCATGGGGGACAGACACTAACAGTCAGTTCACAGGATGCTCTATTGACATTTTAGAAACACAACGCATTTAATTTTAGTAGCATCTGTGCCTAGTGACATGTGCTAGGCACCCTTAATAGGCCCCCATTTTGCTGTTTCCTGGGAACAAATGAGCTACTTCTAAAATCACAGGCTTTATTACTCCCCTGAAATTTCTCTGCAACTCAGGTGGTTCTGAAGGGAAACTGTAGATTATATTATTTTCTCTCTGGATAAACTTGGTTATCTTACTAACAAATAATTCTAGGTGGTTTTTTATGTCAGTAGCAGAGATGATTGGCACTGGATTTCTTTCAAATAAGTTTGTGTTCAAGACAATAAGCTATATATTCTTCAGTAAGCTTGAGTGATAGAGAGAGAATTAAGGAGATATGGGCTCTGGCTTGGCTACAAGCTGCCCAAATTCAACAAACACAAAATCTATTTTATCAAAGGAGATACTTGGCTCACTAAGTGATCTCTCTAGGGCAGTTTTCAGTCTATTATCTTAGCATATTAACAGTAATTTCAACCCAGTATAATGAAGTCTCTTCAAGTATAAGTTGATAAAAGAAAAAAGTGCTTTCTTTCCTTCTGTGTGATGTATGAGACGCAATGGAAAAATGTGGAGATGAGGGGCTTACAGCAGTTAAAGCAGACCTGGCTTATTAGGAACTGGGCTTGATCTAGACCTGTAGGGAGGTCACAAGGCTCAGACATTAGACTCTGTAGAAATGCCAACAAAAGGAATTCAGTTCCAGGGTTAAGAGTTACCAGCTATCCATAGGTAAACGAATCCGCTGAAGTGAAGAGTATTTCCATTTCCTGTTCATGTTTAGACTAACTTCCTTGCAATTCACATTTTTGACTCAGACCCCTCTGAGTCTCTCTCAATTCTCTTGGCCTTTCAATGTAGAAAAAGCCACTATCTGAATACCACCTGCATCCACACTGTTAGAGTAGCCAAATGCATATTTCTAGGTCTCCATGCAGAACTCTTGAATCACAAGCTTTCCAGATGATTCATATGAATATTAAACTGAGAGTCACTGCTAAGTAAAAAGGATCCACTCAGGTATATCTAAAAGTGACTTACTGAAATTTACAATGAAATCAGTTAACACCTAGGAGGTTACCATCTGGTCCTTCAACCAAGCTTTACACCCTTTGCTTTACTTCTGAGAGTTATCAGTTACACAGATACTATTTTTATTGGTGGTTACAAGACTAACCAGTTTTTTAACCTTTTTTTTTTTTCTGTGTTAAAAAACTATTTCATTGTGATATCATTGCAAGAGAATGTCTATGCCAAGATTTAAAATCATATTCCACACCTTCATTTTTGCCCCCTGGGGTAGCAAGGAAGAGGATTCAGTACTCCAGAAAGACCTCTTGGATACATCACATGCAAATGAAGACTGCAATTAATTAAATATTTCATTGCTGCTGTCCAAACTCAAATGCATCCTGCTGAACTCTCCCCTTAGCTTGATGCCATAACCATCAAATACAAAGGCAGTGGAGGGAAGGGCTGCTGTAATATGCAATACAATAAATATATCAATTGAAGACCAACATTAAAAGAGTTATTTGCTAATGGGCACCATGCCAGGGTTACTCAGGCAATGCTGCCTGCAGAATTCCTAAGCTGAGTTCACAAGATACAGATCGATGCACCTCCAAAGAGAGTCTATATCAATCTCCATTTCATTCATTAGCTCCCACTTCGAGCTGGTTGGCTGCTAGTTAACTCTTTAATGTGGGAGAAACTGTCAGTGTAAAGGCCACTGGGACACGTGCTCTTCCCAGCTGTACTTGACCTGTCAATATTTCTTGCAGCAGACTGTTTAAACTGGTACAGCTAATGGCAAAATGGAGACCTATGGGGTTTTGAAGGCTTTCATAGCTTTAGAATGGCTTACCATCCAATAGCAAACATTAGTAAATTCATCCAGTTGCTGTATTTCTGCCTGTGCCTTACTATCCAGGTGCAGAGAAACTGGGATAAAATTATTTTCCATAGTTTTACTCTTGTACTCAAAGGTATTTTAGACTACACATTATGTAAATGTGGGCACCACTACAATGAGATACTATCACACCAAGGACTTGGCTGCAGTGGAGATCATTAGTTTGTGATTCAGCTCTGAAGAAGCTCAAACAATGAGGGGAGCAAAGCAGCACTTTCTCTAAAGTTAGGATTCATTTTCAATTTGTATTGGTCCAGGGACAACTTTATTGTTGCACAGTGGAAGAATCTGGATGCTCAGGGGGATGCTTGGTGCATGAACTATTTCAAACCCTTCTGAAAATGTAAATAAGAGACCTAAAACATAAAGGCATAATTACCAAAACAAAGAACAGTCTCAGACCACCAGGAATAGCTGGCTTCGCTTATTTTCTTTCTACAAATATTGAATTTACTAATTTCCCTTGCCTTACTGTTGAATAAAATCAATTTTCTCAGTAGAGCTGATCTCTGCTTTGTTTGAGGTTAGATGTGAAGTTGATATGCATCCTTAGATATACTGTTTGGGAGAAAGCCTTGAATATTTAACCCTACGTCACAGCGAGCCCTCCCTTCCCCATCCTGTGCGTGGGGGGTATATTGATTCATTATTTGACAATAAGGATTCTCCATAGGTTAATTGACATGTTTGGAATTCACAGCAAGAAAATCTGTGCATTATTTTAAAACTCCTGTCAAATTGTTTGTAGATACGGTTTGATAACAACACCTGTTTTTCCCTCTCTTGGCCAATACAATCCATTGAGAATCCTGGCTTAAAAAATTTCCCCACAGAATTGTCAAACATATGTATTTGTATTTCATTACTTGGGTAATAGCTGATTTGCCAAGTTCATTTACTACTAGTTGCTTCTTAAACATCTCAGTGGGATAATTAAGGAATACTAAGAACTGAAACTGCACTAAGTTAGGAGGGGGCTGGAGCCAATGCCCAAATCCCAGTCCTGATTAAACTGCTGTCCAGAATTAAATATTCAATAACTGAAGTGCTCTTTTATTTGCTCAAATAACTTACAATCAAGAAGACAGAAATACTCCCCAACTTGTGCAAAGGAGACCCCTCATAAATTCTCTACCAATCAAAAAATCCCAAACACTTTCCAGTGAATGATACTTAAACTCAGAATTGGTCAAAATGGTGCCTTCTCTTAAGCACTTCGTATATCTATAGATGGGAGGATAAAATGAATAGTAACCCTAGGAGTGTGTTACAGAAGAGAATAAAGAAAGGCCAGGCAGAGTTCAAGGTTATAGCTGAACACGGGGGCACTGATGAGGATTTGGGCAGCTAATATTCTCTCTAGAGAAACTGTAGAAGTGAAGGATGCTGGAGAAGAATGTTGAAATGTGCTAGCATTAGAGTTTAAATACATTCAAAGAATCTTGCTGGCTCATGGCTCAAAGAAAAGAAATTTTAATCACAAACTATCATCACTTGAATTTGAATGCCTGTTGTTTGAAGTCACTCTCTAGTGACTTCCACAACATAGGGTCTACTGCTGAAACTAAATAAAAAGGTATGAAAATGGAAAAAAAAATATATATATATATAAGAACACATGGCTATAGACACAACAGAAGATATTGTCTGAAATGTTGTCCTTTAAATGTTGGACAAGAAGTAAGAATTAAATGGTGAGTTTCTCAGATTCTTCCCTCTGGAGAAAAGGAATATATGACAGACTTGACAGAATGTGTTTTAAAACAGGCTAATGAGTATAAGCCCCAATGCTATCATAAGAAAAATGCATTTGAGTCTTTAGTCCAGGAGTTATCCAAGTTCATATATTCATTTTAGAAGACACCGTCCAGGGATCCAAAAACAAATTCTTTTTAAAGTACAAGCACCAAAGTAGGAAGTGGCTGAATTCTAAGATTCTACTGTGAAAGGGAAACATTAATGATGACCCTCATTTATTTCCCATTGTTCCCATTTCAAAGTATACTCCTTTTTGACATATAACTGATAGACTCGAGGGGGCGCTTAACAATCCCTTAGAGAGTTTTACATGATTTTCCATCAATTATGCATTGGGTGTTCACAGGGGAGGTATTATTGATTTTCCAAAAGTGAAAAAGTTACCTAACTTAGTACCGACAAGATCTTGTTTTATCCTGTTTCATTACATGAGAAAATTGTATAGTTTTTTATTCTCTCTATGCCCAGGAGTCCAGGCTTAAGTGGGGGTGGTGAGTAGGGGACAGTTCAGACTCATCAAATAAAATAAAAGTAAGACAGAAGAGCCGGAGAGCTTCTCTTGTCACATTTCCACAATTTCCGGCTTTCAAGCCGCCACTTACAAGCCACTTCTTGACATAATCTTTAGGCTTAAGCATGTGGAACAGTGGACCAACCAGCTTAATAAAAAGACAAAGATGATATGCAACTAATGGACAGAGCATCGCAACTCGGTGTTAACACATCATTCATTGAACTAAATGCTCTTTCAAACTCTGCAGCAGAAACAATTAAAGTACTGACGGCAGTCTTAAGTTGCTTCAAATTGTCTGGCACAATTGATCCACAATTATCTTTGTACTCCCTGAAGCCCCTGATGCTACCTTCTTCATTGACTTTAAATTTCCTTCACAGTTCTCCAACCTGTGTTCTGGCATACTGAATATCTGACAAACTGAATATCCACTGGAGAAGGCCGTTTTGATAGATCTAGCAATTCAAAATGTCCTATTTAAAATCTAAGCCATATGCTTCTTGAATGTGTATCACCTGCTCTTTGTGTTACACAAGATATTTTACTGAAAATTTAAATGCTAGAGTTAAATTTTAAAATTTAACTCTAGCATTTAAATTTTCAGACAAAAGAAATGACAGACTGCTTTGCCATTAGTTTCAGCACAACTTGTTGAGAAATGCTATGATGTTGGATTTATGATAGGCACATATTCTATTTCCAAAGTTTGAACTTTAAAATCAAGTCTAGAATGGCCAAGGGATTCTGTTCACCATTTTTGCATTCTTGGGCAAGATCCGATAGCAAAGATAAACACTGTTGATAAACTAGTTCCCTTAATGTTCTTTTACATGCATCGTTGTTAAAAACTCTTCAGTGGTTGGCTCATTAGGGTTGCTGTGAACATCCTATGGAACACTTCCAGATGTGCTTTGTTTCCAAAGGATTGTGCAAAGGAATTTGCTGTGGAACATAGGCACAGATGTGTTCATTAACGCTATATTATAGAGGGCTTCCCTAGTGTCGCAAGGGGTTAAGACGCAACCTATGAAGCTATCCGCAGCCACTGGCCAGGGAGCAACCCACATGGCACAGCAGACCTCTCCTGACTCACCCGCTGCTCCTCTCAGCAGGGTATTTCAGTCAATCTGCCTGTTCTGTTCCCCGCTCTGTCTCGGGTGAATCCTCTCACCCCCCTGCATCTCTGGCCTGTACCCCAGTTCTTGTATGCATAAATAAATCTTAAAAAATACCCACTATATTAGTCTTTTTATAATAATTTTTATCTTAATCTTCCCTCTTTTTGTAGGTGACGTCTGGCATGAAATCGTGTAAACTTGGATGAGTGAAAAACCTTGAAGATGGAAAGAAACACCTGCCTATCTTAACAAAGATTTCTCTTGCCCAAAGAGTGACATATTATTTGATCCAAACTGAAAAGTCATTTTCAGCTGTTATGCGAAGACCTGTGCTGGAGTCTATGCAGTGGATTCAAGATCAGTGAAATGATACAGTTTCATGAATTAAACAGTTCATGGGTTATCTTTTTATCTAAATTGTACATAAGATTTTTCTCTCAACTACGTGATTCTAATATAGACATGCTGAAAAAAAATTTAGCTGGGACCCAAAATTGCTAAGGTTCTTTGCACTTTACAAAAGTAAGAGCTTAACTGCATCTAATGATGGCATCAGAATGTTTCTTTACTGAGTATCATCAAGGAACAAAAAACTCTTATTTGTGCAAAACTCCACCATGATTTCATGTGTGCTATTTTAGTTCAGTTTTCTTATCAGTGTTGTAAAGAACCCAGCATGTATTTCCATGAATCTTATTTACTGATGTTTATTGAAAATTTCTACTTGACACTAACTTTATATTAATTTCTCTCTGAGTAATAACTCATATGATTTATTGAATGTATATGTGACAATAGCGTGTGTGTATATATATATATATACACACACATATATTGTACATACTCTAATTTGCTGATAATTTGTGATTAGCAGAAATTAGTCTAGTACTCTGTTAACATTTTAATATTTAATACCACAAGCCCTACTACCAGTCCAGACCTCTACTCCCATGCTCACTTCTCCTGCTTATCTTTTTCTTTGCAGTTAAAGTCTTAAGTACCTGATTGACTGATTTTATTGCATGTCCTGTTTATCATCCATCTCCTTCCATTAGAATGTAAATTTCATAAAAGTAGGCAACTTTGCTTTGTTCACTGCTATCTCAGCACCTAGAATGATCCCTGTTACATAGTAGCTGATCAATAAATATTTGTTAATGAATGAATAGTACCATTAGTTATAATAAGGGGTAGTGCAAACATTGAATGCAGTACGCTTTCTGTATTTTCTGGATTCTACCTTCCTCAATGGCCTAATAGTCTATGTTTAATAATCACCCTAAGGAATATTGCTAAGGGTATTAAATATTAATTGCCTCATGCACAGTAGGAGGTATACATCACTGGAGAACTTTTAAGTCTTGTGCAAGACCTTGGACAAGAAGTACAGTGATTTTCATATGTTCCACATTTGAGATATTTACTTATCTAAAAAAAGGGAGGCACATGTTGAGAAATTCAGTGACAACTTCTGAAATTCAACACTGTAACTGTATGAAGTTCTCCCTACAAAAGTAATTCCACATAACTACTTTTTTAATAAGATAATTGAAGAATTCTTATATACTTAGATGATTATAGATTCATTCTGATTCTCAGCCTCTCTACTTCCTCCTTCTCTTTTCCCCCTCCCTTCCCCACATACACACACACACACACACACACACACACACACACACATACACACACACACAATGTACGATAAAGAACAGATACAAACATACAAATGCAAAAAGGAAAAAGCTAGAAGTCAGCGGTGCTATTTTGTAGTTTTACTATTGCTCTTATCTATCGAAGTGATCTTGGCCACTTAATTTCTCTTTGAAGGTTCTGCTTTATCATTGATTAAACATTTAAGATCATTTTAGTCTCTAAGAAGTCAATAAGCCTACAAATGGAAGATAGAATAAAGAGGGAAAAGAAAGTTTATTTGTTCAAACAATTCGAATAGTATTTCAATTTTTGATGAAAAAATTAATATCTCATTTTGCTTTATTTCCCATTTTTTTTTACCCAGCATATTATTACTTGGAGGAAACAGGGTTAACTGTCTGGTCCTCCAGCTCAGAGCATTGCCTTTGGTGAACAACTATGTTGCCTATCTAATTAAGCAAAAGAAATTTCAAAATAGTTTATACTATCAATCTCTTTGACAACATATCTAACAGCTGATTTCATCTTGCCTTTGGAATAATGCCAGACAGCAAGATCAAGATATCTTCAGGCAAAGCTTGTCCTAACACCTGCTTTTTTACCTATCCTGATGGATATAGGTTGTTCACCTAGAACAAGTCAATGTAGAGAATTTCATTAATGCACCCCTATATCTCTAATCAGTTACAAGCCTCCCACAGCTTCTTCAAAGGGATTTTTCCCCATTTGTCATAGGTTCACCAGTTAGCAGCTTCTGGTAAAGGAAAGACTTTTCCCAACTTTTATCAGAACTTCCTACATTTTAGCTACTCTAAAAAGTGGTCTCAACTATAATGTTTTTATCTACAATAAAACATCATGCTCAGAAAATATCAAAATAAGCTGGTGATGGTTTGGACAACTTAGGTCAACTTACATTTTAATTAATCAAGGCCAACATGATAATTATATAATTTCCATTTTAGTATTTAAATCATCAAAAGAGAGTAGGTGCCAAAATCAACAACAAGGCCCCTAGTAAGGCCAAGACTGTCAAATAAGGGTTCTTGGCACATTATTTATGCCTCTCATTATATGAAAGGTGATCTTGCATTAAGGCAACCCCTAAACATTCAAATGGAAAGCATATTGGGTGGGAAGTCAAACATGATGGATTTTAACCACTGATTTAATATAATATCAAGGTAGTTATCCAAGGTGTGACTATATTCATTCAATACTTATTTCACCAACAATTAAATACCCATTCTAGCCACACATACATGTACTCAATAGGCAGACTGTAGCTTCAAGGCAACAAATTAAAAGGGTGTATAAACCACATAAACAAATAGTAAAGAAATTAAATAAAATTATCTTAATGGGGGTTTCTGCTGGACTGAATAGACTAGTTTTGACAGAGTTGACATCTTAAGTTATTCCATTCAAACTAACACCAATATAATCTACCAAAAATTATATAGGTGCTTTGTACTTGTGAAAATACAACTTCAGACTTTTTTTCATCTATCATTTTTCCTAAGTTTGAATAGGATTATAGATACCCCATTCTGATGAAATAAAGCTTTGTAGCTCTGCTAAAATGCTGTGCAATATTCTCAGCCAGTGAGTGCCTTATTTTCTTTGTGAAGAACCTTTGAGAATCTCATAAAAGCTATAAAACCTTAGCAATCATCAAAAATATATAAACACACAAAAATTTGTATTAATTTCAGGGGTTCACAGGTCCCCCAACTCCTACCCCTAGATCCCGGGTTAGAAATCAGCACCACACACAAAAAGACAACACGACTTCAGCAGAGCCTCATTTGTTTGGATGATCTCAAGTCTCGTTCCACAATCCACTCATTCCACAAATATTATTGAGCATCTAACATGTACCACATGCTTTTCTAGATGATGGGATGTCTCCAAGAACAAAAAGGGCAGAGTTCCTTGATCTCAGGAGGGTGGAAAATAGACAATAAACAAAAGCAATAACTAAGTTATACCCTGTGCCAGTAGGTGGTAAGAATGAAGGAGAAATAGTAAGTTGGCAAGGGGTTTGGGGGTGTCAGGGGTCACAGAGGAGGAAATCTGCAATTTCAAATACGGCAGTCAGGAAAGCCCTACTGAGCATGTGACATTTAAACAAAGACTTGAAGGAAAGGCAGGGGCCAGATGGACATCGAGGAGGCGTGTGCCAGGGAGAGGAAACACAGTGCAAGGGTCCCAAGCAGGCACCGCCTGGTAAGGAGGCAGGAGGGCAGGAATAGAGTGAAAAACAGTAGATCAAAATCAGAAATAAAAGGTGTGTGGGCAGGGGGCAGCCCCAGGTCACAAAGGGACTGGAAGCCCTTTAACAACCTTGGAATGGGAAATTTAAGAGTTTGAAACAGGGCCTCCCCTGGTGGCACAGCGGTTGAGTGCTGGGCTGCCAGGCTGCCTGCAGCCTCTGCAGCGCCCACTTCATTCCCCCGCCACCAGCGCAGCTGCCAGGGAGGGTCCCACGGAAAAAAAAAAAAGCTTGAAACAAATAACATGATCTAATTTACATTTGAATAGGGCCAATGTATTAGGAGGGGAGAGAGGCTAGGAATGTGTGTGTGTGAGGGGTCACTGTAGAGATAAGAAGACCAACATAAGGCTTGGCTGACAAGCAGTAGCTGGGAGGGGGTGGGGGTGGTCAGATTTGGGGTGTAAATTGAAGGTAAAAAGCCAATGCATTTTATGTGGAGTATGGTAAGAAGGGCAGGTTAACGGTACCCACAAAGTTATGTGGCCTGTGTTGCCATTAGCTTCAACTGCAGGGGGAAGAGAATGGGGACTGGGGGGGGGGGCAGAGGTAATGGTGACACAAGCATTTGAAGGTTTATTGGGAAATGATTGCTTACCATCCTTTCCACTTTGTAGACTGATTTGAATTTCTCCATTGTTATTTATGACCGGTATTTTCAGCAGAAAATTAGGCTCAATGATTTTACTTTTATTTAGTTTAGAGTTGGATGGATCCGACACACTCCATAAAGCCTTTCTTGCTATGCTGGCTCCCTTCTTTGAATTCACAGCCCAGTTGGGCCATGCACTTGTTATTTATATGTTTACAATTTTTTTCTCTGATATGTAGGTCCTGATGTTTTATCCCCCTCTTTAGGTCATTAGATCTTAAGGTCTAAAAATGCAACAGCTATCTCCATCTCTTCTGCTGTTTGTCTCTCACCAACTCTACCTAGCATGGTGCTGGGTGCCAGGCTAGGAGGATTACTTTAATACAGATTGAGCTGACAAAAAAAAAAACTCCATGCAGAGCTCTTCCTTACAGAAACTTCCTTTCTTTTCATTTTTGCTCTCAGCTCTGGAAATGGAACAGCTTGAGCATCAAAGCCTTTTACAATTTGACAAAGTTTGTATAATCGGTGAAAAGATAAACCACATGCAACACATTTGCGTCTCAATACATTTCCTGAGTTGCAATCTGGATGTAAATAACTGAGGCCAACACTTGGGCAAACTCAATGGGATCTGAAATTTTGATTAATATGACCAACCACATTTGTATTATCTGTGTCTTTGAGGGAGGATCAATGTTTAAAGATCTGTCAATCCTATTCAGTAGAATTTTAGTGTTTGATCCTTTTACTGTTTTTTTCTTTTTAATTTTCTTACAAATGAAACATCAGGTTCATTATCAATTGATTAAATTGGCAGGCAGTAAAGTAAAGAACAAAAATCATACATGGTTGCCCAAATTATTAAGGTACTAGTAACTTCAGTATGTTGGCACAGCAGAAGGCTGTTGAAGTTTATAGGAACTGTTTCTAGCACTTTTAATAAATGGCTTTTTTTCCTGAGAGTTCATCCTTCATGTTAGTTATAAAGGAAGTTTCTTTTTCTGGGCCTAGTAGGTTTTGTTTATTCTGTTGTATCTGACTAATGTTTACCTCAACTCTATTAGAATTCACTAACCAGAACTCAGGACAGTTCTGAGACGGGGAAAAGTGGTTTTGAACAGGAGCAAAACACTAGGGAGAGAGACAGGTAATGCAGACAGACTGTGGATTCTCATCATTTCTGGCTCAAGCTGGTGGTCACTGGTCACTGTGCTTTTCAGAGTCATTAAAACGTACCTATTTTAAATTAGACATTGGATCTTTGACTTATGGTTTCTTTTCTCCCTCATTATGGGCTCTGAGCAGGGGTTTATTTCCAAATACCCTCCATTACACACATGGCATTTTGCTTTGTGTCTTCTTTCTGAGTGACCTTTCCTTTCTTGGATTTTCTTCATATTTTAAACTTGTGCACTTCAAGAGGAGAGGGTGTGTGTTGGTGGGAAGAGGAATGCCCTGTCCATTCACTTTTACTCCTTGGAGTTTGCTTATTTTGGCTTTGTCAAGGAAAGGGTTATTTCTCTAATATATAGGTTATCTATGTCCTTTATTTTTCTTTGCTTACTTTTAGATAATCAATTGCTTGGAAACTATATTCATCAGATGAAAAGATAATTAAGATAATGATCTCAGCCAGTTTTGGAACTCACTAGCTACTTACATAAGAAATTTTGTGAAGATGGGGTACGGAGATAATTGAATAAAATTAGATTCTCAATTATAAGATTTAAGTGGATTTATAGTACTCTTATTATCATGAATTATCCATTAAAAATTACATGCAATGATTCAAGGTATATGGACACTTATCAACTAGAGGGGGAAAGCAATCCTAGACTTCAGATTCAGCCATTAAACTTGATACACTCTTAATGTCCCTACCTTTTATCTGGGAAAAAAGACCATTTTAAGTATCATATCTATCTCCTCCTCAAAGCCCAAACTTAAATTCCATTTCTTCCATGACACTTTCCCCTAGTGCAAGTGATTTTTTTAGATATCTCAAAATTTTACTTTTTTTTCTTAAAGTTCTCTATCTTTTCTACCCAACATGTTACTTATTTCAGCCCTACCATTTCACATAGTTGAAAAAGTTCCTTAAGGAAGTATTTTTACTTTTGCAGGATCATAACTTTTACAAGGTCATAATCACTAGTATAATTATGATTATCATAGTCACCTAAATGACCAATCTATAATAAAATTATACACACACACACACACACACACACATTTGTCCATGGTAAAACATTTTTATACCTGGTTAGATCTATTAATTTTCTAGCAGGCTAGAACATTAGATGACCAGAAAACAGGCAAACTCAGTTAACTGTGATGGCTGGAACCAACATTCTCTCAACCCTACTTCATTACACAGTAGATACTCTGAGAAGAATATGTGCCAGTCAAGTTGAAAAAGAATAAATCAACAAGATCAACCTGTAGGAATAAGTTCAGAGCCCAAGTAAATTTAGAAAAATTGATAGAACAAAATAAATATTTGTGATATGAGAAGTAAGCTATGTCTATAATAATGTTGATTTTTTAAAAATCAATTTTAAAATGAAAAATATGGGGAAGACTATGATTTGCTCATATAGTCTATCTTACCCGAAGAAAATTTCTTCTGTACAAATAAGTAACATTCATCTTTACCATTTCTTTAAATCCAGTCTCTCTACTTTGCCACACACTTCCACATGCACACAGATACACAGAGAACAGTGTCTAGCTCCCTGCTTTCACAGAGAGAGCAGAGAGGTTTACTTCTTATTGGTATAAGAACAGAAGTGAAAGAATGAAGGGCCTCTATGGTTCCATTTTCATAATATAATTTTGTTGTTCTGGAATGATTTATTTTTGAATAAGGAAAAATGTAAGGAACTTGGAACACAGACAAAAGTACCTTCTCATCAAAGGTTGTCTATCGTTTCATGAATCACATGTGATGGATGAGATTTATGAATTAGAATCTGTGTCAAAAGATTTACAACATACTAAATTAGTTATGACATCTTCTCGTCGGTGCACATAAACTTTCAACAAAATATCTATATCATCACCACAGGAGCATGGCCAGCCCAATTCTCTCATTCCACTGCAGCACATCCAGACCCTGTCACTGTAGTTGATGAATTCTTGAAGGAATGGGCCTCAGATCAATTAAAATAAACACCACAAGCTGATTTATCAAATCTTTTCTGAATGCTCTCAGAAAATGTCAAAAATCTGATCCATTGACAGAGAAAAGTCAGAGAATCGTGGCAGCCTATGGGATCACAAGACCTTTTCAAAACCATCATAAATCACCACAGAAAACAAATGGGGCACCATGTGATAAGATTTCTTCTGACAGCTTTGCCTCAACAAGACATATATGAGATAAATGGATACCTTTGTCTATACCCAATTGCCAGTTTACAAAGTTCCAAGTTGTCAAACTGCAAAATACACCAATATCAAAGTTCTTCCAAATAATACCCTTTTTTGGGTATACAAGAGTATATATCAAATCACCCCTTTAGTTCTATATTGTTGTTGCAAGCTAAGTAATATCACAGCTGATAAGTGAGCTTTGTAAAAGAAAACACTATGCATGTGCATGTGTGTGTGCACACAAAACACATACACACACACAGCAGGCTCCAGTTTAGCTTCATATGCATCCTTATCTGAACTAATAAAGCTGCCCTCACTTTTCAGTTTTAAAAGAAAACTGCCTTATAGCACCAAAATGTATCTAATCAAGGTTCCCTTTGGGTTTTTTCTTAAATCATCTCAGTCTTGTCCATTTCCTATAGGTTAAGAGCACCTTCAGAGACAAGAAATAACAGGCTAACCTATTCTTCTAATCAAGTAGGAATAGAGAAAAGTTTCTATTAATGAATTTTTGCAAATATAATCAAAACCTATAGGTATAATGTGAAAGGCTCTGCATTTCATAACTCATATACTCCTCTATAGATGGCAAATAGAAAGTCATATACATATTAGAATTTCATGGGATATATGGAGCTGGTTCTCCTGACTCAAAGAAGGCAAAGAACTTCTTTTTCAAAGTAGAACTGAAACCTGAATAAAAGGAATGGGATCTATAAATTAAAGTTTATTACGAGGATGGACTGTTTCTACAGTAAAAAAAGAAGTTGATCTTAGTCTCACAGGTTTCAGATACTAATTTTTCAAAGAGCAAGAAATCCAGTGGACTAGAGAAATAATGCCCTGTGCCGCACCCACAACTGACAGTGCCTCTCTTCATATACTTTTAAGGTCTTATTCAAATCCTACTGCTTCATGAACCTCTCTTCCCCAACCACGGTAGGTCTCATTTGTTTGATCTGGTTACTAATCCAAGTTGCACTAACTGGAAAAGTAGTCTTACGCATTTAAGTCCTGTAACTTACTAGTTTCTATGAACTGTGGTAAATGAACTAATTTTAATAGTAGGAAAGAAACCATTTCATCACTATCAGCGATTCTGGGATGGGGCTCCAGGGCCAAGTTACCGTAGATATACTGAATCATGTCTAGAATAAGATTTGACCCATTTTTGTTCAGGATGTTTTACACAGAAAATATGTTGCTGAAATTGTTAATTTCTCTTTGGCATTTAATGCAAGGATTTTATTTGTTTCACAGGCACTGGGCTGCACCTGTCTCAGGCACTGGGCTGCACCTCAGCGTTACAGTGCTAAGCAGTTATTACTGAGTAGTGACCTTCTGCAGTTACTAGTGGAGAGAGGTGAGTGTCACCTTTAAAGTCAACAGAGAAGACACTGTAAAAAAATCACTGACCAGGACAGTCTTTTTCCCACTGATTTCATATACATTAGGCTATTGTATAAAGAACTGTCACCCATTGGTTCAAAGCAAATCTCTGTGGTTACTTTGAATATCTATTAATTTTGAAAATGAACAGGACAGCACATTACTGCTGAAGAGCTCAAAGCAAAGGTGCCATATTTATTTGGAAGTAGGAGAGCTATAACAAAGATTACAGGTGGTGAAAATTGTTCAGATCTTAATCTCAGCCAATACATGGCATCTTTTGGGAATGTGGGTGTGTGGCTTTTTTTCCTTTTTTTTTTTCTGACTTTCCTCCCATCTGGGATTTTGACTCCTGAGGCAATACACAACGATTTCATACTGTGGCCTTCAATTGCTCTTGTACCTTGCTAATTTCAAAATTCCAACTAAAAATAAGTACTTTGCTATGAGTCAGTAAATGGAATACGTTAATAAAACTTGAGTGTTTGGCCCTTTTCCAGACTTGAGAACTTGATCATGCTTGCTGCAATGGAAGCTTCGATTTTTTGTTTAGTGTAAAGGAAAATTACCCTATAATGCTTTTAAATCCCCAAGGCTATCCCTAAAAGCCTTGCTCAAACTTCTAAGGTGCCTGGACTAGTATTTGAGCTTAGAAAAGCTGTTGGCAAATCCCAGTGAAATTTTTTGACAGATTCATCTTTTAGCCTTTGGGAAAGTGAAGGTGCTGCAGGCAAGATATTTGATTAATGCCATGAAAAATAGTGTTGCTGGCACAGCTGGTATGTTGGGAGAAAAATTCATCACTAACTCTAAAACTGCCATGTAATTTTCTCCCCACAGTTCTTTTCCTCACTTGACAGAAGATTTGCACAGGACAAACTAGGCTGACAGAGGACAAGTCAGCCAGATGTTGAGGTATCTCTAAACATGACAGATCACTATGTTTTAGCTCAGATTAATTCGCTTATTAGAGGTAGACCTAAATCACTGGTCATTGTCAAATCAGTTGTCACCAACAGCAAATCATGTCACATTTCTGAACAAAAATAGTTCCAGTTTTAAAGAGTTGCTGTAACCTCAGCCCCTCTGTGCTGAGAATGAGATTCCAACAAAAAAGCACAGAACCTTCCTCCTCGACAAGACAAGCATTTCAGAACATTCAGTTCTAGCTCAGCAGCTGCTCTTCTGCTTGCCTCTGTGAAGCTGGAAGAACAGAGAAAGTGCGATTTCAGCGTCTGACAACTGCAGAGCTCGGAACTACTCTTGTGATCTTACCCTCTCCCCTCATGCTGCCTCCTCTGCCCTTTCTTCAGGCCTTTCATGCTCCCGACACCATTCAGTGACTACAAGTCAACACAAGTTCATTCACCAATAAAGAAATGTCAAGAACATCTTTCAGAATGAGTAGGTGGTAGAACTCTGTTTTACAAGCTCATACAAAGCATCTTATCCTGTGAGGGCCTGGTGGCCTTTCCCAAGAGCACTGACTCCAGCTTGACTCCCTCTAGACCAGGAATCCAGGTTACGAAGTCAGGACCGCACTAGGCCCAGAGTTGGCAGGTTCAAGAAAAGTGTCAAGGAGTAAATAAGCCATGGAAAACAGCTAATCTCGTCATCCCATGAGGTTGAGTTCAGGGATGGGAAATGGTGGCAAACAGAGCAGTGGAAAAATTGACACCATGTGTGCCCTGTGGCTGCCTTGTGAAGGGGGAATGGGCCTTCTGTGAGGCTCATCAGAACTCAGGCTTCTGAGGGCAACATTCCCTTTAAAAGTACAATAAATCAAAGAAAACCAGGACCTCCCCTGGTGGCGCAGTGGTTTCGCGCTGGGCTGTGAAGCTGCCCGCAGCCTCTGCAACGCCGGTTCGATCCCTGGCCACCGGTGAGGGTCCGCGCAGACCTCTCCTGCCGCCCACTGCTCCCCTCAGCAGTGTACTTCAGTCCTTCTGCCTGCTCTGCTCCCCGCTCTGGCTCTGGTGAATTCTCTCACCCTCCCGCGCTTCTGACTGTACCCAGTGCTTGTATAAATAAATAAATAAATCTTTAAAAAAAAAAAATCAAAGAAAACCACCACCATTAAAAAAACAATATTTATGTCTCTGGTATATATATATATTTTTTTAATCTGAAGTGACCTTCAAATTCTCCCTCTCTTTCTCTTTTCTCTCTCACTAACCAATTCCTCATTTACTTCATCCTTTACTAAGTAATTGAGGAATTACTGCACTTGCTCCAGTTCTGACCTTCCAATTTCTTGCCTCTCTTCTCCTCCTATAATCATCCTCTGTATCACAGCCAAACTGAGTTTCTCTTAGTATTACTTAGCTCTTGTTATTCCCTGCCTTAAACATTCAGTGGCTTCCTGTTGTCACTCAGAAAAAGTGTTAACTGCTTCGTTCAGAAGCAAGAGTGTTTTAAAATCAGATCCCAATATTTACCGCTTCTTGCCCACATAAACCTAACCAATGGGCTACAGTTAACTATTAATTGTCCTCTGTGCTGCTCTTTGCCCTTTTGGTGATCAATTTTCCACTTCATCCAACTCACCCTTCATTAGCTTTACTTATTGAACTCCTATGCATCCTTCAAGGCCCAGTCTTAGAGCAACCCCTTCTGTGAATTCTTGATTGTATTCTTATCCCTGTTTTCATAGTTAATTTCCCCCATACAATTCTCATGTTGCTTGTCATTTTCTCCTCTGCATTATAGTAATTTTTGTTATGTACAAAGTAGTAAATTTTTTGGCAATATAGAGAAATAGTCATCTTTGTAAGCCCTAAAATTTTTAATTAAACAAGTTCTCAAAATCTTTCAAATAATTGCATTTGAAAATGGTTGTTATTTTAAGACTTAGATTTTAAGTCTTTACTCCTTAACTTGAAATTTGGGGTTGGAGGACTAAGTAGTTAGGAAACTGAATTATTTATTTCTATTTTGTCCTGACCTTCAAACAGATAACAATGCTTTAAATGGAAGGGATCTACAACCTTAAGTGGCTAAGAACAAAGCCTGGTTTCTTAAGTGGGCTGCGTTCATGCTTGATACATGAGTTACAAGACCTGCAGTGGCCTGATCTCTCATACCTGATATCCTCTCTTCTTTCTTTTTTCCCCACATTGCCTTCCAGGGTTATCAACAGGAAATTTGGGGCATAATTGAGGGATGCTAATTTCTATCCATAAACATACCACACTACACAAACATCATCACTGTAGAAGTTGTGGGTAGCTTTAGCATGCCTATTTAGCAACTAATTACCTCTACAAATATTTTAGGGTTCTCACAAGGTGTCAGGAACCATAGTCCAATGAGAGCCCAAACTCAGAGATACTAAGCAGTTACTCTTTTTTTTTTTTTTTTTTTAAGATTTATTTATTTATTTATTTATACAAGCACTGGGTATAGTCAGACGCACGGGAGGGTGAGAGAATTCACCAGAGCCAGAGTGGAGAGCAGAACAGGCAGACTGACGAAGTACACTGCTGAGGGGAGCAGCAGGCGGCAGGAGAGGTCTGCGCGCCATGTGGGACCCTCGCCCGGTGGCCGGGGATCGAACCGGCGCTGCAGAGGCTGCGGGCAGCTTCACAACCCAGTGTTCAACCGCTGCGCCACCGGGGAGGCCCCTAAGCAGTTACTCTTCAGCCAGATCCCGAGTAGTTTCTCCTGACTGAAAGTGCTCCCAATGACAGATATGAAAAGGCTATATATTTTTTTTTAAATGGGTATATATTTACTAGCTAGGTACCTACTTTATAAACTTGAGTTTCTCAGTTTTTTTTCTTAAAGATCTTAGCATACTTCAGTTTTGTGATGGACCCCAAAAACACAAATCATGCAACCAAGACTAGTATATGGTAACTATTATGAAAGAGGGATTTTCTGGCCTTAAGGAATTTAGAATCTAACAGGTAGCTGGGATAAGACAAGTTCATATATAATTACCATATGAGAAAAATAAATAGTACCATCCTAAAAATATACACACAGCAGCATTGAGGCTCCTAAGAGACTAGCAAGCCTCAAGGTCAAAGAAGACATCATAAAACATATAGATTTAATTGAAACTGCAAGGAAAAAGAGGTAAACTGGTAATTTGTGGCTTGGTGGTTAGGAAAGTCATTCAGAATGAAGGTACAAAGGATGAAGAGTAGTGGCCTGATGGATGAAAGGGAGAGGGATGGTCCCAGGCAGAAACACCTGATCCAGTCAAAGCCAAGGAGACATGGCACAGTTCAACAGCCACACAAGCAAAATGGGCTGGAACTCTAAGATGGAAGGGAGTGGAGACCAGGATGCAACACTGAAACACGGACAGAATCAGCACCACAGAGGAGGGGCAGGGAAAGTTTCAGGGAGAGCCAGTAACTGCAGATTATCCATTCTGGAAAGGGCACAGTAAATGCATTTTGGCAGTCATGGACAGCAGGCTGGGAAGGTCAATTTGGAGACAGGAAGAAACTATAAATACATTTCTCAAAACCTCAATCTTCTCAACAATAAAGGAAGGAAAGAAGGCTCACCTTCTGATCCCACCACATCTTTGTGCACAAGTCCTCAAAGGATCTCTCTTTCCCATCACAGACCTAGTTCTTGAGTTTGTAAATGGTCTAAAGAGTGACTTCCCAGAGGGGCAGGATTTACAGGCCCAGAGTCTAAGTCAGGACTTTGGGTCAGGACTTGGGATCAGGACTTAGACTCTTAACTCCTAGCTGTTTAGGTTTGGGCTGGCTACCAACCTATCTGTCTTATTTTATCCATATTTAAATCCCCCCCTGATTTGAACACAGTAGTAGTATCTTATTCAAATATATGTTAAATTATATCTTCTATTACTTCACATTGCTGTCTGATCTCTACCAAGAATTATAACATATGAAACAAATAAAAATAAATGAATCTGCTTATAATCTTATGGGATTTTCATACTCCTCGTTTCTCTTCCTAGAAATTAAAAGGAAAAAAGAAAGGAGAAAGAAAATTAAGATGCCCCAACACTTCCATGTCAGTAATCTGATCTTGTTAAAAATGGTGAGAGAAAGAAGTTTTGTATTTCTCATCTTAGAAGACAGATTATATGAGTAAAACTGAGAGTCCCCCCTCATTTCAACTTTAATTCCAAAATAAACATCATTATAGATATAACTTGGTCAGTTATACCACAAATACTAATTTTGTTGTAAGAGTTTTCTTGGGCTACAAATTTATCTCTTATAGGTTGTTCTAATTCATTTATTCTGTTTCAATGTGAATGATAAACATGTGTTTTATGGGATACATAGAAATAAAAGTATCCAACTCATTTATGTTTTTTTGGGGTGGGCAGGGAATTTCATCTCATCTTGGCAGATGCATGATTTAAGTTTAAATTGTTTTTCCTAAGGACCTCCCCTGGTGGCACAGCGGTTGAGCGCTGGGCTGCAAAGCTGCCCGCAGCCTCTGCAGCGCCAGTTCGATCCCCGGCCACCGGTGAGGGTCCCACATGGTGCACAGACTTCTCCTGCCGCCCGCTGCTCCCCTCAGCAGTGTATTTTATTGGTCTGCCTGTTCTGTTCCCCGCTCTGTCTCTGGTGAATTTTCTTACCCTCCCGTGCATCTGACTGTACCCAGTGCTTATATAAATAAAAAAAAGATATCTTAAAAATAATAATAAATTGTTTTCCCTAAGATGTAGAAGTTGTCATTAAATAACATACATTTAAAAGCGCCCCCCCCAACTCTGAACCCACAAATGGCATACAAAGATTTTAAAATATTCACCTATTTTTGTGTAGCAATAATAACTTTTAAAGCCAGATGAACTAAAATCCCTGTAAGGGAGAGTTTGATTAATTAAACAAAGTGACGTAGTGCTCTGTAATTTTGCCACAGAGCATCTGCTTGGAAGTCAATGTAATTGGAGAGGTGAAAACTGTGTCTGTGCCAGCCGAGGATAGAAAAGACAACAGGTTTCAGGGAGTGGAGAAGGCAGAGTGTGGGTGGGGATAAAGAGGAGGTTCAGCTGGCTGTGCTGAGCCACTGTAAGCACAAATGTGAAAGAGATGGAGATCAGCTGAACCGTGGGGCATCACGGCTCTCCAGATGCAACTAGAGGTTTTATTTTTTTCTCTTTTTATTCTCCCAGACAGGGGCCTTCTGACCCATCTCCACTCTGCCATCCACTCTGTTTCTCTCTACCATATCCTGGGTTTCTGAAGCCAGCGGACACATCAGAAGAGGGGAGCAGTGTCCCGACACACAGTAGCTGGGTATATACGTGCCTCAAGGCCCCACATGGCAACTGGGACAGATTCTAGAGGCTCCACCAGGAGGCATCCAGCCACCTCCCCAAGAGACTGTCATGCCAGCCTGCCCAATTTCACAATTCAGTCAGAATAATTGAATTAATTTCACTCAATAATTCAAAATTAATTTTTTAAAGGGATGATTTCATTTATTTTTAATTGATTTCCTCTCTCAAAGCTTTTTTATAGATTACATTAAGCTAAATGAACTAATTTAAATAAATTTTCACA
Source organism: Talpa occidentalis (assembly GCF_014898055.3). Taxonomy (NCBI): domain Eukaryota; kingdom Metazoa; phylum Chordata; class Mammalia; order Eulipotyphla; family Talpidae; genus Talpa; species Talpa occidentalis. The sequence continues at coordinate 49,721,990 of NW_023601104.1, read as the reverse complement.
AAAAGTAAAATAATCATCTCGTTTATCATTTAAAAAAGCAATACAATTCTTGAACACTCAAACATTGATGATGATGCAATTTTTACAAGAAAAGAATTAGCCATATTCATCTTGAACAGACATTTTCACAGATAACTACTTCTAGTTCATTGGAATGACTAGCCTACCTCACCCTTCTTCAATTTAACTCCTTGTGAAACATGCAAAATTTAGGTGTCATCATAAAGCAGTTAATGAGAACAAACAAAACCAAGAAAAGAAACTCAAGTCCACAGAATAGTCTTATTTGTCTCATGTTTTCCCTAGAATCAAGCAACAATCATTTCCCTTTGCGAGTAGCACCCAAACTTGACATTGATGATTTGCAAGACATGTTCACATATGCTATCTCATAATGAAGTTTTAAACAATAATCCTAGTTTTCAGGGCAGCCATAGCTCTATATTCTTAGGAAGATCTATTGGCTTCTTAGATGATCAGGATATCATTCATGCAAATGTGTTTTGAGTTAGGAAGAGTTCAGGGTGTGGTGTTAGAAGATTCACTTCAACACTCAAGAACCAAGCACTTGAGAGACCTGTAAGACAGTTGGTTTCGAGAGCTCATAGCATAAAGATAAAAAGAGTCATCATCTGCAGGAACAAAATTCTAAGTTGCTCTTGTATTCTGTCACCTTGAATAACTAGGTAAAATTTTTAGGGAAAACCTCATCTAAACTGCTCACCAAACTTTAGCATTGCCTCCAACCACCTTTCCTACATCTTTGCTATAACTATGACCCAATATTAGGAGTCCTGAGTAATCATGTGAAGTCAAGTTTGATATTGGGATAAGAAAAGAAACATACTAAAAGTCTCATTTTTCAGCAAGGTATTGGGAAGTTACAGAAATAGGAAATTTCCTTTCAGCCACTTTGCTCTTGTGACTCTCATTTCATGACAATCAACATGAACAACCATTAGTTTCATTGGAAAGCACTTTTTCAAATATTGGTTTGAAAATTGTGAATTACTAAAGGAGAGAATAATAAAGAGCAGATTTTGTTTGTTTTTTGGTCACCCAAGAGCATCTCTAAATGTGGGCATTGGCAAGAAATAGCCATTCTCTTCATAAAATGATGACAAAAAAGGAGAGAAAAATATATTTTGTGGGCATGTGAGAAGTAGGGGAACAATGCCCAGTTGATGAAGAGGCATATCATGAAGATTATCACCCAGGTAAGGCAAATGGAATTATAAAAAGGCACAATTTACCATATAGAGACAGGCTTTTCTGAGGAGAAAATCCTGGGGTTGGCAAGTAGAAGTTTAAGATACCACTTTCCTTTATATTAATACATTTATATTCAATGCTGGAGAGTCTTTAAACTCATGTATTCCTCTTCCTGGATTCTTGGACTTGTTTCTCATAATGGTTTAAGAGGGAGCATTACGACCTGTCCCCAAACTAGGAAATGAAAAGCAAATAGCTGTCACTATTAATAGTCAGAAAGTGATTTAAAAGATTAGATAATAATTCCGTTGAACTGAGAGCTAATTTTTCTTCTCCAGGTAACACTCCATTTGGTTAAGGAAATAGAGACTCAAACAAATGAACAAATTGAAACTCCAGCTCCTAACCACGTTTCCTCACTCAGCATTAGGAGATTGGGGAGACCATGCTTGCAAGCTCCTGACTGGACCAGAGTCAGAGACTGCACTGCGGAGTGGGAGGAAGAGTGTGTAATGAGGCATCAGTGCCCAGTGAAGAAAGGAGAAAGATGAAAAAGAATAAGAATTAGCCCCTGGTGCAGCAGAACTCAGGAGACCTGCAAAGGCTAATTTCAAATGGCTGGAGCTCTTACATCTTAGGAATGAACTTGCTTCTTGATGCACTCGTAGTTCCCATTAATGTTAATGCTGCCAAGCCCACTGAGAAGAGAATAGAGCCCCTTACTTTGCTTTCATCAATTTACTTTTTGTTTTTTGGAGAAGGGAAAAATCTGGCTACCTTTATGAATTAAGACAGGAAACTACGATAATGTACAAATGCATTTAGGTTGGAAAAGAGAATAACCCATGAACCATAAATCTTACTCTAAGTACACAGAGAAGATGACAGCTCATGGAAAGCAGTAGCAAATATCCTCAGTGAAAGTCTATACAATGGTCTTTTACAATGATGAATTCAGAAAGTCGGATACATTTTTAGTTTTGGTGCAATTCATGCACACATTCTGCCCCCATACATTCAAGTCAGAAAACTGTTGATGTCTCTATGGTAAATGTTTGGTCAACACTATCAGTATTTTCTACAAAGACAGAAACTATCACCCCAGAACCTTTCTTTGTAACTATTAGAATAATTCAATGACAGAATGAGAAGGCTTAGCTTCCAGGCAAAGAGAATAGTTCAGTAGTGAAATGCCATTGAACAGATGTAAACTTCTTGGATATAGACAGTGGGCAAAGATGATCATTTCTAAAATATTCATACTGTAATCTGAGAATACACTAATTCAGGATGAATTTTGTAGGATGATAAAGGTGTGAATCTTGACTTTTTTCTTCGGTTCCATATGTTTCCATGTCTGCGTGATTTCAGTTAAGATCTTTGTGACATGGACGGTTGAGTATAGGCATGTGGTGGGAAAGACTAAGGCTGAAACATTTGTAGCAGAACCATTACCCTTTCAATAGACTTCTAGACTGGACTCTCATCAACTGCTCCCAGTAAGGCTCACTTTGAACCTAGGTGGGAACTCTGAGCCTCACGGCACTAATCCGCAATATTTTCTTTTTTCTGAATTAAGGGACATATTTTTCAGTGCGAGCTCTTGCTTTTAAACTATAACTCTTCATTCTAAAGTTAGATGCTGTCAATTCACCAAATTTTACAAATAATTAAATTAAAACTACTCGTGTGAATAAATATCCACATTTGATTACTTCAAGCCTGCACTTCAGGAATTTGTCCCACATCTACATAATCTTTAAACTGTTATTTTATTTCTGTTATTCAGTATTTAAACTTCATATTGCTTAAAAGTGATATGTATACACACACACACACACAAAAAAAAAAAAAAACACCTATCCTCTAAAATAAAGCAAAGTTCTACCTGAATGAGACAGAAATAAGGTTAGATAGTATAGTGCAGTCAAATGTCACTATGTAAAGTGAACTTAATAGTCAGACCTTCCCCAAAATGCTACAAATAGGCTATTCTATGCCATTAAAAATGTTATCTAAAATGCTCAAGTATCCAGATTTCTTGAGATATTTCTAAATCATCAGTGAGTTAACTATTAAATATTCCTAAAATCTAATTAGAGGTATAATTAAAACAATAAACTATATGTATTTAAACTTGACAAGTTTTGACAGATGTATGTACCTGCGAAATCTTCATACTATCAAATATAACCAATATATCCATCACTCCCAAAACACTCCTTGCGTCCCTTCATAATATATCCTTTTCACCTCTCTTCTATCACCAATTCCCATTACAGGCAACTACTGATGTTTGTCACTACACGCTCATTTGCATTTCCTAGAATTTTATATAAATGGGATAGAATAATAATAATTGATATTCTCTTTTATCATCTGGTTTATATTACTGAGCATAATTATTTTGCAATTCATTCATGTTATAATGTGTATCAAAAGTTTATTCCTTTCTATGGCTGAGCAGCAGGATCTTATTTTGTGGATATGATATATTCACCAGTGATGGATATTTGGGTCACTTCAGTTTTTGACTATTACAAATACAAATTTTATGAACAGTCAATATAAATCTTTGCTTTCATTTCTCTTGAAAAATTATCTTCAGGTGGAATGGTTGGGTCATATGGTTTGTATATGTTTAACTTTTTAAAGGAACTGTTAAATTATTTGTCTAAAGTAGCTTTGATCAGTTTTACATTACATTTACATTTTACATTAATAGTATATAAGAGTTTTCATTCGACCACATCCTGGGACACATGTCATTATGATGTATGTAGTGGGATCTCATTGTGGTTTCAGTCTGCATTTCCCTAACACTAATGATTTTGAAAATCTTTTATGTGCTTTATTTCCATCAACATATTTTCACTGGGGAAATGATCATTCAAATGTTTTACCCATTTAAAAACCTGGTTGTCTGTTTTCTATTACAGAATTTTGAGAGTTCTTTATGTACTCAGGATAAAAGTCTTCCAGATGTATAAATTATAAATATTTTGGCCAGTCTGTTGCTGGTGTTCTCATTCACTTAACATAGATTTTCAAACAGCATCAATTCAGTCCAATTAATTACTTTTTTCTTAAGATTGGATAATGTATTTAATGTCATATTTAAGATACGTTGGCCTTCCTCAAGGTCACAAAAGTGTTCGCATATATTTTCTTCTATAAATTTTATAGTTTTAGGTTTTACATGTAGATCTATGATCCAGTTTAAGTTTTTTCTATGGTAAAAGGTACAGATCACAGTTATTTTTGCATACGAATATTCAATTTTTCTAGCACTATTTGTCAAAATGACTATTTTTTCATTATTGAATTAATTTTATACCTTTAAGGTCAGTTAAGTGTTTAAATCTATTTCATTGATATTTGTGTAATATTATACTAATGTCACACTGTCTCTATTGCTGTAGATATCAAATAATTCTTGAAATTATGCAGCAAGTCCTTTTTACATTTTCAAATTTTGTGGGCTATTCTAGGTACTTGCATTTTCATATGAATTTTAGAATCAACTTATCATTTTGTACCAAAAAAAGTCTGCAGGAATTTTGATTGGGATCATATTGAAACTATAGATGCATTTGGTGAGAATAATATCTGAATATTACTGAGTGTTCTGACCCATAAAAAATGGTATATATCTCTCCATTTATTTGTGTCCTTTTCAATTTCTCTCAATAATGTTTTACAGTTTTTAATGTATATATCTTTCATATCTCTTGCCATATTTGCCCATAGGTATTTAAATAATTAAGGTATGCTACTGGCTCACTAAATTAAATATCTGATTGTCTGTAACATTTGTAGGAATACAAATGGTTTTTGTGTATTTATCTTATATCCTGCAACTTTGCCACCTTCATTTACTAGTTCTAGTAATCTGTTATGGATTGTTAGATTTTCAATGTAGATTATCATGTTGCAAGTGAATAATGGCAATTTTACTCCTTCTCATTCCATTCTAGAGACAATTATTTCTTTTCCTTACCTTGTTGCACTGGCTAGGACCTCTAGTTCAATGTTGAATTACAGAAAGTAGACATCTTTGTCTTGTTTTTGATATTACAAGTTAAAGATTTGGTTTTTCACTATAAAGTATGTTAGTGTAGGATTTTTGCAGATGTTCCTCATCAGTTTGAGGAAGTTTTATTTTATGCCTAATTAGCTGAGCGTTTTTACAAAGCACATATCTTGTTCAAAGCTTTCTATTTTCATTTCAGTGGTTTCTATTTCATTGACTTCTTTGATTTTTTTGATTTTTGTTTTTTCCTTTCTGCTCCTTATTATTATTATTTTTTTTAGATTTATTTATGCAGACAAGAACTGGGGTACAGGCTAGAGGTGCAGGGGGTGAGAAGATTCACCAGAGACAGAGTGGTGAACAGAACCGGCAGATTGACTGAAATGCACTGCTGAGGGGAGCAGCGGGCGAGTGAGGGGAGGTCTGCTGCACCATGTGGGTAGCTCCCTGACTGGCTGGGGGATTGAATTTGTGCTGCAGTGGCTGTGGATAACTTCATAGGTTGCGTCTTAACCCCTTGCGCCGCCAGGGAGGCCCTTTCTGCTCCTTATTTGGATTTTAAAAAAATTTGTATTGACTCTTTTTTTTGTTTTTTTGTTTTTTATTTTTTATAGAGGCATATTTTATTTATTTGTTTGTTTTTTGTTTATACATGCACTGGGTACAGTCAGAAGCGCGGGAGGGTGAGAGAATTCACCAGAGCCAGAGCGGGGAGCCGAGCAGGCAGAAGGACCGAGGTACACTGCTGAGGGGAGCAGAGGGCAGCAGGAGAGGTCTGCGCGCCATGTGGGACCCTCCTCTGGTGGCCGGGGAGCAGCCGGGGATCGAACTGGCACTGCAGAGGCTGCGGGCAGCTTCGCAACCCAGTGCTCAACCGCTGCGCCACCGGGGAGGCCCTGTATTGACTCTTTCTAGCTTCTTAAGATAGAAGCTGATGTCAATGATTTCAGAATTTTAATTTCTAACATAGGAATTCAGTGCTATAAACTTCCCCTTAACTACTGTTTTAGCAGTAGTCTGCAAATTATGGTATGTTGTATTTTCATTATTTCATATTTTTTTCCTTGATATTCCCTTTGAAATGAGTTATTTTTAACTATGTTAGCTTTCAAATATTTGGGACTTTTCTAAAGATTTTTGTGTAATTTCTAATTTAACTCTCTTGTGATCCAAGAACATGCCTGTATTTCTTCTAACTTTTAAAATCTATTGAGACTTGTTTTATGACCTTGAATGATTTTTTTGGCAAATTCTCTATACAAACTTGAAAAGAATGTGTATTTTACAGTTGTTTGGTGGAATTACTTTTTAAACAAATGTCAGTTGGGTCAAGTTGCTTATAGTGCTGTTTAAATACTGATTCTCTATGAAAAAGGGGTATCAAAATCTCCAACTATAATGTGGATCTATTTATTTCTCCTAGAAGTTATATCAGTTTTGTTTTATATATTAGGTCTTGTAATTAAGTATATACATATTTGGAATTGATTTGGCGTTTTACTAAGTGATCCTCTTTTCCTTATGAGATGATCTTTATCTGTGGCTACATTCTTGGTTCTGACATTTGTCTGACATTCACAATGCTATTCTTTTTATCAGTATTAGCATGGTATACCTTTTCACTTTCCATCTACGGTGTTCCTATATTTGAAATGTATTTCTTGTAGGCAGCATATCTTGCTTTTTTGTCCAATCTGATAATCTTTACCTTTTAATTTGAAATTTTATACTATTTAAAATTAATTTTTGTTGATATGACTGGATCTAAATACATTATCTTGCCATTTATTTTCTGTTTCATTTGTTCCTTGGATCTCTTCCTTTCATCTTTTGGATTTACTATTTTTTTAAGATTATATATTATGTCCTTTGTCAGCCTAGCTATAACTTTTTTGTTATGTTATTTTGAGTTGTTTTAGGGGTGAGAGTATACATATTTTAATTTATCAAGTCCACTGTGAAGTGATAGCATGTCAGTTTATATAAAAGTTTTACAATATTTATGTATTTTCGTCCCTTCTGAACTTTGTGCTAGTTTTTCATGCATCTTATTCTATACATGCCACAAATCCCTCATTTTGTTAATATGATTTTTGTTCACTCTGAATTTTTTAAAAAATAATTTAAATCCTTAAAACATCATATTTACCATGTTGCCATTTATGGTCCTTTTCATCCCTTGTGAATATTTATATCTGGTATTTTATTTTCTGGGCATTGAATTCTAGGTTAACAACTTTTTTTCTCTTAGTATTTTAAAGATGTTGTTTCATAGCTTCCAATGAGAAATATGCTCTCATCATTATCTTTATTTCTCTGCATTTAAGGTCTTTTTTTTTTTCTTTGCTCTCCCCCTGGCTCTTTATAAGACTGTTTCTTTATCAGTGCTTTGAACACATTTAATTATAATGTGATTGGTATAATAGGTTTTTTTTTCCTCCCATGCCTTTGTTCTTGGGGTTCATTGGAATTCTTGGATTTGGGTTTATAATTTATCAAATTTGGAAATATGTAGTCTATTTATTTGTTCTTTCTCATTCTCCCTTTCCTCCTTTTCTTCAGGGGACTTGCATACATTTTTGGATCTTTAAAGATATACCCCACCTTAATGTTTCTCTATTTTAAAAAGTATCTTATATTTACTTTTAATTTTAGATACTTCTGCTTGCTGTTTTCAAAATCCTAGGATTTTCTTCTGCAAAGTCTAATTTACTGTCAAAATTATCCACAAAGGATCATAAGAGAGTATTATGAACATCTATATGACAATAAATTCGACAACCTAGAAGAAATGGACAGATTCTTAGAAACATATGTTCAAGAATGAATCAGGAAGACAGAGAAGGTCTGAACGGTCAAATCATGAGTAAAGAAACTGAAACAGTAATCAAAAGCTCCCCGATAAATAAAAGTCCAGGATCAGACAGTTTCATTAGTGAATTCTGCCTAACTTTCAGAAGAACTAATACCCATCCTCCTTAAGTTCTTCCAAACAATGGAAAAGGAGAGAAAATTTCCAAACGCATTTTATGAAGTCAACTGTGCCTTTCAAAAATAGTTTTGATCTATAAAAGTTAAATTTCAATTTCTTTACATTATCTATGTCTTGACCAGATTTTATAACATATGTAATAAACTAATAATGATTATTTTAATATCCTTGTTTACTAATTCTAATATGTGTGTCAGCATGGGTAAGTTTTGATAAACTGATTTATCCATTCATTCTGGGTTGCATTTTCATACTTCTTTCCATGTACAGGATTTTTGATTGGCTATAACACTATGAATATTACATTCTTGGGTCATAAGTATTGTTGTAGTCCTATAAATATTTTTGATATTTTTTCTGATTTTCTGTTAAATTATTTGGGAATAGTTTGATCTGTTTAGGTCTTTTAAGATTTACCAGTTAGAACTAGAACAGCTCTCAGACTAGGGCTCATTACTGAGTCAAGATCCTTTTGTAAATCTTCTACCTACTGCTTTATGAATCTCGATGTTTCCAGTCTGGTTTATAAAAACAGGCAGTGTTTACAACTCCATTTGGACATTAGACATTGTTACCTCTAATTGTATTGGACATTGTTACCTCTAATCTCTCAGATGGTCTTCCCCATTCTTGCATGATTCCCTCACATGCATGTACTGATCCAGTGGTCAGCTCGACATTCAAAGGTGACCCTTTGAAAATTTCTAGAATTCTTTAAGCATATCTCCCTCATCTGATTCCTCCCTTCCTCCTGTTAATTCTAGTCATCTAGGTCTCCAAACTCTCAGCTGTTTCCTCAAAACTTAGGTGGTTTCCCAGACAGTGTCAGGGATCAGCTCTCTGTTAGTGGCAGCAATCACAGGACTCACTTTTGTTTTCTACGTCACAGAGATCACTGTCCTTCAGTGTCCAATCATGAACTTGGAAAATTATACATATATATAATATATATACTATATTTTTTTTCAGGTGGGATGATAAATCTAAGGCCTGTTACTCTTGATTGGAGGCAGAAATCCCACACTTACTATAAATGTGACAAGACCAAACTTTCTTTTTACTTAAGGCGAAATTTGTTTCTAAGAGAAACTGATGATGGCTAAAACATGATGATTATTTTTAAAAACCAAATATTAATTCTAAGTTTCTTTGTTGAAAAGCTGTAGTATTTTAGCACACATATCCAGCTAGCCCTAGAGAAGATTCTCTTGAATTGGCACCTAAAATTAAATATATATCTGTCTTAAGCAAATAAATCACAAATAAGTCACTAAGAACCCTGAATGTCTTTATTTCTACACTCAAATTATGGATATCAAATTAAACATGATCTTCATGTCCAAGATGGTTTCTAGTTTGAAATAATTCTGGGACCATCTCTTTTCACTTTTGGTTTTAAAGTTGAAGGAAAAAATGCTTTGCCAAAAATACATGACAATTCACTTTGCAAGCTGAATTCTGTGCCATGGAAACTAACATAGAATCAAGGGCTGTATTCGGAATTACACTTCATCAAACTAAGGCTGGATCTGCCAACCTGGGGCACTGCCCGATTGTCATTTCCAGGAAAATGACGTGAGAAAATACTTTGAAGAGGGAAAATAATTATCCTCCTTCAAGAACTTCAAAGGTAGTCCTAGAAAATGAAAATGAATCCATTTCTCATGACATCAGGACCATATTATCAGCTGTGAACTTGTTTCACGACATAAATTCAGAGTGGATAGTCTATTTCTCTGAACCAGATGCATACAGTAAGGAAAGAAGTTATTCACTCTCTATCTTCAGGAGCGAGACAATGAAGCCAGGACAGGTGCTGAGTAGGATAGAAGAATATTATGCTTCTTTTATCCCACAGCTGCTTTTTTTTTTCAGAATCTTCTAAAAAGTCAGGGCTTATGCCAGGACACACTGCTCATGGTCTCACCTTTCCTACCTTCCAGGTCCAGCTAAAATCATACCACTACTCATGACGTCTTTTCCAAACAGGTCACCTTTCACTGCTCTTTCTTATTTATTTAATAGTTCAGATGATCTAACTCTAAAGTATATATTTTGGTGTTTGATCTTATACTGTTTGGAATTTTTTTCTATGTTTATAGTTGTTGTTTTATTAATGAACTGGTGAGCTACTTTAGGTCAGAGAGTATAAATTAATTTTCCTTACATATCTTGCTGTGTCTAGTAATATATTTGCAATTTTCCTTGTTATCCTTTACTTATTAGTATTTATATAATTATGGCAGGTCAACTAAGCTCTATTTAGTACAAAGAATTTTAATCTATATAATTTGGAGTTTAGATTAACAGCTTCACATGGTTCTTTATGATGCAAAAATTTCCAATAATATTGATTCTATATAAAATTCCATTCATTCAATTTATATTTGTTGATCCCAAAACTGTGCCAAGAACTAATGATAGGCGCTATATTAATAAAGATGAATAAGACAGAACTCATAATTTAGGGGAAGGAATTGGTTAAGGGGCAGATATATGTGGATCTATAAAAATTCAGCATAGGTGGAGAGAATACATTAAGAAAATATTTAATCAGCTTTGAAGTTGACTTACAAATTCCATTGGCAATCTGACCTTGGGGGAGTGGAGTTTGATTTGGTTATTTAACTAGGATGGTCATGAAGTCAGCTAATAATACTAGTCAGACAATTCTTCTGAAGATTTAATATTTAGTTATATTATGGATAATATGAGCCTTCACAGAAGAAATGTTCCTATGAACATATTCAGAATAGTTCTTTCGATCACTAAAAAATAGAAAATAAACATCCATATTTGTTCTGTACAAATATGTAGGAGGAGGTATTATGGTTTTGGGAAAAATTATAACCTCTAAGGGAATGAGACCTTAAAGGGTAGTGGAGGACCTTTTTACTTAACCTTCCTAAAAATTATCAGTATCTAGAGATTCCAGACCTTCTCAGTGTCATCAATCCATTTCTCATAGAGCCAGAATTTTATTTTTCATTAATAATCACTCTTCAATGACTAAGAGGTGTTCTTGTGTTGACCTTATGCCCTTTATCAGTTCCACAAATAACTAATTAACCTCCTCAACAAAAGTCAGCACGAAAACAGAAGGAAGCTTCTGTGAACAAGCTTCACAGATCTGAGTCAAGATCTCCTGAGTGAGCTCTACAAAGCTTCCTCTCTCTTCATAGAGTTCTCTGCAGAATTAAATGCTTATTGACTTCACACTAATATCCATTTAGTAATCTGCCGTTTTTGTTTGTTTTAATATAGCACTCAGTTTTACAGTAGAGGGGAATTATGCAGTTTAGAAGTATGAATATTAAAAAAGGATTTAATTAAATCTGTTGCCTGAAACCTCTGTCTAAAGCTATAATGACAAATTTAGTCCATATTTATTATGGTGCACAGGGGACCTTAACCAGATCATTAGTTTATATGCCTTACTCAGTAGTGAAGTTCTAAAACTTTACATTTTGCATATTATTACATTATTCATTTTTCCAACTAGGCATAAAATATGACTTCCCATGAGTACAATACCTAATTCTTCAAAATATACAAAGATAGCAATAAAATGATTAAATTACAACTCTTACATCTGTTCTTCTTGTCTGATTATAAATTAAAATGTTTCAAAACAGGAGAAAACAATTCAGGTAACAAATGGATTTAAACTGTTCAACTTCTCATAGGTTGGGAAGCAAATAAATACAGACACATAAACATAAGAGACAGACACACAGACATGCAAAATCATGGAAAGATGCCCACGTAAAGCTGGATTTCTTCTCACTTTCCATGACTCCCAGTACCTGCTAAAAACATCTGCCTGATAAGAGACTGCAATAACTTCAATGCACTCTCTTCCACTGATGACATGAAGTTTAAACTAGCGAATGGAGGTGCCAATATCTGAGAGATAACTGAATGAGATTATAGTGTATATAAAATACCCTTTATTTTAAAGCCAAACTATAAAATGTTATGTCTGCCAGGAGGAAAATATTTAATGCCATTCTAATCCATTAGCTATCACTGCAAAATGCTGCCTTGTGTTTCTTTAACAATCACACATTAACTCATGGTTAATTTAATGATGGAAATAGGCATAGGCATAAGCTACCCTGAACATATTTTTGGTATAATCTGTGAAGTCATCAACCATTTCAGATAATGCAGTCATTATCCACAAAACACAAACTTAAAAACACCCATTAATTGTCACCGATGAGGCCATCCATTTGAATTTAACTTATGACAGTCTCAATGCCAAAAAAATGTACAATGTTATTATTTTTTTAATATGTAGTAACCTAACATACACAACTTTGCAATCCTGGAATTTGTACTTCAGGGGTCAAGGTTCATACATCTGCGTTTAATTCATGACATTTTCTTCAAAGTCTACTGTTTAAGAGATGTTATCTTGATTGTAAAACACTAGATTTTAGATACCTCAAGAGATGAAAATATCATATTAGTCTATCAAAACTATTCACATGCACGATTCTTATATAAACCAGAAATATTATGTGCAAAGTCAAAGAGAGACAAACAATTGACTATGCCAAGGACTCATTTTTATATTAAGCACAGATGGAAGAATGGGTTGCAGAACTTTGGGCAAGACAGGAAAACTGGAATGTTAGCAGTAGTTCTTCGGAAAAGGCAACTAGGACTAAGAAATATATAGATCAGTATAAAGGAGCTTTCAATCAATGGGAATGTGTTGGCCTCAGACGTAGAAGACTACTGGAAACGGAGTGAGAGCAGGTTTCCTACTCAGTCAACAGTGACAATGCACTCTTCAAGAGAAAAACTTCACATTCACCAGCAACTCACAGTATTTGAATGAACCTGACATCTAGTTTGTTTTGGCTTTACTCCCCAGAGATAGCAATAGAATTAGGAGAAACTGAGGCTCAGTATATAGGCAACTTTGCAGGAAGCACAGATACATTTTTTTTTCAATGAGGAGTTCTACAGATTTTCAGATTTTTTTTTAAAGAATTAAATTTGAAAACAAGTTAATAAATTATTTTGTTCCCCTTCGAAACAGGGCTACACACACATAAAACTCTAACTCAGGGCAGCTACGTATCTACTCTTTGAAAGAACAGATGCTTTTGTGTTTTCAGATGATCACCACACGGTAGTAAGCCTAATTCTGAAAGAACTCAAACAACCCCCAGTTGAAAATCTCCTGAGCCTAACACAGCTTCCGGAGCCATGGGTTTCTCAAGTAATTGGAGTAGAATTAACAAGGTAAGGTTTGCTCATTTTGTGAATATTTTCCCACAGATATATGATGAAGAGAGTCAGCAAAATAATCCAGAACTCCTGAATCAACTGAGTTGCCATGAAACACTTTGTTTTCTTCTATCACAAATGGATGTATTTACGTTAGATGAAAATTACCCTTTATGTTTCCCAGGACATACATCTTCCAGATAAATTTTACGGTGTTATTACAAAAAAGGTTTTTTTTTTGTTTTTGTATTATGACTGCTTCAACCACAAACTGAAGCACACGAAATGAACAGCCATACAAGCTGAAATGATTGAGACCTTTCCCAGTTACTCAACTGAATATGAGGAAGCTACAATGCCCTCAAGATTGAACTCACTGCTAGGAAAACAGTTCATAGTTGATACTGTGGAAGAGAGGAATCTAAAAGATACTCTCAGAAAAGACAGAAAGGGAGACAGGGAGAGTGGGAGAGGGAGAGGTGGAAGTGGGGGCGGGCTGGAGGGGATAAGAGAGAGGGTGGGCAGAGACAGTGACAGAGAGGGAGGGCAGGCTTGTTTGGAACAAATGAAATCTATAATCTTTCAAAAGGAATATACTGTAGTTTGGTCCAATAGTCCTATTCAAAAACCACCTTTGATTTATATAATAATCTGCAGATATCCAGCCCCACCCCCCAATCTGTAGGGAACAACATCCCACCAACACCAACTCTGGCTTCATTACAGGACATCCCCCTATAAATAAAATCTAGATCTGGCCTCTGTCCACTGCTTTTCTAAATGAGCCCAGCCAGCCTGGCCCATGTTTTTTCATTTCATTTTCTGGAGCCAAATGACTACCATCTGCTGTCATGAAGCTGTCACACAATCAGTAATGGAAGATTTCTAAGGAATATAATGGCTGAAGAATGAATATATGACAGTCCAGCTCCTATCTAGCGGGAAGAGAACAGCAACCCATTTGAAAAGAAACAGCAGTGTGTTCTCCCACTTCTCAGCAAGTGCATTGTAATACAAATCTTTATTTGGACTCAAGACGTTGACAGGTCAATTGAACAGAATAAGTCTAGTTTATGATGCAGTTGTCAGAACTGGTTAAAGCAGGAGTCTGTTTACCGACGTCCTGAGATATTCCAACAATTTTTCTTGCAAACCAGCACCTTGAGGTTAATTACTTTACCAATTTGAGTAAATGGCAAGCCATATTCCCATCTGTCTCCATTAGTTCCCCACTATTTCTCAATTTATGATGACTGAGGTCAAGGCTGTGGTACAAAAGAAGAAGTAATAAAGCATGAATGGAGTAATTTTCTGTTTATACAAATGTGGTAACCACAGCATAAATAAGGCAAAGACATTCTGAACGTGCATATTCTTAGCTTTGAAACCTCTGGATGCTAACTATATTTACAGTAAATGTGTTTCCTAATTTGGAAGTATAAAACAAATACAAGTGACAAACTGCGCTTTCCAAATTTATGGGCTGCAAGTTAAACTCCCATATCACAGGCAGCAGGACTTTGGCTGAGACCAGAAGAAGCCAAGTCATAAAAAGATTTCTGAAAGGACTAGAACAGTTGAATTCTCTTCAGCTTCCATGTTCATCAAAAATAAGTTCTTCGGGAAAGAAAGGTTAGACTTTATGTAAGCACATAAGGTATCAGTGAGTCTTTTCATGTGACACAAATATTTCTCTCTATAAATTTAGTGCTGGAATCCTTTAAGATCTATCTAAAAGGGTGACAATGAAAAAATGTAGGTATGGCTTTTTTCTTTTCTCTTATCTCTTGCTTCCTCCCTCTTCCTCCCTTTCTTTTTCTCTCTTGTTCTAATCATTATCAAACATAAAAAATTATGATCATTTTTATGAAACTAAATCCTATATATATTTTAACTTTGAATTTCACACATTATTTCGTTATTCAAAACAAGTCTTTAATATAGAATTTAAGAAGAAAGATAGCCATTTTCTTCAGTCTATTAATAGATATGACAGATTGATATGTTTTTATCTAATCTGCTTTTCTCAAACACTAACAGTTATAAAAAAAAAAAGAGGAAGTGAAGATAAATTTTTGGCCATTTGCCACAAATGGTCAAAGTGATTATTAATTAAGTACCACAATAAAATAGATTTTACAGCAAATGAGGCGTAAGACCTATATTTCACAATAAAGGATTTAAAACAGAATGGAAGTGAAACTACTGCTCCACAATGACTGGAAAGTTACAGACTGACATTGTCATTCACGAGGCACAGGTTCAAAGAAAATCAGTTTGGAGGAAAAGATAGCAAGAAAACATTTTCTTAACTTACAATGGGCTACATGGGATAACAGGATTTCTTCTCACCTTTCAGATGGACTTTTAGGCAAATGGAATGGTTTTCCTCTGCCTAAGTTCCTTTGGCTTTCAGGAATCCTCTGTGTGTCTTCTGTCCTGCTTACCTTCCGCCTCCCTCCCTTCCCCTGACACCATGGAACAACAGCTACTATTCATTTGGGGGTAAAAAGCAAAGTCTTCCAACATTCTGGATTTTCTTTCTCATCACTAATGAGATGAGAAATGCTACCAAAATCCATGCTGAAAATCCTCTGACTCTCCTTGGCCCATCAAGACACATTCCTCTTGCTGAGGCCAGACCCATCCCCAGGGAGACTTTCTCAGGGCTGAGTCCTAAGGAGGATTGTGTTTCCTCCCAGGCAGAAAGTTGGGGAGGCAGAAGCCTGGATCCAGGGCCCCTCTAATTTTAAGAGAAGAAAAGGGGGCAGTGTGGCTAAGTAGAGGGATAAGAGGAGAGATGCAGAAAGTTGTGGAAAGCATTCTTGCATCATTTGTGGGACAACGCAAGAGTAATTAATGAGTGGAAGAAGCTAATCCTAAGACTTCGCAAAATAGTTTAAAAGCAGATAAAGAGACCACTCATTTGACCAAAGTATATTTTAGCTCTGACCAGGTAACAGATGTGCAACATTCAGAGATAAAAAGAGACTCTTGTCCCTGAAGATTGGCAAGTTTTGTCCTAATCTAATGGGCAAAACAGACAAGACAACATCATAATGTGGTGTGAAGTATGTTAAGAGGAAAGTGCAGGCTCCATGTGCGCTTAATGGTTGAGGCACCTAAGTCCACTTTGGGAGGTCTGTGGAGTGGAGCCAACCTGCTGGTAGCATCTTTGCACACGAATGCTCTGCACTTCCCAATATTCTGTCACCTCCATTGATACATATTTCTTTTTAAGTTGCAAAAATTCCCAAAAAGGGGAAAAGAGGACTATCTTTTGTGTATCTTTTGTCTTCTAATGTGAATTCATTTAAACACGATAAAACAAGACATAGAAGAAACCTCAGAAATAGTCTAGCTCCATGCCATTGTACTGAAGAGGCACCTGCAGCCTGGGAGGTTGGGAAAAGCAGAATGTTCTGGGGGACTCCTGGGGCCTGCCTGCTGCAGAGGAGGAGCCCGGAGCTGGCTGGCATCATCTGCGGTCTCACCACACATGGATTGGTGCCGGTGGCAATAACGCTCCTCACATCCAACTGCATTGTTTTGGGCCTTGTCTTTTCTTGCCATTCATAATATTTCCTCCTGATTTTTCTTTTTTTTCCAATATAAAAATGTGCCCTGAACATTTCCCATGTGTCATGCACTGTGATGAGGGCTGTTAGCCTTTATCTTATTTATTTTACACATTTATCTCTCTTAATAAATTGTACACTTTTATGGGTAAATTGTAAAGTATGTGAATTATATCTCAAAGTTGCCAGAGGAGTGAAAGTAGAGGGATGAAAAGCAAAGAAATGTAGAGGGATGAAAGTAAAGAAATGAAGAAAGAGTCAGAAACATGATGACATAGGATAAAGGGATAAAGGTAAACACCCACGGAAGAGCAGGGCTGAAAGGGATACACATCCACGATCCCTAACCACAGATTCTGAAATCTAAAATACTCTCACAACTTAGTTTTCTGTTGACTCATATAGAATCTAAACAGACCTATACTAACTTGTCAATAGGGTGCACTTAAAATTGACATTAGATTATATAGAATCGTTCTTTTCTACTTAGACTGGTTAGTCCAGATTGGACATGCTGCCCTACACTCTGCTAAGGGGATTTACAGTTAGGTATATGCACTATATTACTGTTCTACAATCTAAAAAAATTCTAAAACAGATTGATGCCAAAAACCTTGGTTTGGGATTAGAAATCTCCAGTAGTAAAGATAGAGTCTTAATTATGAATGTGGCCCTATCTTGTTTTTCCAAAGAAGTTTTAAGCTCTCAAATACAGGGGTCCCATTTTAAATGTCTCTGTATTTAAGGTATTTTAGCAACTTTCAAGGTCTTCTAAATACCTAATTGATTTAATCAATGAATATGCATGACTGTCAATATGATGAAGTTGGTTATCTTTTTTGGAGGGGTGGATGTTTTCAGGGAGAACAGAGAAGATAACTAATTTTTATAGCGGTCAACAGTCTAGGCCACTTACTCCAAGAGGGTACCCCTGATCTAATCCATATGAGAGATGAGAAGAATCTGGCCTGTAATGTCATTTAAAAACTACACATAATTTCTGATTTCCCAGAGGTCAATCAAGCAACCTGTCACTTTCTTCTATATGTAAAAACTGGTATAGTAGTACTCCATCTGTCTCCTAGCAATCTTGTGAAGCTAAAACAAGAAATACCAAGCTCGGTAAGGGTGCTAGGAAGTAAGACATTCTTAGATACAGTGGTGTTCTCATAATGTATACATTACCTCAAGCAATGGGGCCAGTCCAGAGATTATTCTTTTTCTACTTGTGGATTTTCTCTCTCTGGGCAGTCCCATTATTTCCAGGTTAAAGGGTATGCTATACATTTTCTCTAGAGAAGAAACTATGAAGGTAATGAGCTGAGGCTGAGAGATTTAACTGTGCTTAGGTAAACTGCAGTGACACAAAGTTCAGGTTTTTGGGGAACGTACCTAATTAGATGTAGTAGATAGAAAAATTTCTACAAGATGGTTTCCCACCAGTATAATTAAGCTGCGCAAATCAAATGAGATTAGGCTGGTAAGACACAGAAAGGGCTGGAACACTACAGCCTAAGGCATCTCTCAGGAATCTGCTTGAGCTCCTGAGAGCTGACACTGGGGGTCTATATGTCGTCAATTGTGTTAGTAGTTGGATGTAGAGCATTTACCACTCACATACAGCCGGACTCTTGTGCTTCCCAAGGCAAACGCTTTCTCTTTAGCTGACAACTCTGTTTTTCTACTCCAAAGTCCAACCGTATGGGACAGACAGGTACAAACATTTGCATAGAACAGCTATAGGACAGGACTGTGCGTCAAGAGTCATGATGAAAATCAACAATCAAATTTTTAAAAAGTCACTAAATGCACAGATCAAAATAGATAAGGGTGGGGTGACAGGCAAAATTGGTGCTACAGTTTCAGTCTTTTTAGACTGCTGGCAAGGATTGATGAGTTGCGTTTCCATTAGAATGGGGAGAGTTCATCTTAAAAGAAAGGGGGGGGTGCAAAGAAGAGATGCTTCTTAGGAAGCCAAGGAGGATCTTCAATATCAGTTGTAGAAAAACTCTTATTCATAATTCTTTCCACATGGGGTAGAAGGAGGGCAGTAACCTGCTCTGGGTGGTACTTCTACCCAAGCTTTTCTCTTAACAGAAATACCAGTGACACTAAACACCTGTGGACCATGAAGTCAGAGCCCTACCTGCCATGCACACTGCAGCCTCTACAGTGTCTGCCCAATGGGAGATGCTCAATAAATATTTTTGGAATACAAACAAATGAATGAATGAAAACAATGAATGGATGGAGAATAATACCTGCAAGTCCATCCTAGTCACCTGAATCTAGATAAAAGCAGAAGGCTGGCTACAAATGACAAAGATACAGTGGTGCCATTTCCCAGGTCCCATTCTCCATTCAGCTTACATCAACAGAGGGGGCCTTGGTGTGGACTGGGGGCTTGCTCCTCAGGCCTGGTGCAACTGGGATTTCCTGTTCTAAATATTATACTAAACTCACTGCTGTTTCGTTATTATGGCAGATGGCTGGGCCCTGAGTATTTGTAAAAACAAAAATGGCCCTCTTACATTTGCCAGCAACACATGGATTTAGTCTCAATCCCTTTAATATCCTTCTCTGAAAGCTTCTGCCAGTCACCCTCCACTTCTACAGGTTTCATTCACCTTGACAATGAGGAGATAAAGACTAAGTGGTTCACATGTCAAAAATCCACAGCGGCCAGCCTTATTTGTATATGTCTAAACACTGAAAGACACCCAAGATAATAAATGAAAAAATATGACTTGAGTGATCACAGATCATTACTGCTCAATGTTAGAACTGGAAAGCGTCACATGGCCAATGAGTGTCCAAAAGTTCATTTGGTGGTTATCCTTTTGTCTTTTTTACATAGCAAATAACATAACAGTTGAAATTTTCTGTTCACGGGTTTTTTTGGTGAGCTTTTGAACTAATTATAAAAATAACCTGCATTTTTATCCCCAGAGAAAAGTGACATGGAACAACTTGGGCCTCTCTACTTTGCTCCTGGGGTCTGTTCTAAATCCCAGCACATTTGGGTTTTATCACTGCATGTGTGGTTTTCTCATCTTGCTGATACTTTCCAAACCACCTACAACCCAAAGAATTTACTTTCCTCTAGTGGAAAGTGTTCCTTGCCTCTGTAAATTCATGGATAAATGTCCATCATCATCTTAATAAAACATTCCATGGCAAAATTTTCTTAATAGAATTAAACCGCTAATTTCTGCAATTAAGATTAACTCCTGAAAGTGAAATAGGGCACTTTCCCAACCTTGGAAACAGATACTTTCTAATCAGTTGCATTCTAGTAATTAGCAGCTAAACCATGATCAAATAATTACACTATGGTCAAGAGGTCAAGGTCCTAGAATTTCATTTGAGACAGAGTTCAAATCTTTATAAAAGTGTGATTGTAAAACCCCTAACTTCATAGTAGCTGGTGGTAGGAAAGACTGGATCAGAAACTATAAATGCACTTGAAGCAATGCTTTAACTCAAGGTCACTGGCCTGGGCTGAGAACACTTAAATTGTAATCAAGGCCACTCACTGAACCATGAGTAATTTTAGGCAAGTTTCCCGGGTATGTGCTGACGTAACCAAGAACCTCATCCTGCTTGCCTGGCATGGAAATCAGCAGTTAGATTGAAATATTTGAAGGTTACTGTCCAAAGGAAGTACTTTTTACCATTTTCTGGCCATTTTAGCTTCTTATATTGATTATTCTTCATAATTTTCATAAGTGTATTCAACTACAAATAGAATTTAATTCCACTGCTCCCCCCCACCCTGTGTTTCAGGGTCAGAGAGATGGTCCCCATGCAAGTGACAAGTGACTCTACTGAATAAAAGACAGATGATGTTCAATTAGAAAAAGTCATAAATTTGGCCTTATATAAATAAAAAGAACACTCTTCTGAAGGAGAAATAAACTAGAAAATGCCCTTTAAATAAATCTGACATTGTGTCTCAAATATTAACAAAAAGACGTTTCAATACATTTCCTTTTAGCTACATGTTTTTGCGGGCATGAAGACAAAAGCAAAATGCATTTCTCACAGTATACTAGGGGCTTGAGAAAGAAGATCTTATAGCAGTGGATTTTATTAAATAAGAAAACCAGCCTGACTATAAGAGACAAGGAGGTGTTCCCTCCCCCATCCTGATCCACACTGTAAGCTTAATCATCAAAAAATCTAGTTATGATAATATCAAATTAGGAAAAGAGTCTCTCGTAGCTTTCAGAAAAGCTATAAGCTGTTATCAGCAGAAGGAATTAAGTAGTAAAAAGGAAAGTGAGAAGTAAAAGTTCCCAAGATGAAGCATCTGACAGGTTGAGAAATTAAACTAAGTCCTTATGTTGGGGGGACTTGGGTCTGTGGGAGTCTTGAAACATCAAGCATCCACAGCTGAATTTCTGCAAATTCTTTGCTAGCAGGTGGTGCCAACATGGAATCTGACTGCCGAAGGACATTTGGATCTGCCCTGCATCTGGGAGGATTACAGAGGGAACTTTGGTCTTGGAGACAATATGTTCACATCACACCTGCTTTCAGCTGCCACAGGCTACAGTGTGGCCCAAGGAGGAGTCATTTTAGAGCCATAGGAACTTTGGATTCAACCTCTAATTTGCAAAGTGCATCTGCTTTATAGACCCGTTTGACAGCAGTTCCATAATTAGAAAAACATGCCTTATATTTTCACACTCCCCAAACCATAAAAAAAAATCTGGCTTTATTTTTAAAACACTAATTACATGATGGGGGGAAAAACCTTAGTTTCAGGGAATACATTCAACTAAGACAAATAATTTGTAAACAGCTTAACAAAATTTCTCTGGTAGCAGGGAAAACAAGTGATGTGGTAAACTGGATTAAGGAAACATTTGTGCCCAAGATGTTGAGTTAGTCTGCATACTGGATTCATCGAAGTGCTGTATGTAGTGTTCCTTAAAATAGCCAGTGGAGCTTTCATTGTGGAAGTTATGGAACTTATATTTTAATTTTGGTGACAGATCTTTTGGGGAACTCTAATTTGTTGGGATTAAAGAGAGCCAGTCAAAGTAAAAACCTTAAAATAAGTTCCAAAAATCTTTTCATGAGAAAAGATATTCTACTGTTGTACATGGAAATCAGAATTTTAAGGAGAATATAGTTAGTGATTTGTTCCTAATGGACTAAGAGTTTCTTAAATGGGATGATGATGATGATGATGATGATGATGAGATGATGATGATAGACACTATGCTAAATGTGTTATATGAATTATCTCTGGTAAATAGCACAGCAGTTCTATGAAGTAGAATCCACTTTAATTACCATTTTATAGATGAGGATATTAAAACATGCAAAGTACATAACCTCCCAATGTTATGAGACCTTGTTTCTAGGGTGTTTTATGATAGTCCCTCAATAAATATTCCTAAGATCCACTGTTAGGTACCTCATAACCACTCACCCCATGATTCTCTAAATGACAACAGAAAAATTTATCATTTCTGATTATCACAGACATTAGGACATGACCCATCACAGTCTATAACTAAAAATACAATCAACATGAAAATTTACAAATACGATTTAAAAAAAGATGTCCAGGGACTACAAAGAGATGTTCTGATTTTTAAGTCACTGAATGTTATGTCCTAGGGTAGTCCATTGAAATTTTTACCTGGGTTTCAAAGCCCACATTTTGAGACTTTTATGCTGCATCAAAAATGCATTAAGCACCAGCATGATTCTCAGTGGAGAAGTAAAAGAAATTATGAGTAGGTAAACCCTTTGGAACAATGACATTAGTTCTGATAATGGGTTAGCATTACACAGCTTAAGATTCCTATAAAAGCAGTGTATTTCTGATTTACGTAGTTTTTGTTTTTCACTCACAAGGTAGATTTTTGTTTTCAGTTTCCTAAGAAATCACCAAATTCAGAAAGGATGATAGGTGTATTTCAACAAAGAATCAAACTCCTTCTGTTATATTTAGTTTTCACATATTTGCGAAAACGGATAGAAAACAGATGCACAGAAATGTGACAAAACCACCTTATGAAGAGAGAACTCCCCAGCAGGGTCAGGATAGGGGAGTTGAGCTTTCAACTATTGGTGTATAGGGGTGTCCTTCTAAGTCTCTGAACTTCCAACCATATTATCCTTATGTTCCCTTCAATATCTCTTCTCTACACACCACTCCACATTGCTGCTTCTACCCTCTCTTCATTATTTGTCAGATTTACCCAATTCTTTTGAGATTTAAGTGGCCACAATACTCTAGGACAGACTCCCTAACTACTCACATGTATTTCTGGAATACAGGCTCCATTCTGGTCTTTCCTATGATAATTTCTTTCTTGCATTTCATCCTCTATCCAGTTGCTTTAACAAACTGACTCCAGCATATTACTTAGACCAAAGCAAAAAATATCAACTTTGTGGCTTCGTGTTCTGCCTTTTTCCCCTTATGAATCTGCTTGCCTCTTCTTCCAAAGCTTTTGTCTTAACTACTGAACATTAACTTTTTCTACTTTTCTAGCTTGGATGCTTCAGCACTTTATTCCTTATATCTAGAAAACCTTTACACTGCCTTCTTCCACCATTTCACCTTCTTCTACTTTGGCTCATCCCACATTATAACAACTCAACCTAATCAAGTCTTTAACTACATATTCAGGTAAGACCCTATGTGTGCATGTTTATATGTAATCCTATGTCTTCAGTTACTATTTGCTTTTTCTAAAGGGACTGTGAACTCCTGAAGGTCAACGCCAGGTTCTAAAACTACTGTCATTACATAGGAAGTACTCAAAATGTGCTTTCAAATTATTTGTAGATAATGTTTTAATGGAGCCACTCCACTACTCTGGATATGGGTATTTTTCATGAACCTCTAAAGTCTCTGGGTATGTTAAATGAAATAAGTCAGGAGAAAGTCAAATATCAGATGTGGGATATAAAGAAAGAAGACAAAGGAACAGATAAAACTAAACTGAAAGAAACCCTAGAAATTGGGCTGTAGAACTGAGGCTACCAGTGGGGGGAAAGTGAGTGTGCATAGTAGAGGGAAGAGGATTGTGGTGAAGGACAATGGAAGCTTAAATAGTGGGAGCAGTGTGGCAATGTACACTGAGGAAGAGTCATCCTATATCTTGAATCATACACAGTGTAGTAAACCAATGTTACCTCAAAAAAAAAAGAAAAATCCAAGCAAGAAAAAAAAAGACTGGCTATTATGAATACACATTATTCCATCAAAATATAGCATTCTGTTGGTTAGGAGTTTCTTTAGGACTGAGCAGTCCTTGTCCTATCAACCTCTTTCCTTAGAAATGGAAATTAAATGTTAAAACATTTGAATCAAGCTGCTATACTCTCAGTTCTTTAAATTATCAGCCTATGAGTTTTAAGCAGATTTTTAAATTTGAAAATGTGAAAAATGCCTCCTTGTAGCCCTTGCTCATCTCTATTGATCCATTTTTATATCTTTCCATTTATAAAGAGGGCTCATGAAGTCTTTCCTTCTGGGGACATATACATTTCTGTTGAAGCCCATATATACTTCTCCTTAAAATGATATCTTTATAAAGGACTGATCACAAAAATCTACAAAGAGCTGATGAGACTCAACAAAAACAAAGAAAATAATCCAGTCAAAAAATGGGCAGAAGAGCTAAAAAGAAACTTCTCTGAAGAGGAAATGCAAACGGCCAACAGACATATGAAAAAATGTTCAACATCACTTGTCATCAGGGAATGCAACTCAAAACTACAAAGAGATACCATCTCATACCCGTGAGAATGGCACATATTAAAAAAAAACTAGCAACAACAAATGTTGGCGAGGGTGTGGAGAAAAAAGAACTCTCCTTCACTGTTGGTGGGAGTGCAAACTGTTCCAACCACTATGGAGAGCTGTGTGGATATTTCTTGACCTACTAAACATAGAGCTTCCATATGATCCAGCAATTCCACTCCTAGGTATTTACCCAAAGGACACAGAAACATCAATTCCAAAGAGCACCTGCACCCCTATGTTTATAGCAGCACTGTTTACAATAGCTAAGCTTTGGAAACAACGCAAATGCCCAAAAATAGATGACTGGTCAAGAAGATGTGGTACATATATACCATGGAATATTACTCAGCATTCAAAAAAGATAAACACATGCAATTTGCAGCAACATGGATGGAGCTGGAAGGGATCATGCTCAGTGAAATAAGCCAGAAAGAAAAAGAAAAATACCAGATGTTCTCACTCATAGCAGGAATCTAGAAAACTTAAATAAGGGACCAGGAAAAAGAATAACTATAGGAAAGAAAATATCAAAATCAACAAACAACTATGAATCAGAGACACTCTGTGGGGGGTGGGCGGCAGGGAAAGGAGGGATTGGGGTCAAAATAAGGGGGTTGTAATTGTATGGGGAATATAAAAATTCAATTTAAATTAAAAAAATAGTTGTCAAACCATTTGAATTTTGTAATTGTAGCTAAGAGGTGATGGAAATATAACAAGCACTGATTAAGAGAATCAAGGGACAGGATTACAATTGGTAAAATGTGGTTTCGTTATTATTCTAACATTTACCATGTTGTCTGGGTCAAGGCCTTAAAACCATTAACCTTAAAGTCCATTATCCTCACCTACTTTCTCAGACTTGACTGAGACATTAACAGTAAACATTACCTACAAGAAAAAAAAAATGATATCTTTAAATGCATCAAACGTCAGGATTACCAAGGAAAATAATTACACTGAGATTGTCATCAAAATATCAAAAAACCCTCCATGATGTAGTGATACGTTTGCTTCTTTATTAATAATAGTTTCTACTGTTGGGTCTAATCACTGAAAGATTCAGAGTAGTGATATTCCAAAATACACCGAAGAAGAGTACCATGATATAAAAATATGCACTTTTGGGGGGAAATGTTACTGTGGTTTATAGTCTGCATTCATAAGAGGAAGAGATGCTAAATTTTAACTAGAGATTAGTGAAATAAAGTTATGAAATTTATCCCAGTCAAATTCTTTAACCCTTAATTGTATCTACATACTCCACGTTGGAGAATGGATTCCAAATTAACAGCCCTTGAACTCTGAAGAGGGTTAACTTTCCGTATTTTTGTAACTATTCTCAACTTTTTAAAAATGCACTACTATTCTTAAACTGCTATATTTAGGGTTTCAAAGTGTTATTTGCTTTCTGACCCTTTCCTTTCTGACTACACATGTATAGTTTCTTAAACATTTTTTAAGTTTCTCTCAAAACAAGGTGTTGTTCTCCTTTTCAATAAATTCTAACATGGGGGAAAAAAGGGAATGTTTTCTCCACTGTGGAGAGGCAGGTTTGCACTATACATAAACATTCACTAGATGAAGTATGAAGTATTAATAATTGATATGCCATTAGCTCATCTTTTTCCTTCATAGGTCAACTCTTGGGGGATTATTTTATAAATTGTTTGCTGAAAGACATTTCATATCTTTATTAAAAGGCAACTAAGCAGGGATATTTATGCATACCAAGGGAGAATTTTATATAGTCACCCATATTTCTTTTTCCATTTTGAGTCACTTTCAGCTTGCAAGTCCCTGTTGCCCCAAACCAGATACACTGTAAACAAGATTGGAACCCTCAAAAGGGCAGGTTTATATGAATTTTTTATCTGTCACTGGTCACACAAAGCATAGTTCTTAACTCATTTTTTTCCTCTGTCCTAAAGCAAACCTGAAAATGACCTTTTTCAATTACACAATGTTAGAACCTGGAGCCCACCAGGCCTTGACAGTAGGCTAGACCTAGAGAATCACTGTTCACTTTGATCCTATCAACTCTCATAAATAAACGAGGTACAGAAGACAAGGGTTTTCCTGCACTGCTTAGTACTGATCTGGGGCTCAGGACAGGATTCTTTTTGCTCATTTTATTATCAATGCTAACAATAGCAGGACAGACACTTTTCCCTGGTACTAAATATTGAGTAGCAAAAAAAACTCCTTTAAATATCTAGTACTAAGGAAATAATGAAGCGAAGAGTGCATTTATGTATTAACTAAAATCAGCTAGTCCATTTAAATGCCTCCATAACTTCAAATGCTTTGTGTTCTTTATATGTTTATTACAGAATGATTTTTTAAATACTGATTTAAGGTGGGGATATCCTCAGTAGTTATAGGTACTATGTTTCTCTGTACTTACTTTACTTACATCTGTTTTGTTTTTCTGTCAGTGAAACATTATCTTAACATTCACCATGAACTTTGCAGTTTTTCTAAGCAAAATCTTGGAAAATTTGAAAGAAGCTATATAGAAACAGAAAAATACATTAAAAAGGAAAAACAATGATTTCAGAGACCAAAGGTTAGGGCAAAAACAGCTGCTTTAAATAGTGTATGGTGTTGCTCTGTCCTTTCTAGGAGTAACATAAAAACAACTGAGATGCACAGACACAGAATATAACAGACACAGGAAGATGAACATGGAATAGCAATGTTCATATTGCATGCACTTTGGAAACTATGGTGACATCAGAAATAGCATTGCCTCTTTACAAATCTGTTTGCCATGCAAGTGTTCCAGAAGACTTCTTTACAAGAGGATCATCCTTATTCAAATTTAGAGCAGACATCATAAAACACTTCTTGTGAAACAAGATAATGCCATTTTACCTCCAATTTATTAAAAAAAATTCTTAAAAAGGTAAAATTCAGTGCTGGGAAGGAGGTAAGGACATGGACAATCTAATACAGTGTTATGAGAAATTCAACACCAAGTTCGTAAATTTGGCCAAATGTATGGAAAATCTTTAAGATATATTATCCTTTTGATCACTCAATGATGGAAATTTATCTGCAGAAAATAATGTTAACAGACAAAAAAATTTTCTGCAGGGATACTTAATAAAATAGCAACAGTATGCAATAGTCCAAAATTAGAAATGACCCAAACATTGATTAATAAGTCTAATTAAATAATGTCACATCTGTAGAAAGGAATGTTGTATAGCCATTATCAATATAAGTATGTCTATTAACACTGAAAAAAGTCTATGTTTTTGAAAATTCTAAAATGCCACAAAGCAGTAACAAACATACATCATAGGCAAATATAAATCTACAGAGAAGTAGCTGAGAAGATACCCATCAAAATGTTTAAATTATTTTTTTCCTGAATGTGATGTGTATTTTATCTTTTTTTTACTAGTCTATACTGTTTGAATTTTTGTTGTTTGATACTTTTGTAATTAAAAATCTATTTTTAATTAAAAGAGTTGTCAGGGTATATATTAATTACTGCAAGTGTAAACTATAACAAACTTTTACTTCACTAAAATGAGTGCAGTCCCCTTTTCACCTCTGAAATATCAGCTTTATTCAACACCTTTGGCTAGGGCTCAGAAATGAAGGGGCTAACACATTTTTCTTTATTCTGACATGCATTTCCATTAATTACGTGCTTTCTCTTGTGTTCATCAACGGTAAACTTCAGGGTAAGTTTTCCCTACCAATTTTAAACAGTTCTGCATGGCCAATTTTCAGGTCTGTCAAGAAAAGCCAAGACTAATATCCCAGTGTCATGTTTACAGCCATCTGTGTAGAAACAAAATCAGGTTTGGACAGCTTTTATCTTGCTAAGGTTCACATATTTTGATGTGTGGATGAATACTTGGGTTTAGAAGCATAAATGGATTAACATGTTTGGCAGGAGGAGGGAATGGACAGCTTCTTTAAAACTAGATCTTCCAAGTACTGATGGATAGTAATTAAAATGTGAGCCATTGTTGGTGGAGGGAGGTGTGGGGAGGGACAGAGGGGGATTCATATAACAAAATGAAGCAAAGCCTTGTAATTCTAGGACAGAGTTGGAGCTTCCCACAGATATGAATATGAATAAAAACATGATTTTTCTCAGTAAGAAAACTTAGAGCTGAGTGATTTTCGTTTTATAGTCATGAAGATGATGTCCTCAGAAAGAAGGCAGCAGGCAGTCACACCTGGTTTCACCTGGCCCCAGGGACTGTGGATAACTCCCACAGTTAGAATCTGCAGGCCTTGTGGACAGGAGGCAAAAGACTCACCAGCATTTAAAATCCACAGGTCACCATTAGGCCTTCAAATACTTCTGCCATCTGGCCACATTCAGTTCCCCTAAACAATTTCCCTTTCCCCTTACTGCTGTGGAGTCATCTTAGAAGGAAATTATGATGCACAGGATTAGGTTCGCAGCAATCAATGATTTTTTTATCTAATATATCTGAACTACCAGCTTTTATATCACACCGTTGGCAGCTTTTCCTTTTGCCCAGTGAATGAAGGAGTTGGCTGCCTTGAAATATTCATTCAGAAAATTGGCTTTTCTGACTCCTAATTGCCCTACATAAAGCCCCTATCACATTTATGTGGTTGTCTCATGGCCAAATCCTAGGACATTTTAAATACATAAAAAATTTCCTATGACCAACAATAGCAAGTGGGTTTATGTAAGTAAACATTGTCTGTAGCTCTAAGACTTAGGGAAGATTTAGTATTTTACAATTGACAAAGGAATTTTAGTAAAATGGTCGGTCCACAAAAGCAGAACTTCAAATTAATTATGGAAGCCTTAAACAAAATGAAAGAAATTTATAGGAGATCCATACGGCAAATCTCCAGGATAGCAAACATCCAGATGTTTGGAAACATCTGTATTACTGCTTGAACTTTTCAATTTT
Organism: Talpa occidentalis; assembly: GCF_014898055.3. Taxonomy (NCBI): domain Eukaryota; kingdom Metazoa; phylum Chordata; class Mammalia; order Eulipotyphla; family Talpidae; genus Talpa; species Talpa occidentalis. Next base: position 49,692,235 of record NW_023601104.1, on the reverse strand, counting down.
TCTCAGTGTTTGGCTTCATGTAGACACAAGAGCTTTACTTTCAACTCTGGCAGCTTTCAAAAAAAAAAATTCAAGGAAAATATTTCATTACATTTTTTTGATACTTCCAGATTGAGGCTAACTTCCTCATCTTTTTATTCCCCACAGTATTATTGAGTAGATGTCTAATACATATTGGTTGAATGAGTGGAAAAAAGATGACTCATAATTAAATGCACAAGAGAATGGGGAAACTATTTCTGAGTAGGACAATTCCATTATTAGTAATAGCATATCTATGAACTTGGGAGTACATTTATTCTGAATCTTTCATTCTATGCATCCATATTTCATCAATCTTTATCATCTCTCATTATAATATATAGAGAGCCTGAATAATTATTCTTGTTTTACAGGTGAAAATACCAAGGAACTGAGATATGAAAGCTGTCAAGTCACATACTGTGATCCTGTAGATCATTCAAGAGCTCAGCTCAAATCATCCAATAAAAGTTGACGTTCCCCTGGTTTATTATTTGAACCCTAGGAGAGATTTGTTTGTGCATTTATATATATATATATATATATATATTTTGATATGGGGTCTGCATTACTGAGATGTGTGAAGAAGAGGACTTACATTTGAGACACACCCTGTAATTAATTTTCCCCACAAAGCCTGTCCAAAACCTCTATTTTTCCATTAAAGAGGTTAACGATCTCCTTCTAGCTGGTTTCAATTGCTCTGGAAAAAATGAGGATAGCAAAATCTATCTCATAAACTTATTGTTGGTTGAATCTACTTAGAGGGTTGTTAGGAAGATTAACTGAGAAATCAGCTATGGAGGTTTTCATTTAGTTTCTGGCACATATCATTTACTCAAACAGATATAACTTGCTCCTGTTGTTAAAGCTGACACTTAACATAGTCTGTTCTCGATAAATGTAAGTTCATTCCCACTTCCTGCTATGGAGATGTTGATCGTGCTGGGTCTCCATTACTTTAATGTATTGTTCTGCAAGTAAAGCTAACCCTATTTTCTCTCTGATTTCATTAGACCATGAGACAATTGGGCAAGTAAAACCAGTCTTCCTAAACTTCAACTGATCCTAGTCATGTACCTTGTGCTCCATTAAAGTGAAAGATTAACACAAAGTTCAGAAATGACTGTTTCATTAGACAGCCCAGTACTGCAGGATTACTCATATGAGCAAAATATTGAATTGGAGTTGGAATATATTCATTTATTCAATCCATCAATAAATATTTGTTTAATGCCTACGATAAGCCAGCCTTTGATGATTCTTTTAAAAAATGTAGGATAGATTCCTGGCCCCAGTGGTCAAACCCTGAGGTAGCAGAGAATGGCTCCTGTAGTATATATGACTTGGAAAAGAGGCAAAGGAAGATTGAGTTCAGAACTTTCAAAATAGCAGAAAGAGCTGTGGGCAGTAATTTTCTAAAGAATGAAGTACAAAGTACATGCTGACCCAACAGGCTTTCTAAGGCCCAGAAGTGAATTTGAAACTCCATGTGGTATGTATAAAACTGGCACGAAGCTGGAGGAACTACACCAGCGATTAGAGAAGAATTTTGTATGGCCACAATGGGTTCTTATATGTGCCTTGGGAATTGGGGGAAGAATTTATTTGCCAATTTTCTTTGTCAGGCTTGTGCTTGTGCAGGCTTGGATTTTTAAGCTGTCCTAGGACTGCAGATCAGGATCTCTACAAATATTCTTGTCCAATATTGGTTTAATTTTCTCTATGTCTAAAAAGAATGAAGGCATTTGGGAGTGGGGTTCACTATGGCAGTATAAAGGGGATATATCTCATCATCTCAGTTCACCTGTCCTTTCCCAAGCAAGAGAATACAAGTCTTGTAGTTGGTTGAGTATCTCTGACAAGCACGGAAGTGGATATGAGCCAAGAGACAGACTCCTAGTCAAGCACTCATGAACTCTGTGACTTGTAATTTATTTCCTACATTTGTTAAATGAGTGAAAAATTCCCATACCTGGCCTTACAAGATGTTCATCATCCCTTACCATCAGTGAAATGCAAATCAAAACCACAATAAGGTACCACCTCATACCAGTGAGAATAGCCCATATCAAAAAGACCAGAAACAAGTGCTGGGAAGAGTGTGGAGAAAAGGAAATCCTAATCTGACACTGTTGGTGGGAATGTAGACTGGTCAGTCCCTATACACAGCAGTGTGGAGGTTTCTCAAAAGACTTAAAATGGAACCACCATAAAACCCAGCAATTCCACTCTTAGGTATCTACCCACCAAATGCAGAAACACTAATTCGCAAGAAACTTGCACTCCCATGTATATTGCAACACAATTTACAATACCAAAATATGCAAACAACCTAAGTGCCCAAAACAGATGAGTAGATCAAGAAGATGTGGTATGCAGGCACAATGGAATACTACTCAACAATCAAAAAGAATAAACTCATGCCATTTACAGCAACATGGATGGAGATGGAAGGGCTTATACTAAAAGATATAGGCGAAAAGGAGAAAGATAAATTCTGGATGGTGTCATTTATATGTTGAATGTAGAAAAACCAAATGAAGGGTCAGGGAAATATAAACCTTAAAATCAACCTTTGAAAATGGAACATAGCTTTCAGAGGGGCAAAGGAAGGGAGAAAGGTGAAAACGAGGGGTTGGTGGGGAGAGCACAATATACTATGGTGGAGGACTATGGGTACTTGATGGTGGGAGGGATCTGGTGGCCATCCCTGGTGGAGAGGGGAATCCTAGACTGTTGGAATAGTGGCAAGGATATAAAATAATGTATTTCAATAACAATAAAGACAATTTAAAAATTACTGTAACCATCCAAGAAAAGATACAGGCACATGTGCTGGAAATTCCTTATCCTTCTGTGGACAGAAAGGTCTGTGATGATCAGTATGTGGCCACTAAGGAGTAAACAAATGTGAAATATACATACTATGTATATATATATGTGTGTGTATATATATATATATGTATATGTGTATATATATATATATATGTCTTACAAGCCTCAGGAAACAAAGCAAGAGATTTGGAAAGAATGAGTTTATATTTTTTATATTAGTAATCTGAAGAGATATGAGGAATTCCCAGTACAACTATTTATAATAGTAACAGGCATCAAAGGCACCCTGAAAAAAAATTATTAAGTGAGCCTCTGTTGTCACCAGGGAATCGCTTCTGTTTGGTTGTGCTGTAATTTTAGCTGACGAACACCATTTCTACCCTGTTACTTGGTGCCAGCTTAAAGGTGAATGTACAGACCCAAAGTTTCAGCAGCTACCATATCTTGACTAACATTGTAAAAGGTAAATCTTTTTTTTTAAATTTTATTTTTATATTCCCCATACAATTGCAACCCCCCTTATTTTGACCCCAATCCCTCCTTTCCCCGCCCCCACCCCCCATAGTGTAAAAGGTAAATCTTGACCTCACGGCTTTGATTTTGCAAACTGAAGAGCTTGGGTTCAGCTGATACTTCTTCTTTAAGAGACATTAATCTGAAACATACTTCCCCCCACCCCATTTGGTCAGTCTTTCCCACATCTCTTACTAAAGGAATCCCTCAGAAGGGGCTGATCTAAGGCTTACTTCCTCTGCTGAAGTTCCTGAGTGTGTTTTCTGCCCTTTATTTGTATAAATACAATAATGTATGTGAGAGACACCAAGGAGGGGGAAAGCCTGTCACACAAATGCAGGGGATGCAAAATGATGCACCCCATTCTAGATTTGTAGTAGAAAAGGTTATTTTCAAGTGGCCCTTTCTGATCATCATGTTAAAAAAAATAGAGGTGAAGAAAGGTGAACGTTTGAAACCTGGTCTAAGCTCCTGCAGGCAGGGATATTTCAATTTTTTGTTTTATTTATTGAGATCTCCCCCCCTCCTTTACTTAATGTACACAGCCAAGTTATTTTGCACTGCCACCAAGCAGGAGCTTTTTAAATGATTCAGGGAAGTATAGCTTTCATTTAGGTTTGTGCCCTCCAGTCTGTTTATACTGGTCGATACACTTGTCTGAAAAATATAATGGATTAGCACATCATTCAACAAGCTAGTCAGAAGGCAAGCTCAAGGCGACAGACACCAAAAAGTAAATTACAGTCAGTAGTAGGGGTAGGCCATGCCTGGAGCTAGGAAACATCGTATCAGCACAAAACCTGTATTCTCCGAGAATGGTGGTGGAACTGAAAGGGATGAAAAATTCACACTCAAATATAATAAAACAATCAACTCTACAAATTCATATGGTACTGTAAACTGTGTGGTTTATGACACCGAACGCAAAGGGAATCTGGCTCTCACCACCATCCCACACATTATAACCTCAGCTGGAAACAGACATGGATGGCATTTGTTTCCTTTAATAGGCCCTCTTTTGCAAGGCGGCATATATCATGGCTTACTTTACACATTCCATTTAAATATTTGTAAAATGCCAGTTTGCCACAGGTTTGTACTGAGCAACCCAATGGTAGAGGCGAGTTGCAAGATGAAGAAGGGGGCTAAAAATAACATTTATTCTTTCTGAGCTTCCTCTCTCTCGCTCACTTTTCCTTATTTCCTTATTTCCAGTCTCCCTTTCTCAAGAAAGAAAGAAACAACAACATTGAGTTGCATTCTCAAGATCTTGAACTTGTATTTTCTATGTTACCTACTTGGACAGGACCCAATTTATCACTGTGGTTGATCTAAATCAAGTTTCATTTATTAAACTGATACTAAAGAGAACAATTAGAAACAGATTTAAAAAGACTAAGGACTTTCTAAATTTTCACCACAACATAAACTCCAAACAGCAAAACACACAAATTACTTCCCTTACAAGAGCTTATTGAGGGACTGTAATATTCTCAGACATGGGAGCACCAGAAGAACATCCTTTTTCACTAATTGTGTACTATTTGTACAGAGAGGCAGATAAGCAGAAAAGGGTGTGGGAGATGCAGTAATCAGACAGAACATTAAGGACAACTGGGAAATCTACAAATTCAAAGAGACTTGCAAAATTACCTACCATGAGGGGTGCATTTATGTACTTAAAGCAGAAAAGGAAGCAAAGACAGGATTTCAAAGTTAAAAATACAGGAAAAAATTTTCTCTCCTGTTTTCCTTTCTATGCTAATTATCAGCTGTTGATCAGTACAGAAATGCAGGTAATGCCTGAATCTTGGATTGTGACACTCCTAGCAGACCGTCAATCTTTAATGCTCCAAGGGGCACAGGGAACAAACTACATTCTGGCGCCTTACAAGCTGCATTAAATGGTGCTAACTAATTGCATGAGGTGTCGGCACTCAATTGAATCTATCATTCCCTTTAGAATGTTCTAGCACTTTAAAACACAGGCAGTAACTCCCTCAGGTTTGGTAGAAAAGAGAATTAATCTGATTTTAGCCCATAACTGACCTTTCTTGCTTTGCCCTTTTCTTATGTTTCACTGGTACTTCATATCACCTTGTGTGCATGCACAAGGCTGATCACAATCCTAGCAGAAGAAACTTCATAGTCTTCTGGTCTCACCTTTACCAGGTGAGAGGTACCATGAAATCCTTCAAAATTGGTCTCTCTCCTTCCCACTTCCACATCCGAGCTCCAGTCTCCAACTTCTCTCCAGTGGAAGAACAGGAGATGCCCTACTCACCTCCCAGGTTCACAGCCTTCACACCGCTAAGCTTATCCTTTTGGGAACTAGGTCCAAAGTTTCCAATATCCAAATATATTTGAATCTTTAGTGACATGTCCAACTTCTCCAATAAATTTAAAGACATGTAAAATGAGATCAATCCATCAAACTTCCATCTCCCTTAAACCACTTCTTTGCCCTGAAACTACCTGGAAGAGAGGTCAACATCCACTGCAAATGTTTATATCGCTTACACAATAATGCGCTGCATTTGGGCTTCAGCCTTCACCAGCACCACTGATAATACCCAAATTATAGGTAATCTTCAATTTGGGGGATGCTATGGCTTTTTTCAGTCTTCATAGAACTATAACATTATGACACTTGATCACATCCTTTCTGAAAAATCCCTTTTTCTTTGCTCTTCCTAATGACAATCGTCACGGTTATTGTTGAGGTTGGTCTTCAGGTTTCTTTCTGATTTGTTGTGCATCATCTTATCTGCTCTGGTCTCCTCCTCTGCCTGTCAGTACACTGGGGTCTTCTCAGGGTTGTCTTCTCAGTAATTCTTCTCTCTCCTTCTTGAACCACAAATTATCCTTGGTAATCTCATCTTATTCCAGGTATAATCCATATGCCAGCCATTTCCCAACCTGTAACGTTGAACGCAACCTCTTTCTAAAGCTTGGAAGTCAGTTTATTCAACAAATGCCTCATATGTTTCTCAAATACCACATGTTTAAGTCAGAAGTAAAGTGTTTTAAATGCATTTCCTCCCTGCTTCCCACCACATTTGATTGGTCACCAAAGCATTGATCTTATTTGAAAAAGACCTCTCAACCCATCCCTCTTCTCCTGATTTCTACCAGTGTACCTTAATTTCACTCTTTTTTCTCTTTTCTTGGACTATTTACCACTCATTTAATCAGATGACTCCCTCTATCTTCTAATATTTTTTTTTGCCAGAATATTTTTTTTTTCCTGGGAACACAGATGTAATACTTCTCCCTTTAAAAGAATTCATGGCTCTCCAGGGTCTAAAGAATAAAGTCCAATTTCCTTTGCTTCCTCCGACACGCTTTCCAGTTTGGCTTAGATCTAACTTTCCAGACTCATCTCTTGCCATAAGAAATGACTTTGCAAATATACCTCCCTTTGCCTGGAATACCACCTCTTCCTTTCCATGTGGAAAAAGGTCCTTCAATAACTGACCTAAGTGTCATTTCTGCAGTAAGTCCTTGGCAAACTTCTCTAGGCAGAGTTAGTCACTCACATTCTCTGATTTCATGGTTCATAATGCATCTCTAATGTAACATGTGACATTCATTAACCATTAAAATATTCGTGATCTACTACGTGTAAGTCACTGCAACTGGGTTGCCATGTCGATGGTAACCTGAAGACACTGGGCTCCTGAGGACATGAAGCAAGGCTGCGTTATTAATAGCCTCCATTTTTGAACAGTTTTTTGTAAATGTGGGTTGCTTCATGTTGGCTGAATGTCGGGCATGCACAAACGCCTACTAAATATGTGGAGAATATCATGGAAACCCTGGGATTGGATCCTTATTTTGATTACTGGGATCTGCTATTGAATCTGGGAATAGTTCTGGTAATGTTGAACATCAGAATTTTCAGACATATCCATGTAATTTTACTCATGTTTTTGAAAGTTCATTTACATACGTTGGCATTGTGAGAATAATTATTTTATGGTTCTGAGCAGGGTGCTTATTTGCATTAAGTCTCACCTCTTAACCTATAAATACTGAATAATTCTACTTATTAATTTTCTAAAATTTTCCTGACACAGCTAGCAATAACAATTAACTATAACTTCAGAGTCAAGTGGAACAGATTTAAATGTTCTTTCTGCCACTTTCTGATTGTAAGACTTTTGGTAAACTGTTTAATCTTTTTAAGCCTCAGTTTTCTCATCTGTAAAATGGATTAGTAATTATACCTAATGTGGGATTATAAACTTCAAAGGTAGTAAAGTGCTAGAACAAGGCCTGGTACATAATAAGGGCTTAATAAATGTTAGTTTGCAATTATCATTTATCATGAGGCTGTAAATGTGAACAGAAAAGGTGTAGAGAGTGATAGGCATCTGGAACATACAAGACAATCATACAGATAATAATACCTCAGGATTCTTTAAAATTTCATACATTTTCAGTATTTTTCTCCCTTTTGATCCTAAAATGCCCCATGAAGTTTGGGAAATATAATAAACATGAATTGACTATGTTCAAATGTCTGGTGTTGATAAAATCAGTATTTATTTTCAAAAACAGAATGCCCTTGTTAAGAAGAAAGTCAGTCTGTCCTTTGCTTTAGCTCAGAATGAAAGGGTAACGACGAGGTATCCAGAAGAACTATAGTTATTGACATCGCTGACCTATAAACATATCCCTTTCAGCATGATATACAGCACTTCAGTACCCTTGTTTTTATATAATTGCTATTACCAAAGCCTTTCAATTTCAAGTGCTCAAACGAGAGCAATTCATATTTCAGATAATCTGCCAACGAGGAAAACTAATTTCAAAATATTTGATCATAAAAGTTGTCCTCAGCTTCCAGAGAGATAATTTAGTCAAATAATATCAGATAATCTGAAAGCAGTCTTAGCAGGAAATTGCTAGGGACTCCATCTAACCAGCCTCCATTTGCACTTATATAAATGTACTGAAAGTGTAGGAGACTTTGACAGCCTGCCATATGTGATTTCATTCCATAGCCTACCTACTTTACCATCAAAAGTTATATCCTTTGAAGCATTGCCAGAATTACTTTACCCCAGTAGATATGCTAGATGTGCCCTTTAAAAGCCATATCATTTCTTTTCTACTCTGACTAGTTCGGGGTAGCATCTGCTCAACTAAATTCCTTTGAAGGTTAAAAATAAAATAGCCTACTTCTCCCAGGCACCCCTCCCCCACCCTCCCCTTGTGCTTACAATAAAAAGTCCAGTGTTGAATGAATTTCAGAGAGCACACATTTTAAAGAAGAAGCAGCCCGAGAAATCGCCCCCTTTATTTCACGCTGAAGAAAAATTAAGATCTAGGCTTCTTGAAGGTCACTCGCCTGATTGGTAGCAGAGGCAAGACCAGAACCAGCTCTCCTGGATCCCAGACCAGAACCATATCTCCTGGATCCCAAACCAGAGTGTTTTCCCCTGCTTCCCTAGACTGAAAGTCTAACAGACAAAATAATCAAGCCAGAAACAGACAATAGAAAACACCAACGGAGTATCTTAATTTTATAACCAGAAAATGAATGTTTGGATTTCATCTCCAGGAAAACATTTGCTTTTTAGAAATAGTACTACTTGGCACCCTCTCTTTTCAGTGCTGCTGACAGTTTCAGTCAGTTATTACACTGTTGTGACTTGGAAGCTGATGCCCCTAAACAGATCAAAATTAGTAACATCGTGATTCAGGATTGTCTATTTTCCCCTCAGCTTGCTAATCTAGGCTTCTTTTATAATTATTTTAAAAGGCACTATCTGATTTCCTGAGCACCGCCCCAGGTGTTCTCGGTGATAATGAATGGATAAACATATCATCCAGTGTCATGAAGCAGTTGTGACAATTTAGAAATATCTTCAGTTCAACTCTTCTAATTTCAATGTATGTTACACCCAAGGTTGCAGGCCTGTGTTTTTACTAAAGAGCTGAATGAGTCCCAGTAATTGCATGATTTACTTGTCTGCTCAAGTGAAAAGGGTTTGAAATGTAGTGAAATGGCATGGTCCTTTCTTGGTCTTTGCAAACCTTTCATTGTCAATTTTAATTAATGAACTGGAAAAAGATATGTTTTTTTCTTTTTCTAATTTCAGGGAATTGGTTCCCACAGTCTCACCACCTCTGGTTTTGCTTCTTTTGTCCTTAAGGATTTGCAAGCTTTTGTAATTTAGATAAATATGTAGATGGGTCAGCACAAGCATGCCAAACCTCAGCTGCATGGCAGTGTAAAGTGATCTTGGACAACGAAAGTGAACAGTTTGACCATAATTCCCACATCCCAATGAGCAGGTTGCCAACAGCATTCCCTTTACACTTGGTGATCCAGGCCCAGGAGATCTCCATGATTTACTAGTAGTGGTGAGCCCTGCTCGCTGTTAAAAAGTTGTCTGCCATAGGCCACAAAGTCATTACTGCTAGATCTTAAAACAGAATTCCTTAGAACACTGTATGTTTGTGCCTTGCTCCTTTTTTCTTCACCCCTCCCATTTGATATTGTCAAGTAGATAAAGATGCTCTGCATAGGTGTTTGAAAACAAGAAAGGAAGAAAGAAACTTGCCACTTACAGGAACACTTTGTAACACAAATGATCTTTATTTAGTCATTTTGCAATTTTGTTAGCCTCAACATTTCTTAAAACAAAGCAAGTCTGTACATTTCATGGGAAAGAACCAGATCCTGGCTCATGCTACCTTTTCTGTTTTCTGGAAACATTTCTCAGTCTCTTTCATACATAAATAAGCACGTTTAGTGTGAATGCTTTTTAAGCTCCTAGAAGTATCAAATTTATGAGTTAGGGACTTTGATTAAGCAAATCTAAGCATCTCAGAAAGTCCAGTAGGAACAAACACCTAAAAGTCAAGACAGACTATAGAGTTAAAAATGGAGGAAGGGCCCAAACAGACTAAAGTGGGGGTTAAGGGTGCTTAGGTAGTGGGCATGCTGTATTAATACATATTTCCCTAATCATATACAATCACACACTATTTCCCTAATCATATACAATGAGGCAAATCAAGCAAGGTTACCTCAAAAAAGAAAAGTTAGAGAAAAAAGATAAATTAAAACTTAATGAAAAAAAAAAAAAAACACAAACAACCCACAGGTGTAACAAAAAACAGACAGACTATGGAGTGATAATAAAACTCAGAGATTCACAGGTTTGTGAAATGATCCCTGTCTGTAAGCTCCTTAAAGCTTTAGCTCTTTCCTAATCAAGAGACAATTTTCTTTTGTTCCCTCAGCAAAACAGGACTGAAAGAGATTGCCTGTGGGTCTTTCTACAACAGTGTTCCTGTTGGGGAGAGACCCTGAAAGGGAGTAGGCTGTTTGATACAAAATTTGTTTTTGAAAACCTAGAAGAAAAGCCAAATGGGATCTATGATTCTTTACCTAACTAGTGTTATGTTACCGCCATATTTCTGCCATCTACCAACCCCCACATGGTACACAGCTTTTCATCACCTCTGCCATCGGCCTCATCTTGCCCTACAAGATATGATCACAAAACTTCTTTTTTCCCGCTCCAGGAAAACTTTCTGCACACATTCTCTTGCTCTTAAAAAGTTGGCACAGTTATTGAAAAGTAATAGATTTAATCTGCCAGCACATTAAAAATTAAGAGCATCAGAGGAAGTTTTTGTCTTATTAGCGTATGTGGTAAATCTGCAGGTATAGGAGGTTGAAAGGGAGAGGACAGAGCGGAAGAAGAACCTGATTTGCTGTTTCAGTGAATCGTTTTTGAAATTATTTATATCAGTATACACAAAAGCAGCAGACACAAAGCCAAATCATAAAGAGGACAATTTTATACATTTGTGTACATATAGAGATGTGTAAGCGGACAAATATATTTGACAGATATATTTAACAATTAAACATCAAAAGATTCTCTGAGTCATAAGAATAATTGCTAGAAGCCACTTTAAAAATGGTTATTTAGGAAAAAGAGATTGTATCTTTGGATGGTCATCCAAAGGGGGCAGAGGGAATAAGGAGGATAAAAAGCCACAGGGCATTTGTTGTCTAAAACCTTCATCGATTTGCAGGTTATCAGTCTCGTTCTAAAACTTATGCAAAAACCTAAAGTCAATTTCCTTATTATATTCCAACAGAAATTATCACTGAAATTGTTGCCATGTTACTCCTGTCATGAGAACCATGTCTTCTTATGTAAAAGCTAAAACCCAATATAGATTGAATGTGTGTGTGTAGAAATGAAATTTGGATTTCACATGAATTTAACGATTTTATGACCTCCTTCCCAGGAGGTCAAGTTATTTCTTATTCTTCATATGAGCAGTTTGCATTCCCTCATCACTCTCATAGGGTCCAGGCTAACTGAGGAAGGAGAGTTGGCTTAGGTGTCGAGGTATTATTTTGCATATATTGCCTTTATAAGTACCATGTTATAGAAATTATCTTTACTTTCCAACTTTGCATAATAAAATAAGCCATTAAATTAATACCATATAGAAAATACTGCTTGTCAGGCAAAGAAATGTACATTGCTTTCCAGAAAACCGGGGACATTACATTGCCAATGCCTGCATGAATAATACATGGGTTAATTCAGAAAAACACCGTTTCATTATTTAAAAATGAATAAATTACAGACTTGGAATGATGACTAAATTTTCTTCCCCATCTTACTTTTGCTCGGTGATCTACTTTAAAACTAAATATGAAACGATCATTCTAGCCACACAAATAAAACAGGTTAGCTCCTCATAAATTATTTTTTCCTGCCTTTAGATTTCCCGATGCTATAAAATGAAGATATTCCATTTTCATTTTTTATCATATTAGCTCCAGAAATTAAGAAGCAATATAAAAGTACTTCAAATTATACACTTGAAAATGGCGAACCTTTTATTGTCTCGTGATTCTGTGATACAACCTAACTAGAAAAGGCCCCCACCCCTCTTTGTATACAGACTTTGTATTTTAGCTTCAGTAGTGCTTGGTAAAATAAGTTCAAAGGAATAAATGAGAAGAATATAATTCTCATGTATGATGACACAAATTTCTTTTGTTTTCTTTAAGAGATTTTGCTTTACTCTGAAGGCCTGTTAAAAATCAGTCCCATTTGGGGATGAATGAAAGCGTGAAGAGAGAAAGCAATGCACCAGTAATAAGAAATTAATTTGGAGTTAAAATAAGTAAAATACCCCCATGCAGTGCGCTCAGGCTGGGCATAAAGTGACAGCGAGCAGATTATTCTACCGATTTCTAATGCTGGAAATTCGGATGGCATTTACTAGCATAACCTTTCAACTCTGAGCACATCAATAGAGGCCGACAGTGGCTTGAAATATGATTCCTTGCAGATAGCATATCCTCATTCATCTGACTGTGCTGCTCTGTGCTCCATTGCACAAACAGCGTCTCACCCACTTCTGAGAGGACACTAATAAAAAAGGCATCAATTTTCAGCTCTAGTACTACTGTGATCTCTTTATATGTTCGACATCCAACATTAAATTAAAATGCTGTTATAAATCCTACTTTCTGAATCTGGAATGAGTGTTGGGTTTTTGTCGCATGAGACTGCAGCAAATCTTGTCAAAAGCAAGGAAGCACGTCTTGTTCACTCAGAATTAATGTTGTGGATGAAAGAAGGAGGTAAAAGGGGTTGAATATGGTGAACCGAGGGTGTCAAAGCCAGTGAGGACCGTAGCTTCAGGGTGCCAAACCAGGCAGGATATTTGCTGCTTTCAAGAAGTGGCTAATCAAGACTTGTAATTATCAACGACAAGCTGTGTGGCAGGAAGATTACTGATAAATAGACAGGCACACACACACATCCATATATATCAACAGAAAAAAATTTAAGCATAAAGAAAGTCAATTATTCTTCTCCAGCAGAAAAAAAAAATATATATATATATGTTCTAAACACCAGAGGTCCCGAGGAAGCCTTAAGATCTGCCTCAGATCTCTGCAACCGAGGCTGCACAGGCTGGTGTGCTAGCTGGGCCTCATGTCAGAATTACATAATATGAAAGTTACAAGAGAAATACCTAGAATCACTGGATGGGGAGGGAACAAAATGGCTAGAAATGACAGTGTGTGAATTAAAACACTTTCTGAAGCTTTTTGGGTTTAAAGATTATAGGGGAGGGAAGAAAGACTTGCAAGTACAAGGAAAAAAGAAGCTGGTTAGCTTTTTCATTTTGCTAAAGATGGGAAAGCACTATAGGAGAGCATCAGAGGATTTTTACTCTTTTTGATGAAAAGATCCCTGCTAATACAGGTTATCACCCAGAACTAGGCGAACTAATATGTAATAAGGGCTTCAAGCACGATACAGAGCACAGAGCTGTATTCTTCTGCCTGGCTCATTCATAATTATGGATGAAATAAAGAGGCGTGTTTGTCTATTTGGGAGGGTGGGGTGGAAGGAACAGGGGGACGAGAGAGCAGTTCAATATCTGGATCGAACAGAGGAACTTTTTCCCCCAAGGATCCTGCCGGGAGGAACCTTGACATGCACAAAGTCAGAACGTAGACAAAGTTGCCCTGGTGAGAACGATAAGGTCACCCGTGGGATTGCTGAGATTATCTCTGTCAAGCACTCGGACAGCATGCAGTCAAATGATGCATCATGCAGTCATTTTCGGGGGGGAAAAATCAATTTCTTCACCAGGTCGCTATTTGCTTTTCAAAGTGCCCTTGTAGGCCTTCACCACCAAGCATTTATCAATTTAAATGTTGTAAATTGATAATGTGCCACTGTGCCTTGTACTGTTTCTGAATTATTTTGATACTTATATTTTCTCAATAGTCTCTAAACTCTCAGAGCTTCCACATTCAAAAGGGCATTTTTCTTTGTTATAACAAGAAGTGATGAACTTTTTATGATTAGTACAGGAGAAAAATGCAGACTTGCTGGGGAAATTAAAATACACAGTCTGCAAAAAATTAGACATATTTTTTCATTTTTTTTAAAAATAAGGCATGTCTACTTAAAAGACTTTAAAAGGGGGGGGGCAAGAAGGAATATTTGTAGGACTGTATATTTATTTATTGAAGGAATCGCAGTTATTCTAGCAATGCATAAATTCAAACACCAAGCAAAAAAATGCTACCACTTGGCTCCATTATTATTAGCTCTCTCCCTGATGAAATAATACTTTTTTGTCTTTCTATTCCAGTTATCTAGGATGTGATGATGCCATACAAGAGTAAAAACTTGTAAGGAAAGCTAATGTCTTCTTTTTTTTCAGCTCACCAAAGAAATAAATATATCTATCTTTTACAATCATGGAAGTGAGAGTATTAACCACACACTAACCTCAACTTGATTTGCATTGAAAAACACAGAATGGAAGAGTTGAGGCTTGCACTTTGGAAAAGCAAAAGAAAGACATGGCAGTTGCAAAGCATCTTTAACCTCCAGTGATTTATTGGCCCTCAGCCAAGTTATCAGGGGAATCTAATTCTTCTTTATTATTCAAATAAACCACATTTGGCACCATGGTTCCCTTTCAGAATAGCTTCACAAATAGACTGAGCTCTGTCATTTATTTGACCTTGTACTTGTGTGCTGTAGCTGTAATTTTATTTGCCATTCTATATAACAAATGCAGAGAAATCTAAAATATGGAGATGAACAACAGGATGGGGAAAGGAGTTTATGGTAAATATATCCGCATGGCTTAAACAAAAAAAGACCTAACTTGAAACAAACATTTACCCTTTTCACCTTCACCTGTATTAGCTTTTCTATCTGCAGCTACCTTGCCCCTTTCAGCAGGCTGTCTTGAAAAAAACAAATTTGTAACCTTGTCCTCAGCTACCTTCTCGCTGCTTTACAACAGCAAGGAAGTATCTTCTACCAGGAAGAGGATTCAGTAAGAAGCAGGGATGTGACTCATTATGAGCAAACAGGGCACTGGAGGCAGTAGGGGCTGATTAGAACCATCCCAAGAGAGGGCTTACCTGGCTATAGGGTATTTTTTAATAATATCACAAAGTAAAAATCTGTTAATTTCCTGGTTTGATACAGATCCCATTTTATTTTAGATGGGACACTATATTAACTTGAAAACATTTTGCTGACATACGTATTCATTAGACTCATCATCTCTCATGTCACTTTCCAGGGGAAATGTTTTGGCAAGATGAGTCCATTTTTATCTTCTGGTTAATTGAGAACTGTGTCCTCTGCCTCTGACAACTATAAAGCTGATTTTCTAATTAGTATTTAAAAGAAAATGCAGGATTTGTGTACAGATGAAGGAAAGATGATTTAAAAGCACATAAACCATCAAACTAGTCAGTGCCTAAATGCCAGAACATTACTCAAAATATCTCGGACACACCAACATCTTATGGAGGAAAGGGTGTTCTGCCTGCTTATAAGATCTGCAATGTGCATGTTCATGTTTGTTTTGTGGGTCATTACCTTTGTTCTAAATGAGGATGCCAATGGAAGAAAATCAGTGTATCATATCTACACATTAACCCCCACAGAAATTTTATGTGAGATTTATTTTTATATTTTATTGCCAGAAAACTTGTTAAGAAGTGATGTTTCCTTATTTTTGATGGTTGGTTCTATTTCCCTTTTTGCTTTGCTTACTAGGAAACTTTTAACTTGATTTGAAATTTTGTTACCATTTCCTATAAGCCCACACTGTGTTTTCCTACTATGTGATAATCTACCTCCTTTTATCTCTTCTCTTCCTTACACTATTGTTCTATTTTTCCTTTTTTTTTTTTCAGTATATGTTTATATAAGCTCTTTTCTTTGTGGAAAGAGAGTATAAGCTAATATAAGCTAACAAATAAACATTTATCTAAGCTTTAAATCCCACATCAAACTGGAAATGTTTTTTATTTGTCATAAAAAGTCTCTTCGGATTCTCTGGTGATTAAGCCCTTTACACACTGGAAGTGATTTCATAAAAGTTGGCTTCATATCATTGCTAGATTTTCAGTGTTAGGAAATCTACTCTGCTTGCTTGCTTCATTTTCACTTCTGCCCATTCCATTGTATCTACAGAGCAGAGCTGCCATTAGCACCTCTGAACACTATCCCCAGTCATAAAAGTCATTTAATCTCCATGCAAACCAAACTCAATCCCATTATTTGGGGATCTTCCTTTAAGATAATGCCACATGGTGAATAACTGGGAATCATTTTGAACCAGGGAAGCAAGTCAACATTGCATATTTGCACAACCTAAAACCATATCCTATATGTTAAATTAAATATATATCTCTGGTGAAGTCCAAAAGACAGCTGAGGAGGTGCAGACATCTTTATACTTCACTTCATTCCCATCATGATGACAATACGAAAATATTTTAAAGAGAATAACTGGCATGCACACTGCCTGGGCAGCAAGAACTATTACACTCAAAGGAATGTAAAAGGAAAAGCTATTCTGGCTGTCGCTATATTCGTGCTTCTCGACAGAGCTCAGCAGAAGTTTCTCTACTTAGTTTTCTCATGAGCCAAAAAAGAATCTCAATTCTTTCCTGAACATAAGCCGTTTTAAAACCACCATATTTATTTACATGTTGAAAGAAAATAAAACCGAGGAAGGAATATCTTGAGAGTTACAAATGCAGACACAGCTATGCTCTAACAAACTGACGTGCTCACAATATTCCTCAACCATTTCACTGGATCAAAGCCTTTGATGATACAGTTATACATGCTGTCTTAATTAAGGAAAGTATTTAAAAATGAAAGGTGGGCCCATAACTTTACAAACTCTTCATCATTGTCTAAAATTTCATTTTACATTGTATGCAGCCCATGAGCACTTTATAGTCCCACAACTGAAAAATGCCACTGAAGAAATTTGGGAAGGGTTATGTCTCAGGCATCTTCATTACCCTATCAGAAATTAGAACCTTAAATGGGTTGGAAATCCTCTCCAAAAGCTTTAGCACAGATTTCCCCTCCTCATTCTACAGATATTTAAAAATACATATGCTCTTATCATATTACTATTATGTTTTAAAGATTTATGTATTTATTGCATAGAAGACCTGTGGTGTAGGCCAGAGATATGGGGGTGGGGGTAAGAGGATTCACCAGAGACAGAGTGGGGAGCAGAACAGGTGGATCTACTGAAATATACTGCTGAGGGGAGCAGCAGGCGAGACTGGAGAGGTCTGCTGTACCATATGTGGGTTAGCCTCCTGGTGAGGATTGAACTCAGGCCATCGCGGCGAACGTGCTGAGACTTAACCCCTAGGCCACCAGGGAGGTCCTTATCATATTATTTTAATGTGAACCCAGAACTATTCTTAAATGGTTTTTTTGAACACTGGATACATAAATTGGCATATGCGAAATCACTTTCTGGAGATTGACTCCTCCTCATTTCAGTCGCATAATGTCTCCAAATGAAGACCTCTGTCATGTACCATGTAGCCTTTACCTGTAGAGTTGATTGTTTCTGGCAACATTGAACACACCCGCCACAGAAGGCAATACACACTGCGGCCAGCACCTGGCCCTGGGTTAAGTCAAGATGCTAACTATTGATACGCATTTTAAAACCCATCATGTGCTAAAGCAGAAGAAGACTGCACACAAGTTCCCAGTTACTGCACCATGTCTACCCAGCTGTTTTATTCTGCAGAAATCTCAGTTATTTGCCTCAGATTTTAGGAAAAGACTGTCTTAATGTTACAGTAGAGAAGCAGTGAAATAAACTGCTTTTAAGGAGAAACCAGCACAGGGTTAAAGCCAAATTTTTCTTGAACAGATGATATTTCAGATGGCCACACTATTCCAGATGCATCAATTTCCTTGAAAATCCAATCCATATATGTGCATATGCTGTGCTGGCAGGAGGACTGACTGAAATGGCCAAAACCCAAGAGCTAATATTCTTTTGGCCAGAATAATGCAATTATTATTTTCCTAGCTATCAGTCTAAGCATACAGAGCCATCTGTTATGCAAAGCAAACATACACATCTCAATTACAGAAAATGCAGTTGCCTTGACAGAATTTGGATTACACCACTAACCAGGGCTGTAAAATGTGTTTTGAGCTAGTATATAATGGATGCTTTTCAGGAGTTCCCTAATTAGCATTTACCTGCTTAAACTAATTATTCATCCTTCTTCTTCACTGGCTTATTAAACTTTGTTGGATACCCTGCATAATACAGATGAATATGGGCATTTGAGAACAACAAACAGTGGTGCTTCCAGTTCCATACACTGTTAACATGGTGGCAGAGCAATTTTAAAATTGGAGATTTTCGATACCAACTTCCAAACAGATTAAGACAAGGTTTAAAGTCTATTAAAGGAAATTACGAAACCAGAGATTTCAATGAGATGCAAGAATACCAATACTGAGTTAACAATAGCTCAGTTTCTCTCATTTGGTGTGCTAAATACAATAGAATCACTCTATCTACTATAGCCAATAAATCCTTCTTGAAGAACATGCAAGCTAACAGACCTTGTTTGGATTCTCAACAGTAAACAATAAAATTTGGCAGTGTTTTTCCTCCTCCCTCAATCCTCCTCAAAAGCCAACTCTCTCTATTATTTCCCAATGTCTTTCTTGATTTAGTTATTACCCAGCAAACTCACTAACAGCCAATAAGTTCCAGCCGCACTGGATGTCTCTTTAAAGCAGTGCCAACTTTCAGAAGCAGTGAGTCTGGGGTGGGTCCTGCTTAAGAGGAGAGAGAAAAATCTTATCTCCATCTTTAGCTCCAAGGGGCAACTGAATGAGATGTAGATTATCCAACTTGGCAGACCATCACACATTCAAAATCCCTCCCACCAAGGCTATGTTTTCCCCTACCAAAATACCATATGAAAAGGGTCAAACTCTGCCAACCACCTATATGGGCACAAATATTCAGAGGCACACTGTTTTTATGGAGAAAACATCTGGATAACTGGTTGAATTGCAAACTTTTCAAGATACTCTGGCATTCTATAGATGCAGCCTGTGTCCTAGACGCCAATGGAAGTGAAATTTGTGTGTTCCAAGGGAATATCAAGAACAGCTAGGATTTTCTCCCTGGCCCCATCTGCCTCTATCTTCTTTTCTTTTAACCTCTGACAAACACGTGTGAGAAATGAAACTGCAATAATGAAAGACTACCTAATTTTATGAAATTTTACTGCAGTGTTAGGAAGCATTTGCAAAGGTAGCAAAATAGATCCTTGCTGGAACCCTCCCTGCAACACATTTTAATGGTCTCTTTCAGCATTTCTTGACTCCAAATGACTCCCTGTCATTGTGTCAGCTCCCAGGATAATGCAGGGTCCTCCATAAACATCCAGTAATAGGACACAAGGGAAGCACTATTAGTGTGTCCCTCTTCTACAGGGCACAGAGGTTTCAAAGTTCAAAACAACTGAAAGGAGAAACTTCATTTGTTCTCAATAAATTAATAATGATCCTGGGGGTGGAGGTGGGGGTGGAGCAGGACTAAAGTTTTGAGCACAAGTTTATTCTGAATGTTCTGAACTGCCATAAAATTTTCTCACTGACTTTGTCAGAAGAGTCAGGTAGAGCCATTAAAGAATAAATTTGATAATTCATGCTAAACAGAGTAACTGTCGAAGACGGAAAAGCACTGAGGCCGAAGGAGCTTTCACAGTTGCTGTCAAGAATCTAAATTGTTTTACTTACTTGTGAGAGGCCCAGGTAGATGGAGACGGTTTCGGAAATGTACAAAAATTTTCCTTCTTGATTTAGTGCAAATACAAAGCCATCCAGAGACTGCAGGAAAAAAAAAATATACAAAAAGGTTAATATCTATGATGATTTAAATAAGGCATCTGATACAAAGCAACACAGTGAATTTAAGTCCATTTTTTCCACTTTATAGCTCACAAAAGTCCTTAGAATTTTAGTATTGCATTGTATTATACATGAATAGATTAAAGGTCTGAATTAAGATTGGAAGTTTTTCTTTATTTCAGGGACTTCCTTATGTCTCTGTCATTTTGATCAAGATACAGAAAATTCATGTATAATATCAGGTCATGCTGATTTTATGAGATGTTGCCTTTATTTATTTATTTATTTATTTGGATATAGTAGTTACTGAGATTAAATCAGCAAGATTCGCCATTAAATAGCTGAACAGGAATGGAAATTGTAATGAAACGAGAGAAAAAAGGGTTCCAATACGAAGCGCAAAAGGAAAAGCAGCACTAGAGCTACTATGGACATCAATAATTTGCTAAGTAATAAAGGATTATGCTCTCCTCATTCCCAGTGCCTATTGTGTTAGAACAAATAGGAAAAGTCAATACATTATGGGTGAATGTTTATAGGCGGAAACCATACAAACTGTAATCCTTTTTTGCAAAACTGTATTAAAGTTTTATTGTGATAGATCTAGTTTCTATTACACCTGCTGAAATGGGAACAGCAGAAGAAAAAAAAAAACAAGAAGGATGCTACATATCATCTGTAACTCTTGAAACCTCAGTTCACTTTCCATATGGAGGGATGTCTTTTCAGTTGGACAAACAGTGTAAATCATGGAGTCTAACTGCAATTTACCACTCAAATTGAGAATAAATTTCTTTCAAACTTTTACAACTCAAGTGCATTTTATGCCCTCTATAATCCTCATGTATTTTGGTTTTCTTTATTCATTTATTTTTAACCAGGTAGACTACGAGTACGGCTTAAACAGGAAAAGAAGTTTTAAAGATTAGTGGTGTTCACAAAGGTTGTGAATTTGGAATATAGTAAATTACACTGGAAAGAGGTATGTGGTGGGTTAAAGACATAATTTTTAAATATAGAAAAGTGGAAGAAACACTGTAAAATTCAGTTAGAAAAATACACTGCCTCAAACCTCAGCAATGATATGAATCTCCTAAAATACTGAACTTTGGGGGAGTTACATATGCTTGTATATATTAATGTGTACTCATATAAATATATGGGAAAATGTATGTATCTATGTTTGTATGTATATATGAAATTTATTCCATCCTTGTTGATTGGTTTTCACATTCCCACTGGTCAGAAACTGTTGGTAGCCCCTGACCTAGTCCTTGGATTTAATATATTCTGAAAACAATTCTATAGTATAGTCACATTGCATTCATTGCTCCGCAAGAAATCAAATTATACAACAGACAAGCTTTTGGTCAAGATGTACAATGATAATAGTTCACACAAGTGGTAAGCGCTAAGCATGTATTGTCTTTAATTTTCAGAAGATCATTTGACGTAATTATATTATCATCAACCTTATATGTATAAGGGAATCAAGGTTTAGCAAAGTCAGGCTACATGACTGTCTCTAGTAAGTGAAGGTGTTAGGATTTGAACTCTGACAGAGAGTCACTAAAATGCTTTCCATTGATAATAAATTCTCTAACTGCTGTGTGTAAATTAATAAAGAGATGACTTGTCACAGCATTTCTGAAGTTAAAATGTTTATATTCCCAGGCTGTCGGTGACTTCTTAAAAATCATCACTTGTTTTTAAATGATTTATTCTAATGACAGAATCATATCATTAGGAGTAGGAGTCAAATGGGAAGGAGGATGACAGAGTTCCTAAGTCATGTCTACCAGAGGTTTCCTGATCATCTGTGGTCTATAATATTTCCCATGGAACCAGTTGTGAGCCAGGGAATGAAATGTTGCCTAAGAAAATCCAACTCCTTACTTTTGACGCAACTTCTAAAGCCTACAGAGCCTTATAAGAATAGTGGTACTTTACTTTCAGCCAGTACAATGGGAAAGAAGTTTTATTTGTTTAAGTTTGAGAAGGATCTCATTTTAACCTGTCTTCACGTCAATCAAGAAGTCTCCTGAGGATGCTTCATGAAGATAAGAAGTCCACCCTTCTCCTGCCCCCTCAATCCCTCTACCTGCTGGAGAAAAGGGCCTGGTTAGATTTTCAAATCAACCTAATAGCCATGGCCTGCTAGACATAGTGTGAATCACTGTATCAAATTCTGAACTTTCATGGTCAGGTCAGAGAGACAGCACAGAGAGAGATCAACAGAGAACTCCTGTGATAACAAGGGTCAGTTGGAAGATGAGTTGGGAAGAGAAGAAAGGATGGGTGCAGTTGGCATAAAGATAATTGCCTATACTCTGAAATTTCATTTTACAGGTGAAGAAACTGAGGCACAGAGGCAAATGCTGGACATGATCATAAAGCCAGCTAGTGGCAGGGCCAGGATTAAATCTCCTGCACTCCTGTAATATTATTAAAGCATTTATGATATGGTATGATCCTGGTTGGCTTATCCAACTCCCAAGGAGATGGAATTTCTCAACAGTGAGTGCTTCATTCATCTTTATCTAACTAATATCTAATAACTGCTCAATCAAGTCAGTAAATCTACTTGTACTACCTAGACTTTTCTTATATTACACATGCTAGAAGACTAAGAGGAGGGGCAATTATTTTTCCCAAGAGTCCTATTTATGGAGCTATTAGAGGATGTGCAGGTTCTCATGCCACAGTATGGGTTATATCCTGATATTTGGAAGATCAGAGCTAGTCTAGATTCTCAGATAGTTCTCCAAATGTCCAGTACAATGCATTCGTCACCTATACATATCCTTGACTTTCTCGTTAAAGGTGATTGTGATTTTTTTTTTTAAATATGAGGTTCAGATCTCACGTATTTACAAAAATACTAGAAAAGGTTTGGGCATCATAGCAGGGAAAAGGAATATCTGGAGGCTAAACATCTGATGCTATTAAGCAGCAGCGATCTAAGAACTGGCCAGTTCTGTTTGGCAAAAACAGGGGCTTTGACACATGTTCCAATTTCCTGGTGAGATTAAAATGAGTCTATGTCTACATGACACAAAGCATCCAGTCAATTCAATTAAAAATAACAGCCAATTTGGGGGGGGGGAGGGAAAATAACAACTCAGATTAGTTGTTTATCATCACAGCCATAAAACAAAACAAAACAAAACTAGTTAAGCATAGCTTTCCCTTTTATTCATATCATTTCAATTATATCTATAGTGTGAGGTGAATGGCCATAACTCAGGTTTGATTACCTTTCAAATAAAGAGTGGAAGATGAAATAGCATCTAGCAGATTGAAAGGATACTCTGCACACAGCTGCTACCTTAGAAGGCAGGGTCATCCCTGTCTACGATTAGCCGTATTTTGCTGCGTAGAAAAGTTTTAAGAGTAACATCAATATTGGTTCAATGTGGGTGTCTTAGTTTTAAAAGGCAGGAGGAGGAAGGAAATATTCAATTCATTGAGTCCTGGGAACCAAATGTGATTAATCTGAAAGTTCTGTGGAATTTTTTAAAATTCTAAATTCAGAAAGTCACCATATACTGAGCTGTTTCCATCACTGCAGGCTACTTTTTAATTTTTTTTTTTAACTGCCCACTGTTTTCAACAGGAGCCAATTAAGACTCTGGGGTCAAAGGGTTAATTACATCTTCTTACTCACTATGTAGAATTTTCTGATTATTAACTAAGGTTGGATTAAGATGAAAAAGAACCTACACAAATGTTAATGCTAGTCTCTCCTTGAGAAGATTTATTATAAAGCCATGCTGAAATCTATCTGCTTTCCTCAAAGCAGATGGAAAACAAAATCTTAGAAGAAACAGTAAAACAGACATTTTAAAAGCATGGCAAGTATCTGATTTATCAAGACAGTTTTCTTATTACTAAAACCAGTTCTTAGCCATCCCGACAGGACTGATAGGAGATTTCCTTTGTCACATCCCAGTAAGACTATGAGGTGCACATGCAGGAGTGAGGCTTGGATACGGAAGTCAGGAGTTATAGCATCTCTGAATAATAATGCTTGTAATTATAATTTATATCCCCTGACATCGATGTAACATATAAAGTGTAAGACAGAGTTTCTTAACCCCAAAAGCTGAGCGCCTCTAACAGTATTTGTCAAATGCTGAGGTTATTTCCTTGCAGGGTATGAAACTAACTATAGCTTGATGATTGAAAATATACTAATGTTTAATGCATTGTGCTAAATGGATTTATATTTGTCAAAGTAGTTTTGTCTCTGCTTTCTTTTTCTTTTCCTGCATATTCCACTGCAGCCAAATTTCACAGAGTGAAATCTTACTATGGTGCCCTTCTAGGGACAATTTTTATGTATATAACTACTCTGCAATTAGTGGCTCTTTCTTCCACATTCCAAAGCAGTAGAGAAAAAAAAAATTACCCCAAACTCTTTTCCTATGACCTAACTCCAGTTAGAGTGAAGAATTACCAGTAGGGTAGGTTATTTTAATGACAGATTATTTTAAACTAAGCCTTCACCATCTGTTCCACCCCCTAATTATGAATGCAAAAAGAACATATTTCACAATTACATCAGTAAAAAAGTAAGATATACGTGATTTAAATGCATGCATGTGCTCCATGTCCAATGCACCGTGCATCTGTGATGTTCTTCTAATTCAGGCTTAGATTATGGAGAAAATACTCATACATGATAGAGTACAGTCTCTGACACGCTCAATTTTGCCTGCAAACCCAGAGCTTTTCATTGTTATGACATAATTCTGTGAGGACAGGGGAAGAACATGAATTTGAGCAAAGTGATCTCCAGTCATTAACCAAGAGTCTTTTACAACTGCTAAAACACTTTTGTTGTTAATCAGGAGAGGATGTGTGAGAAAATTGCTTCTGCTAGCTGAGCAATGGGTTAGTATCTGGAATAGGCAAAGCTGCTCTTGAACTACACCTCCATCGTCATAAAGAGGCCAAGTGAATATGCCAAGCAAAAAGAAGCTTGGCCTGGAGAGTGAGGACAGGACTCCAATACCGTAAAGGAATTAGAAGGCAATACATTTCTTAATTTGGGGGGCTTTGATAAATTTGGGGAGCTCATTAAAATGCCATATTGACCTCTGATTGCTCTCTGGAAGTGATGCGCTCTGCTCACACATACATAGGTGGAACTCCAGCTACTTCAAGGAGAGCTGGGTGGGTGTCCAGAGTACCCATATGTATCTGTTTATGGGGAAGGAAAAGATTCCCAAGTTTCAGCTTTGCAATTTGAATTGTAACAATCAGGCACTATGCAGAAACAAAGGCCTTATTTTAGAAAAAGGAATTTAATTCAAGTATATTTTCTCAAAGTGGATAAAATAATACATGAAAGGTTTAAACTTGTATTTAATTCTTAGGAGTTCCCCAGAACTTTCTGTCTCCTGCATCTCTTCCGTTGCCCTCCCCTTCCCTTAATGAGCCAGTAACAGGGAGGATAACACACCTTCACGTTGTTAATAAATGCGTACCAAAAGTCACATGTCTCCAATCATAACACCAAATTGCAGAGTTTGGTCAGATCTCAGTTAGGAATTCCAGAACAAACCTTGATGCCTCAAAACACCTTTCTTAACACTTTCCTAAAACACATGACTCTAAACATCTTAGGTGAAAAAACAGTGCAAAGAGGCAGTTTCTCTTCAGTTCTTAGAGGAGGGGTACCCGAATAAAAGTGGAAATGTTGAGTTAGTGAAATATTGAAACATGAAAAGAACAAAGACATCTGCTTTCTGAGCAAGGAGATCAGGTTTTGCTTCTGCTCATTAAAATTCCATTTTGTGGGAGCTGTGTATCTAAGTGCTGACCTTTTTCGTTGGGATGTTAGTTCAAGCCTTACATCCAGCCTTGAGGGATGTAGATTTCTTGATTTGAACATCCAGACAAATGGACTGCAGGTTCTGGTCTAAAGACAGGGTGCAGCATTTAGTGGAATCCCATGTGGCTGTGTCTCTGAGCCACCAGGGGAGACATGCAGGGGAGACCAAGACCCCACTTGGATGATGAGGAGCCACGTCCTGCACACAGTGACTTTTACTTCAAGGACAAGATTCCCATGAGCCATTCTGAGGAACAAATGTTCACTGGAAAATGAAAATGTCTCCTGTTTGCATATGTGGCATATTAATTTACTAAAACCTGCCCTCTTCAGAATCCATGAGTGAATTCCTTATTGTGTATTTTCCTCTTTGAATTCAGAGTTCTATTTAAAGTTAAGGGAGGGATTCCCATGTTGGCAAGGGTAATATAAACAGCACATAGTATTAATCCTACTTTACAGATAGGGGAACTGAGTTTCAGTGAAATTAAGTATGTTGCCCAATGTCACACATCCAACATGTGACAGAGCTAGGAGAGACAGATTCTCTGACTGTGTTTTCTCCTGCTTCTGGGACTACCTGCTGATATTTTTGTTGTTTAGACCCATCATAACTGCTCAGAGTCTATGCTTCCTCCAGCATCTCTCCCCACATAAAAAAGTTTTCATGTTCTTATTGTTTAAGTGTGTGTGATGTATTCAGAAAGCACCTACCGAGTGCCTGCTGTGTACCAGACCTTTATTAGCTGGGGTTTCATAAAAGTGAACAGGATGAGCTCCTAACTCATGAGGTGCTTTCCTAAAGACCATCCATCTGTGTGATCTCAGACTAAGAAAATGAGTCAAAAATTCAATTTAAGAAACAAAACACCACAAGACAATGACAATTTCCAGTTTAGGATAGCTCAACACTTTGCAGCCCTGTCTGATATCACTTCTAACATTCTGTACTTAAGGTGGAAAAGGAATGGGCCGATGGCATTTGTATGTTCTTCAGCTTTACTGAGGCTTAACTGTGAAGTGAAATTGTATAATATTTAAGTGTGCATGGTGATTGAGAGATGCATGCTCTGTGAAAAGATTCCTCTTATTTAATTAACATACTTATCACCTTACATATTTAATTTTTTGGAATTTGTAACTGTACAGTTAAGTGACTGTTAGACCTCAAGGAAATCCCCATGCCTTAGAGGAGGTAGAGAAGGAACACTACAGTTAATAAAAAAAAATTGGCCAAGAGGCTCACACCTCCCAATAGGCAACTGCATACAGCCCGTGGCGCATACCACCCCCCCCCTCGTTCCTATGCCTAAGTTCCTCCTACAGACTCGGATTTTTCTTTCCTCTCTGGTATTATACATACCATTTAATACAGAAGTCAATGTGAGAATAAAATTGACTTTACAGAATTTCTTTTACAGTCATACAAGGTCAACTCACAGTGCTGTCTCCATAATGGCTGGTTATGATGTGAACCTGGCTGTTTACTGGGCAGTGGGCAACTTTAAAACACGGGCTTTTACAGAGAAAACAGTAAAAGCTTTGTACATGCATTCCTTCAGATAAGAAGTTTGTGTCAGGGGTAGTAACAATGATTAAAGAACCCTGTAATGAATTTAGCATATTAAGAGACCATTTAGAGGCCTCAGATATTAATCTGGTATGTTCATATGAATTTCATTTCAGGAAACATTTATTGGTAGGGAAAAGGTATTAAAAATATTTGTACTGAAAGGAACTGGATTGTCGCTAATATAGTTGGCATGGACTGAAATATGTTTCCCCCAATTTGTATTTTGAAGTTCTATGTGATTGTATTTAGAGACCCAGCTTTTAGCAGGTAATTAAGATTAACCGAAGTCAATGGATGGATTCTGAATGTGAGAGAATTGGTGCCTGAGAAGAAGTGGCAGAGCATGCACCCAGGGAAGGTGGGGAGAGTGCAGTAAGAAGGGAAGAGAGTTCCCATCAGAATTCGACTACATCCATACCTTGATCTTGGACTTCCAGCCTCCAGAATTATGAGAAACTGAATTTCTATGATATTTTGTTAAGGTAGCCTGAGATGACTAAGATAGCCATTTAGATATTCTGGTTGGGGAAAATGTTTGAGTCATAAAAAGCTTTTTAATGTTAATTTCAGGAAATCATTGTAACTAGATTCTCTACTCTTTTCTCTCTATATATGTATAATTAATAATTAATTTTTACTAGACCCACATAAAGCTATAAATGTGATGGACTGATAATAGAAACTAGCATTTGGTTCCAGAAATCAGCAATGTTGAGGATTGTTTTTGAAACCTTTTTCGAGTAATTGCACCTCTTCTGGGTCCTACATTTATGATATGGAAATCTTTATATTGGTTTTCTGTGCATTCCAAATTGCTTCATTGCCTTAGCTCCATACAAAGCGGAGATGCACATTTATGTGAAAATCAATTATTCTGATGGAATTGGGAGCCTGGTCTTGAAATGATCTTGGGATAAAAAACTTTGTTTACTACTTGCTATATAGTTTCTCAGATGCTTTGCCACTACTTTCATTTCAGTTTACCTTTTCCTGGTGAAAAGGACCAATGTATATTGCTTGTCCACAGAGCTCTAATTTTATTCAAGATTCCATGGAAATGCTTATGCCGTTATTCCCATGTTCCTATTTAACACATGTGAAGTAAGAGACTGTAGATGTTCACTGTTTGCTAGCACACTTGCAGATATCCAAGGCATAATAACTAATATCATGAGAAATCTTCAGAGGATTCTGTAGATGGTGGTCCTTTGAATTAGGGTAATTCAGCATGTGAAATTTTCTAGGAACAAATTTTCTGGGTGTAGATTAAAGCAGAGGTGCTTGGCTGTATATCCTGACCTCTGCCATGGTTGAGTTCAGGAGTGGAATGGACAAGACTGGCTGGCACATGCGCTTTTTAGTATTGGTAATTTTATGGGATAGAGCTATTAGTAAGTGAGAAAATTAAATTCTGGTGTTTTCTGGCCTCCCTGGTGGCACAGGGGTTAAAGGCATGGCGCTGTCAAGCTATCAGCAGCCACTGCAAGAAGCATTTGATCCCCAGCCAGGGAGCTAATGCACATGGCACAGCAGACCTCTCCTGTCTCACCTCTTGCCTGCTGCTCCCTTCAGCAGTGTATTTCAGTGGTTCTGCCTGTTCTGCTCCCTACCCTGTCTCTGGTGAATTGTCTCACCTCCCTCCCCATCCCTACACCCCTGACCTACACCCCAGTTCTTGTATGCATAAAATAATTCTTTTAAAAAAATTCTGTCATTTTCCAGTGACTTCCTAAAGTGAAACTTTTTTTTTTTTTTAATCTGAAAAATGAGATGGCATTTCCTCCCCTTTTCTGATATACTTCAATGACTATCCTGACAGGAATGAATTCTACCGTTGAAAAGTAACTGGCTATTTTATGATTTGACTTTTCAGGATCAAAAGGGCTTTAACCAAAATCTTAGTGAGATTTAGTAGGAGTCATAGGACCAAGGCTGTCTACAGAGTAGTAACAAAAAACACAAAGACAAAGTCTAAAGTGACTACAGTGAGGGTAAAACCAAATATGTTGAGGTGGTTTGAAGAAGGTAAAAATGCATTTGAACTGTGGGTAATCTGGGCTTACCATATTCATGCCATTCAGTGATACCACATGAGACAGCAAAAATAACACACTCAACCCTTTTCATTTTAACTATTTGATGAGTCAAATAATCACTATGCCTTATTATTTTTCCTTTGAAGTAGGTGTTTACATTTGTTGAAGAAGATTTAAAAGGTATACCTCCGCCTTGAAATCAAAGTTTTTACTAGAATGCATTATGGATGTCAAAAGGCAAATTACATTCAAGGCAGGAAATGTCACTAAATAGTCAATTTTTCAGGATCAGACCCATTCTATAAAGTTTAAGATTCATGGCCACAACTTACAGATAAATAAATTCTAATGTGCTCACATATGTTCTTATAATTACCAAGAAGGGATGGATCATTTCATGGAGCTTAATGATGCCAATATAAATTTCCCAGAGAAAAGGAGTTTTTGAAAGGTTTTACCCAGACATAATCTTTCCTTCCCGTCCTGTCCTGGAGAGCTATCATCATATTAGATCTTCCTCCTTCTGGGCTTTTTCAGTGAAGTCAGAGGCCGATAACTGATATCCCCGATACCTTCCAAGAATGGCAGACTTTGTCATTCTGCTTATTCCTATGTGGCATGGTGCACTTCTGATGGGCAGGGAGCCTTTACAGTGCACTTTAGCCTGGACTATTTGGCACAGGTTGCCACAGAACACTATAGCTACAGATGTCATATCACCTACCACACTTGAGGAATCACTACCTAATGTATTTTCAGTGTCCGAGGGTCATGTGGTTTTCCAAAGTTGTATCATACTCATAATATTATATACCCTACAAGGGATTTGCTATAACAATAATCTAGGTTATGCATGATCCATTCAAATGCACTGATGTGCCAATTCACAGTAATTCCAAAAGAAATTTGCAGTTGGCCATATTGATAATTCATTCACTAGAAACCTTGAATCAATAGTCTCAGTATAATTCTAATGTGCACAATGGTCCATTTCCTCACTCTTTTGAGTTAAATAGCTAAAGATATGTTAGAACAAAAATAATTTGAAAATGGACATATTCTACCATTCAATGCATTTGATGAATGGCAGTCTACCTCTCAATGGTTATTGGACTTATTAAAACTCTATTTAGTCTACAGAATTTATAGTGGCCTCAACCATGCATCCTTATAATACCATCAGCAACAACTCTCACCTCCCACTTAGTCTTCCTCAACATCTATGTCAAAAACATCCAAATTGCCAACAACAGTGATATGAAGGGGATAAGCACATTGATTAAATTCCAAGTCTGATTTTTCACTTGGCCCTCTGCCTGGTTTCTTTTTTAAGACTGCCTATGTGAATTAATACATATTTTTTATTACAAGAATGGTATTTTTCTCAATTGTACAGAATCCCAAAACAAGACGATCAAGAGCATCACAATGAATCAAGAGCATCTAAATGAATTTCCCAGCAGCATCTACATCTACCACACGCACTCTCTCACTAAGCTTGCAGAATTAGTATTTTTAATGAAGTCTCTAATAATTTAAGCGAATCCCCATTATACTGGTTTCTTAGACATAATTTAGGTATAAGTAAGCACCAACCTCCCAATGAGTAATGGTGACTGGAAAAAAAGTGGGGAAGTGTAATGTCTGCTAGGGTCACCTGGGTACAGAGGGCACAGGTTTGGGGTCAACAGCCTTGATCCCACTTTTAAATTCTCATTTCAGGCTCCTTTTCAGTTTCTTTTATTTCCTTTTCACTTTCTTGTCTCCTTTAGCCTGTTGATTACACTCTGTATTCAATCACTTAGTGAAAGAGGTACTGATGGCTGTGGAGGTGGGGTGCTGTTGGTGGGATATGTGCACTGCACTCCTGGCAGTGTTCTCAGCAATCCAGTTCTGAATGAGGGTGGATATGAAAACTTCCCTGGGCAGTAAAACAATGATGGATGTGCTTGTAGAGCTGATTCATGCATGTGTAATAATTACTAACAAATTTTTTACAGACCAAGAACAGTTCCAAATTTGTGGAGGCTAGTGTAAACTTTGTTTCTTTAAATATTGGGGATAGATTCCTTTTGCCTCCAATGAGATTTCTTCATTCTAGCTTTGACCTTTACCAACAAGTAAGATTTGTTTTATTGTCTTGCTTGAGGGCTCTCCTTAGTAATAGGATGACCTACTTTAATTTCTACTTAAATGTCTCACAGGTTGGAGAGTGACTTCCCCTAAAGGATTGAGCCCCTAAAGACTCAAATTGGCCTCTGTGCCCTAATGGAAGACTTTTATCCCAAAGCAAATAAAAAATATATTAAGGGTTTTACAAACATAACCTTAAACCTTTATCATTTTCTGTATGTTCCTTCTATTTTCATTATAAGTAATCGCACTTGCTTAAGACATTTGCTGCTTCTCTCCATCAGTTTTTATCCCTTTCCTTGTTCTTTTTGCCATAACACATGCCTTACATGAAAATGTATAGTCAATATTATTTTGCTTTTTCCTAAAACACACACAGGCATGGCCTAATGGGTGTAGCCTAATAGCACACAGAAGACACACTAGGGGGTCTACTGTATTGTATGTTGGCACAAGTTTCTGTGCTTTATTGCCATTCTTAACTTCATTTGAGCTAGTGAGGTCACAGCAGAATGAGGGATGGCTAATGTTATTATCAATATTCTATAGCACAGCAAGTCCAGCATTTCCATAATCTCAGCAAGGTAAAAGTAATACCACTTCATAGGCAATGAACGAAAGAAACTTACTCCTTCATATATTTCCAAAAGGTAATTCTCCCTTACACTGAGTGCCCTTAATACAGCAGACTGTGTTATCTCACTTAAAATTTTTAATAACATATGACCTACAATCATCATTTTGAACAGGCTAAAACCCTTGTCTAAAAGACATACAAGGTAGAGTAAAATCTATGGGTTCTGATGTGAATCGTTTATGTTTGCCTCTTCAAGGCCGAAATCTTGGATTATGGGAACACATGTAAGAGAATGGTCTGTATCAAGTTATCCAGCAATATTTCAAAGGAAGCACAATACTAATACCCTCTTTTGACATATTTGACATATTAGAAAGTTTGAGTGAATTACTCAAGAGTATATAAAGACTTAAATACTTGGACATGGAAGATGCCAAGCAAAAGGAGTGTATGTTTGCTGGACGATGCAGCTGAAACACAGGACCACCCCACCCCCCATGCTCCCCCACTCCATCCACTCCCCAGTAAGAATGCTGACACAGCAAGCTAACCAAGTAGTGTAAAGAAAACAAATCCTTTTCCACATTTTCCCCAAGGGTCTTTCTGGGTCCATAAGAAAAAAGTTATCTGGGTATCTGGGTATCAGCTAAGGCCCATGTGAGGCACAAGAAAAGGCAGTTATTGGGCCTCCCCTGGTGGCACAGTGGTTGAGCACTGGACTGTGAAGCTGCCTGCAGCCTCTGCAGTGCAGGTTTGATCCCCAGCCACCGGTGAGGGTCCCACATGGAGCGCAGGCCTCTCCTGCCGTGCCCGCTGCTCCCCTCAGCAGTGTATTTAGTCGGTCTGCCTGTTCTGTTCCCCGCTCTGGCGAATTCTCTCACCCTCCCGCACTTCTGACTGTACTCAGTGCTTCTATAAATGAATGAATGAATAAATAAATAAATAAATCTTAAAAAAAAAAGGCAGTTATCTGAATTTTAGGGAGAGATTCCTGGCCTTGTTAAGACATGTGGGAGAGGAGACTTCCAGAGTCAGAGATCTAATTTTATAGGAGCCCCAAAAGAAGAAGATTGAGGTAGATTAGATTTCTTGGGTAGATAAACCACTGAGATCAGGGTTCCTTGATAACTGCCAAGGAGCACATTCTATAGCTTTCACCAGGAGGGCCTTGTGTCAGATCTTGAGAAATGATCAGTGATGTGGATATCCTGCCAGCTCATGGTTCACAGCCCTACAGTATAAAGGGGTTTCTCTTAATTCCACCCTCTAGTCACCCTCAACATAAGAGGTATGCATCTTTCTTAAAGCATAAGGTGTCTGGTCAAATTCAGAGGGCCTCTAAGATTTGGGGCAATTGTAGAGAAGATTGGACGATTATGGCCATGTCTCCTCAATTCCTTCAGGGAAGCTAGGAAGCCTATGTGGCCACAGCTGAACAAATTCCATGGCTAGCTTTGAAATGAGACTACTACAGATTTTTCAGAGGCAGCGTGTTGTGATGAAAAAGAACACATGAATTTTGGACTCAAATAGACCTTAGCTGGAATTCTGATTTTGCAATCTCACTGTTTTCTCATATGAAAATGTGAAGGCTAATATCTATACATTATTCTGCTCAATAGAGTTGTTAAAATTATTAGAGTTAATGCATGCAAAAGTGCCATAATATAGCAGGCATTTAATAAACAGCACCCATGTAGTTATTATTTGACTTGGGATGTGGATTTAAAAAGAGTATTTGCTATATTTGCTAATAAGAATGGTGTTCACCTGATTATAAGGAGGAAAAACTCAACTGGGGGAAGTGGATAATCTACAAAGGGCAATTAAACTAAATTAGTTAGAAATGAATCTGACGAGACAGCAAGAAAAGGACTCAACATTCATGGATGAAATACAATTTCATCGGTCATAAATACTCCTCTTTAAAACTTTAATGAACACAATTGGGGACAGACTATTCGTAAGCGATGAAGAGACTATTCATTACCTTGAGGAATTGTAGAATTTAAGGAAATAAAGTGTGGGCCACTTGAGTAACACAGTAAGTCAACAAGAGGAGAAAAAAAGCATAACAGGATAAAAATGATTTCAATATTTTAAGTATGGTATATATTATTATACACACACTCTCAGAGTCCACCAGGGCAGCCATAACAAATACCATAGATTGAATGACCTAAACTGGAAATTTATTTTCTCACAGCTATGGAAGCTGGAAAGCCTAAGATCAAGGTTCTGGAAACTTGTTTTTTGAGGAGGCCTACAGAAGGCCTCCTTCCTATGTCTTCACTCAGTTTTTCCCATGTGTGTGTGCGCACGCGCGCATGTGAGGTAGGGTTGTAGAGGGGATTCTCTCTTCCTTTTATAATACCACCAACTCTATTAGTTAGCATGCCATCCTTATAATCTCATTTAACCATAATTATCTCTTAAAAGTCCTCCTATTTTCAAATACAGTCACACTGGGAGTTAGGATTTAACCTATGTATTGGGAGAGGGAGAACAGGCATTATTCTGTCCATAACATACATACATACATATGCATTTGCATGTGCCCCAAATCACAAAGAGATGGTATCACTATATTATTATTACTATTAACAGGGACAGATAGCATTTATAGAGATGGTCTCTGTTTTGGACCCTGGGAGAAGGACTTGACATTGACTGCTGCAGTACAGTTCTCCCTAACTCTCAAGCATGTTCTATAACCATCCCTGTTTGAGGAAATTAGTTCTCACGGGTGATCAGTGGTATAGCAGGAACTCAAGTGTAACCTACTACACCATACATTGACTTTGTTGACATGCACCTTATTTTTTATGGAGGAAATTCTTGACTTTTTGTTTTCAAAGAGCTATAGATCTGAGTTCCCTGGGGCAGAAGGCAGAAAAACAGTGCTTAGAATAATGTCCGGAGCTGAGGTAGAACAATGCGTGGCTGCTGGTTTCTCTGACTGTAACCTCAGCTAACCTGGAGGTTGTGGCAGAACTTGACAGTCTGACAGGTATCATTGAAACCAACATTGGTAGATCATAATCTACCAGGTAGATCCAATTCCACAGGTGCACTATTTTACATATTGATTCTTAGGCATATCTTTTCCCTTTAACATACATGTAATAAAACTACTGTGACAAGTATGCAGAAAAACAATCATTGTATACCCAAAAGGTAATCTGATAGTCCTAGAATATTGACTACTCATTTAAGATAAAGTGTAATTGACTGACATAAAAATCTGTAAGAATTTGAAGAATTGACACAGTTATAGTGAGGTATTGAAGCAGTGAAGATAGTTAACATTTTTATTAGTAAGTTTCTACTAAATATAGTAATATTGTAATGGTTTTACAATAATTCTGTATTGTTTCCACTGCACGTTCTTCAGATATAATTGAAAGCACATAAAAATGAGTCTAGGCTAGAAAGCAGACTTCAAACTCTGTGTTCTAGATGAGAATTGGGGTGGTGAGATTGCAGGAAAGGATGAAGAAGAGAGGGGACCAACACTTATTGAAATTCTCTCTTCATCATCATGTTTTACCTCAGCAACTACTTCCTTTAAGTACACAGCACTGGTCTTCACATTCATCAATGTGGGGACAGAGGGCATGTCCGGAGGTGATGAGGAAAGAGAATAGAAAATGCCTGATGCCTAAGTCTTTCATCTATTTGACAAGTTTGCCTTAGTTCAGTTCTGTTTACCTTCAAATAACACCTATACTCTGAGGTCTGTGAGGGACTTCAAGGCTGCTGGCTGCCTCATGCTCAGCAGGCAGAGGTGCTGGTATCTCGGGGAGTGTCTCCTGCTCTCCAGGGCTCGACAAAGGGCAGCACCTCCTCCCACTGTGTGAATATATGAGTGTGCACACGTGCACATGCTTGTATACCATCCAGTTCTTTTATAAAATGGAGCAACTGATCAGCTCAATATTTTAAAGTTAAATATAAGTGGGAGTCATCAATATTGAATTTTAGAATTCTAAATGAATTTTCTTTTTTATTCAGCACTGTTTAGATATTAAATAAATTCAGTCTGGGGTTCACTGCTTTACTGAAAGAAGAATTTAGGCAGGGTTCAAAAAGGAGCTGAGAAATGATTAGATAATAGAAACATGAGACTTTTAAGGAATGGTTAAATAGATTGAATTATTTAGCCTGGAAGAACCCCAGGGTGATGTATGCATGGGCAAGGCGCTTCCACAGAGACTAGCAGTCTTTCCTCTTCACGAAGGGCAAAGGCAGTGTGGAGAATAGGTGGGAAAGGAAGGTTTTCTGGCAGTGAAGACAATCAAGAAGTATGTGGGTTATTGAGCAAAGTTCTGTTGCCCTCTAATTTGTCATTCTGGAAAGGCCAACATTCTGGAAGGCCCACTGACAAAAATGGCTTAAACATGACCCTGCCTCAACCAGGAGGGAGGGAGGGAGTGAGAGAGCGAGAAGGACAGTCAGCCAGACACAATGAACACTTAGGATGTGATTCTGTGTTGTATTATAAGGATGTCAGGAGAAAACCATAAGGAGTTTCTATCTACAAAATGGGAATTTGAAGCCAAATATGTCCATATCCACTTCATCAAGACACCACACAAACTCTTCAGACCAACACAGTTTAGGCTGAAAGTTCAATGAGTGGCAGCTACAAAGTCTAGTGTGAGAGAGGGGTTCTCTGCCTCACTGATAGTTAATATGCCATTATGAAGGCAAAGAAATTAACCTGCAGAGGAAAACAATCAAGACCAATACTCTAGCAAGTGGGAAGACATACACTGTCCCTAAGGCATTCATTTGGCTGGCAAGATAGAAATTACTGTGCATCTGACCCAAATGCAAAAAGTAACACATGAAAACTCAGTCATTCCAAGGAGGCATTTAGGGTCTATGCATGCTCTGAGCAAGAAAAAACTCCCAGTGTTTGTAAAGATGGTCCTTTTGCAAAAGGAATGTTCACAGGCACCAATGGGCTGGTTCTCACATAATCCTAGTGATGTATATGTTTTTTCCATTTCAGAGACAGTGACACTGGGCCATTGATGGTCTGTTGCACCTTATGAGGGAGTGAGCCTGTTTTCACAATCAAGTGTTCTGTGTGTGAAGCTAAGAAATGTGTAACCTTTGCGCAATGATCAGGGATGGTTCAGATATCTTCATTATCCAACTATTTAAGAACCAGGTCTCTATCCAACCCCAGTCTGTCACAGCATCAACTGCTCTTCTTGCCAATATTACAGCTTTAAGCAGCATTTACTCTGTTGGTGAACACAGCGTGTGGTAAAATGATTTAGCATCATGAATAAACACATATGCTTGCTTGGGTCCAAACTTTAGAAGTGACAAACCCATTTTCTGGCCCATGATTTAATGGACTAGAAGCAAACTGAAAGGTGCATGATTTACTGCACACGAACAGCTAACTCACTCTGCAGCAAGTAAACTTTTTGCTATCAAGCGCGACCCAGAGATCCAGTTGCAGGTCGTGAGTCCCGAATGCTAGTACGTGTGCATCCACATGTGTATGCACACACGTGCATGCACATACACACACACACTTATAAACACACACATTTGATGCTTTGAGACATGACTTGTATAGAACAAAAGGTAAAGAAAAAACAGATAAAAAAGTAAAAACATTAAACAAGAGGTTAATGAAAAGACAGTACACTAAGCAGAAACAAAAAGAAGTACTAATAAATCCTCCCTTTTACAAAAAAAAAAAAAGGACAATAACAAACCTACTTAACTTCTATGCCTGGTTTTCTTAGCTTGAAAGTGGTGTCCTCTACCCTTCAAGCTTCCCCCAATAGACAAACACGTATTTTACTTTTAGTCTTGTTCCCATTTTATGTTTACATTTTATTTTCTCATTCCCTTTTCTGAATTCCCCTGCTTCTAGTTTCCAACTCAGTGTTTACAGAGACCTTGACAGGCATCAGGGAGGTTGAAGAGACCCCAATTTTTTCCTCTTCTTTTATAATGTCCATTCCTTTCCCCCCTCTTCCCAGAGAATAGATAAGTTTACCCAGAAAATAAAAAGCTAATACAACCTTTTGCTCATCAACAAAAGTATGTCTTGTTGTAGCCAGGAATAAGTTAATAAAACAGGGAAAAGGCTTAGTGGCTTAAAAATAGGCTCCTTGGGGTTATGAAGGAACAATGTTGTTTTTTCTTCCCAGCGTGCAAGGATTTAATTAAGTGATAACAGTCACCTTGGGGTGGCTGCACAAGGCAATAATATCTAGGTGAAGAAAAATGCTGAAGAGAGTTGAGTACAGTCAATTTATCTTCAGAGAAGGCAATAAATGAACAAAGCATAGGTATTGGGCTGATTGTTTCGCGATGTTTCCATCTGATAAGCATCAAAAAAAGGGGGACAGATTTGGTATTTTCAGTTTCTGAAATGTATTAAATACAGAGAAAGGAAATAAAAAAATTGCTGTGAGGTCACATCCTCACATTCTAATTACAAACAGTTTGGTAATTATTCAAGCTAAACATAGAACAAGGGAATTTTCCTATTGACACAAAGGATGGGAACACAGCTGAGTCGTGTATTCATAAGCAAACATACAGAACTTGGACAGTTTTATTCTGCCAAAAAGGAGGAAATAAATTATAAAGAAGCGAGGACAGAGTGAGACGGTGCAGACCATCCAAAGGTCAAATTTGGGGATCTCACTGAGAAGTGAAGGGGGGCCACCATCAGGTGCTAATGACCAGCCATGAAGAGCATCCAAAAAACAAACAACCCAGCAAGACAAAACCCACAACAGTCACAGTATCAGCCCTGAATGATATAAGGAAATAACCATAAAGTCATTGGAGCCTTGGCCCAGGGGAAGATGCTAACAACCCAAACGTGTAGATTTGCTTGCAGAGAGAAGGCCAAGGTAAGTTTTGAATGAAGTTGGAGTGAACGTAAATGCTTAGCTGGTAAAACCAACAGCTAAGCATTCACTTCTCTCTTATCTCTTACTGAGGAGGGGACTTGGGGGCTGGTGAAAATAGAGGAGTCTTTCATTTTTTCCTAGAAACAAGAATCACAGCAACACTAACTTCTACCTCCAATGCTGTAGACTTTCATGGGTGGATCTCAAAGTACCCTGCAAAATTCATTACTTCTAACACTGCCTCTGCTGGATATAAGGATACAAGGAAGATGAGGGGGTTGTCTAAGACCACTCAACCTGTTCACCTCCCAGTTTTGATCCCTAATTCCCACAGTCCTTATCTACTTAATTGCCTTCTTGGAGACTTCATCATCTCCCTCTCAAGAGTTCAGGTTTGTAGCTCCACAGTTTCATTTGTGGTCAGAAAATGCATGCCCCTCCATTTCCTAGTTGACTCCAGACAAACTCTTCTGCCAGTGAAAAGTGGATCTGACAGAGTAGCAGGGCTGGGACCTCTGTTTTCAGCTGGGTCAGTGTAGAGAGAAGCACTGGGAATCTGCGTGCAGAAGGCAGAGGGTCTGGGGGACAGGAAACAGTTCCTTCCCTCCACAGTCTCTTTCCTCATCTACCCCTCCCCCCCCAATGGGAGTGAATGTGTCTGGAGGGTACACAAAGCAAGTGTGAGCTGGCTGATGCTGGCAAGGTTGCCTGCATGAAAACAGTGAACACCTCAGGATCAAATAAAATGAAGATGAAAGTCACAAAAACATTGTCACAGAAAGTCTACTGTCTTATCTGAATTGATGACAGATTTATATAAATTATGGAAAGTGGGGTAGGTAAGGCTCAATGAGATGTTCCAGGTCAAAAAATAAAATTTCTCACATTATGGGGAGCAGCGCTAAATTCTCTTAAGAGTGTATTATGAAGGAATGATTACGCAACTGATATTTCTCAAGTTACTAAAAGAAGAGGTATTTTATTTTAAATAAGCCTTCAAGTCAAAGACATTATTTAGAAGAAATGGGATTCTGCTCACCTAGGTTTCCGCAACTTTTCCAAATACTTGTCAGTGCTTTCTAATAATAAAAATAAAAATAATTCTCCGAGGTCCTATGTCAAGGTTCAGGTGACAGGTCCCTTTGTGACAACAGATTTTAATACTAGATGACTTGAGTTTTCCTGTTGACAGCTGTCCAGGACTGACTACTGTAACAGCCAAACTGTTTAAGAAATTATTTACTCTTCTGTTCCAAAGAGATTTGTAAAATGCTGAATACAGGGATGTCAGAGCTTTATTATGTATTGGTTTATGCCCTCCTGGGCTAACAGCAGAACAGAGCAGAGACAAGGCCTGACCAGTCATATACCTTTGAGCAAAGTGAGACATTCAAGATTCTTTTTGTTATACATGATTAGTTTTCTGGTGTTTTTGTGTGTGATAGCCTTTAACCATTAGGTCCTTTGGACCTTGGGGCTACAAGTCTCACTTGGATCTGTTATTAAGGGTCCTTAACAGGGAGAGAACAGGGTAAGGACAATCAGTTAGTACCCATGCTCCTACATAAATATATGAATTTCTATTTTTGACTGTCCAAAACAACACAAGAGAGACTCACCCATTCATTCCCTGGTGTTCTAGTAAAACTGTTCGTCACAGGCTAAAGTCCCATGCCACCACAACCTGACGCTGATCACAGAGCAAAAAGTCAAGAAGAGCTTAAAGCTTTACTAATAATTAAAAGTTATGTTAACCATCTGGCTGAAGCTAACTGGCCACTCAAGACTCCAACTTCCAGCTTGGACGCTCAAGATTAGCAGTCCTTTGTGCACGTGAAGGCCCTTACACCCCCAGTTCTTCCTTTTCTGGGACTGAGCACTCCCCTAAACATGGAAGTACTGAGTTATTCATGAGGTGACTGCTCTTCCTACTCATTGTCAAGAGAGTTCCATCCTGCTGGGCAGCAGCGCCTTCACAGTGAGTTCTGGAGGATGGGTATCATGGATTTAGGGTTTAATGAATTAATTACTGCATCTAACTTGGAAATATAGTGATCACAAATATGATCAGGGTTGGAGGTTCTTACAAACTTATTTCTCTCAAGAATATTGTCCTTTAAATACCATTATCGTCACCCAAGATGGCTCTCCCAATGAGAGACTTTAAAATGAAGTTGATGAGCTCACTGGCTACATAGATTTAATATTCAAAGAGACTTTGGCATGGATATAAGGAAACTACAATTCTAATTAATGTCCATTTATCGATGAACTAGGCATGTTCTCAAACCGTCCAATTAAAAGTTTATGCCTGTGCTGAAACCTCTATTTACTACTTTACTATTAACAATAATACACCCTAGGAGCTGCTGTCTGTTTGAGCATGTCAAAGTGAAACACTGATTTGTTTAATTTTTCTCCTCAAAAGTGAATTGGTTGGCACATTTTAATGTGCTCTGAATTAGGGCAGCTGCCATCAATTAAATACACAAATGATTAAACAAAGAATGGAAGTATTCAAGTAGGCAGAATCTACTCATTCATTGATCTTAGGCAAACAGGAGACATAAATGTTCATTTATTTTTGCCACAGAAGATTAAATTTTCCTTCCAGAGGTACAGACACATCATCTCTCTCTCTCTCTCTCTCTCTGTGTGTGTGTGTGTGTGTGTATGTGAAGATATGTACCATCATATTTACTCACTATTCCTGTCATATATATTAATTTCCAATTCATGCTCATTATGACCATGTGAAATAGTTCGAGGGTTTTCAATGTTTTTCATAATATAGCCGTACCACTGATGTATGAAAATAGCTCAGGAAAAAAATAGACTGGTAATTGGATAGACAGTCAGGAAAACATACACCAATTTCTTTCTCAAATAGACCTGTAACTGAATTTTCTAGACATTGTGTGAGCAACATATATCCAGCATCTTAGATAAACCTTTTGGTCTATCTTTCAATAGGAATTCTAATCATTATATCATTTTATTGGCCAAGATAGAAAAAATGGCTACATGTTTTATTATGAAATATTCTTTTTTTGATGAAATGCTATCTTTTTACATATCTGAAGGTAGAATTTTATAACAACAAAGACCTGAAAAGGAAGAAAAGGGCACGTAAAATAACAATGAGAACCAGTTTCCACATAGACAACATCTCCAAAGCTGGCATTATAGTCTCACTTTTATCCTTGGTGCTTTCGCCTTGAATCTCCCATTAGTGCTGATGGGAACTGCATAGCTAAAGCCCATGCATCAAGTTGAGAGAACACTACTCAGTATTAGCTCTGACTCCAGTGTTATAACACAAATCATGATAATATTTCTGTATCTCTGCATTTCATTGGGAAAAAATACAGAGTCGCACTGTGTGCACACATAAATTATGACTCTATTCCTCTACTGTTTATGATTATTGTCCTATTCTATGTAGAAAATAAAGACATTTTTAATAACATTTTAAGTAAAAGTTTTTAATAAACAGAAATTGCAGTTGTGTTGAGTCTGTCATGGAAGAGATCTAAAACTACAAATAGGACTTAAATATTATTATAACCCCAACAGAGACATAGCACCAGGCATACTTCCTGTGTGAACCACAGGGCTCTGAGTGCATCCTAAAGTATAGGGGCAGCTGAAGCAGGACCGCAGGGAGCGGGATGTGAGCACTGAGCCCTGCTCACTTTGAGTCTAGTTACAAACTCTTACTAGCGCTAGTTGGGGGTTGCTCAGCTGCTTCAAGAACTTACGTAATGAGGTCAAGGTCAGGAACCCGAGGTATCAGGTAAGACGTTTCAAGATGTTCTGTGGCCAAAGAGAGCATCCCTGACCCTGACCAATTAACATATCTCTCAGCCACAGGAGAAAGGATTGGGTAGTCCTAGCAATGTTGACAGAAAAATAACCCCAAACTTTATGCCCCAAACACCCAGATTATTGTGAATGAAACATATTTAATATTAATATAACTTACAGTAAGTGCAAAAATCTCACTGGGTTCCAAGGAACTTTTAATAATGACAAAAAGTACTTCTAAATGAGTGTAATTCATCTCCATTACAGAAAAATTAGAGAATGCAAATAAACAAAGAAAAGGGAAATACATATCACCCATAATACTTAAATTCTCCTAATATTCTGGTTGACATGTTAATTAATTCATTAAGTATCATTAAACAACTGCTATATTTTTGGACCTGACCTAGGTACTAGGCAGTGAAGATAGTGAAGAACTAGACAGATATAGCTTCTTTTTTCACGAAACTTAGAATTGATAAATATGTATTTTTAAAAAGACAACCTATACTAACCTATTCTATGTGCGGTTACAGAAACTACTCAACCAAAGGTTTGTCAGATTGCATCTGCTCTATACCTCTCCTAGCAGCAGCCACACTTAAACGACCCTCTTAATGCTTCTTTTAAAATTAAACTTCATGCTATTTGGTCAAATTTTGAGTCCATCTAGAAAGGCATACATCCCCAAGAACACTGCACAGGAATCACAGTGAAAGGGGTTGTTTCAAAATTACTGTGGGGTCCCCATCCAGATTTCTTTATGTAAATGTGAAAGTGCTTTTCTCTCCCCACCCCCCGGGCATTCTCTCTCTCTGACACACTGACACACACACACACACACACACACACACACACGCACACTCTTTCCATCACAGAATTTGAATGAACACTACACTTGGTTTGCTTGTTATAGCAAAAAGGCTTCAAGGCATCTCTACAAACCCAGGTCATTTGTGAAGAAAGTTTTGCTTTGACTTTTACTTTTTTCAAAATCTTTGATTGAATCCCAAGAATAACAAGTTCTATTATTTCTACTCCTTGTTAATATGTTCATCTCATAACAAGCATCCTGTCCCGTGACTCTGAAAACACCATAGTACCTGCCCTGGGAGGAGGATTTTCCTGGAATTGAGGTGGTGGCCAAAGGCAGGAGCCATCGCGAGGATCCCGTCTGGCCATGTTCACAGGTGTCATGGCTGAGAGTGTGAGACAGGTTGCATGTGGGCACCCACAAAGTCTTGTTATACCATGTGACACACATTACGTGGTCAGGGTCAGAAGTATCTATAATCCATTTAACTAAAATGATCTATTTTGCATTTATTTTGAGAAACAAAGAAAAATGTAATAGGTTTGTAGTAAAGAAGAGATTAAGTCCCCACATGAAGATTTACCAGGAAGGAACTTAGAGACAATTCCAACTATACATATACAGGAGGTAGCAGACTCTTTTCCGTAACATACTACTGTGGGATTCTCACCTGAAAAGTGATGGGTAAGTCATGGCTAGGAAATACTTGTCTACTCAAAACTATATTCTGGTCACATTCTGACTTCTTCACATGTTTCTACAATACCCCGCTCCTAGTGATTGTGTTATTAAAGGGATTTGGCCACAAAGCCTGACTCCCAATATAAAGAAATACACTGTTTTGTCATTTTCAGGATGGGCTCCAGGACAGTATACAGATTGGGTCCATTCTGAGGTTAGTGCTAACTGTTTC
Source organism: Talpa occidentalis (assembly GCF_014898055.3). Classification (NCBI taxonomy): domain Eukaryota; kingdom Metazoa; phylum Chordata; class Mammalia; order Eulipotyphla; family Talpidae; genus Talpa; species Talpa occidentalis. The sequence continues at coordinate 49,647,515 of NW_023601104.1, read as the reverse complement.
TCTAAGGGTCATTTTGGCTGAGGTTTTCAGCAGGCCTTGGTCTGTATACAGAAAAACTACTGATATAAGGAGTATTTGCTAGTGCTCTGTGAAACAGTAAGTACCACACACAGCAGAAATTTGCAATTGCCCCTTTTAATTTGATTATATTGGCCAATAATAGTTAGCAGGCAGACCAGAAATTCTCCCTATAGATTTTACATTAGATTATGGCACCAAATAAAATGAAATAAACAAATGTGCTTGTCACGGTGTCTAGCTGATTGAATAAAATGACAAAAAGATTTTGTTACATTTTTTAAGTCAAAGAACATTATTGTTTAAAAAATAGTATACATTAAAAAATGGGGCAGAATAAAATTTATTTAAGAATAAAGAATCTCATTATTCATTGATAGATATTTGCAAAGAATCTCATTATTCATTGATAGATATTTGCAAAAAAATTCTTCATGAACTCCTGTTAAGGGCCAGAGCAGAATTATTTAAGAATCTAACCATTATTTTCAAACTCTTGCTGAATTTTAATCTTACTGAGATAGTAGGATTTTAGATATATGTGTGTGTGATTACATAGGTAAACACACATATAATGCACATATATGTAAAATACTGCAACCTGCTTTTGAATTTAACAATACATCTAATAGTTTTATAAGTACATATAGGTTTATCACCTTTTCGTCTACCTAGGTAGGTAGAGTGTGTGTGTGTGTGTCTGTATCTATACAATTCCCCAATTTTAATCATTTCAAACTTTCGGACAATTATAAGTAATACTGCAATGAATTCCCTTGAAAATTTCTGAACTGTCCTATTCTAAAAAGTTGAATTACTTGATATATTCTACTAAAGGTTGCTAAATTACTCTTTTTTGCCTAATTGTTTTAAGAAGGTGTGAAAACTATGCAGTCTCTTCAATCATAAACAGGAGTGTTACTTTGCCTATATTCTCACCAATGTTTGATAATATCAGTCTTCAATCTTGGTTAATCTGAGAGGCAACAATTTGCAGTATTTTTACGTGTGAGTTGGTCAGTTATATTTACATGGTGACAGTCTCATTCATATCCTTTGACTATGTTCTAGCAGGATGTTGCTCATGGTCTTCATGAATTGTTTGATATCTTTATATAGTTTGGAAATTGATCCTTTGTTTTATCTAATGAAAGTGTTCTCTCTCTGTATTCTATTTGATTTCATTTTCTGGTGTCTTTTGCAGTATTTAAAACTTTTAAGTAATTAGTTTTTGTGACTCCTGGACTTTTCCTTAGCAAGACTTCTATGAGAAAATGAAAGTGCTCTCTTTTTCCTCATGTTTATAGTCATGCTTAGTTCTTCAATTGTTGAGTTAAAGAATTAAGAAATACTTTTTAATGCATTTCTGAAGTTCTACATGGAAATATACCCTTACAATTTATTTTTTGAGCAACTTAGAATCATTTTTATTTTTTTTATTTTAAAATTCATCAATTTTTTTTATATTTTTAGACAATATTTGCTGCTCCCCAGCCACTCAGATTGAGTCCCCATAGAATTTCCATCCCCAAGGCACCCATGCACCATCACCACAGTCCCCTGTGCTCCTCACTCCCTCCCTCTACTTTAAAGTGTATACATTGTTTTCTTGCACTACTGCCCAACAAAATTTGCAAGTCAAACTTAAGAGAAGGTTCTGTTTCTTGAAGCAGAATCAGATCCTAAGTTTACTATTATTTTTCTAGGAAGGGCTTGTAACACTACTGCAAAAGAATTTTTCAAAGGAAAGGGAGAAAACCGTATCTACTTCTTTTTATACATTATTCCTAGGGCTGTCAGTAGTATAGACTAAAAGCTCAAATGTAATGCTTCATTTACCTTACATTTCTGATTAATCAGCAGTTGCATAGAAAGAAATGAGCCTCCAGGGTCAGAGGCCTGGGTTCAAATCCTAGATTCAAGCACTTATGAACCCTATGAGCTTAGGCTAGTCATTATTTTCTCTGAATACAGGATTTTAATTTATAGAGTAGAACTACCACAGATCCTCACAAAATTAAGTGAAATGAACAAGTAAATCACTCACCATTGTCTTTCCCACCCCAAGAATATGTTTTCTTTCCTCTTCATCCATGCTCCCTCATACTCATGTCATAGTAGTTGTGGAGCAAGCCCAGAAAAGCTGCAGAGTTCCCCAGAAGGCAAAGAATATTCACCATGCAGTTAATGGTAAGGGTTGATTATAACTGGGACAAAGAGTGAAGTGAGACCAACAGAAAAAAGAACTGAGACAGGGCTGGAAATTTTCCTCAAAAAAAAAAAAAAAAAAAGTGAACTTTTAAAAAGATCAATAGATCAGAAATTTAATAATGGAGTTGACTTATTCGATAGTGAGTTTCATTTTTATTAGTCCTTTTAGCCTGAATACTTTGGTCTGACTGAGTTGAATTTTACCCATGATTTGTACTAGTCATAGCTGAGTCTCTGAATGGGTGCACATTGGAAAAGATCACTGAGAACTGGACATATAAATGAATTTTTCTAACATTTGCAAAGATAAAAATGAGAGCACAATAAAGGACCCAATTACTATAGGCAAGAGAATTGAGCAGCACATACTTTACTCAATAGGACATACAAATAGCAAGTAAACACAACAGAAGATCACTAGCCATTAGCAAAAAACAAATAAAACCATGAGATACTACTATATACCTATCGGAAGTGGTTAAAATTAAAGAAGAATACTGACAATTCCAAAAGCTGTCAAAAAAGCAGAACAAAACAGTTGATGGAAATGCAAAATGGTACAATCACTCTAGGAAAAGTCTCTCTGAAACTTAAATACACTGACCATATGACCCATAAATCCTACTCCTGGGAATTTATCCTAGAAAAATGAAAATCTATGTCCATACAAAAAAACCTGTGCATCAATGTTCATAGCAACTTTCTTCACTATTGCCAAAGAATGGGATCAATCCTTCAATGAGTGAAAAGATATAGAAACTGTGATACAGGGGTGTCCCTGGTGACCTAAAGGTTAAGGCTCAGCACTGTCACTGCGAAAGCCAACCACAACTGCCTGAGTTCGATTCCCAACCAGGGAGCTGACCCACATGACACAGCAGACTTCTCCTGTCTTGCCCACTGCTCCCCTCAGCAGTGTATTTCAGTAGATCTGCCTGTTCTGCTCCCTGCTCTGTCTCTGGTGAATGCTCTCACCCATTGCACTTCTGGCCTACACTCCAGTTTTTCTACATAATAAACAAAAAAACAAATAAATAAGTCTTATAAACAAGAACAAAAAAAACCAAACTGTGGTACAGTCATACAATGGAATGCAACTTAGGAACAAATTACTGATATGAATCTCAAGTACGTTATGCAAAGTGAAAGAAGCCAGTTTCAAAAGGTTACAGATTGTAAGATTCTATTCACGTGGTTTTCTCATAAAGACAAGATATAATAAAAGAAGGAACAGATCAGCGGTCGACAAGGCTTAGAGTAAGGGGTAGCTGGTATACAAAGGGGTGGCATCAGGGAGATTTTGGAAGCAATGGCACTCACCTATACCCAGATAGTGGTAGTGCTTACGTTAATTTAAAAGTGTTAAAATTCACACACATGCTAACAAATGGATTCAATTTTACTGTATGTTAATTTTAGAAATAAAAAGTAGAACTGTATGAGTTGTACTATATACAACGTGGTCCCTTTTTCTTTTCAACCAAAAGGTAATCTTAAACACCTTAACATACATGAAGAAATAAAAAGATAAAACCATGAAACAGAATCTTCTGTGTTTTTACTGAACAACCCATTTTATCAACTAGTCCGAGTCACCATTTTCCTGAGCAGAGAAGATTTCCCATGCTCTCAGAGCAGACTGCAAGGAAACCATGTGCTGCCCTCACCCCTCTCTGATCTCTACCTTATTATTTGAAGCTACTGAAAGTCAGATCAGCAGTAGCTTGCTGGTTGCCAGAGCCTTTGCTCTTTTAGCAACAGCTCACTATCATGATACAGCCTCTCCTTCCCACCCTCCCATCCTCGCGCCCCCCCCACTTTTTTTTTTGAACAAGTTGTCTTTAACCCCTGGACCCAATTTGAAGGCAATGGAAATAATTAAGACTGACATTTCTAGGGTTAAACGTCAAGTAGGAGAAAGAGCTGAAAAAGGAAATTCCCCAGCTTCTTAGTAATGAAAAGCTGAGGGTATACCTTCTGTGGCTGTCTGTGAGATGCTTTCACATCCATGTGTCAAGGGTTTTTCAAACTGACAACTTGCAAATTTGAAATACAAAAATGCCCAAAGCGATATTTTAGTGGCTCAGGGAAACTCTTGTATGGGAAAAAGAATTCTAAAGTGAAACGTCTCTTGAAATCACACAGGGCCTGACCACGATACTCTAATTATGCTAATTGCTTCAATGCCCTTGCTTTATTTATGCTGAGCAGCTAAGATAAATAAAGGAAAATTGCTTTGGATCTAACTGTATTCATATCAGAATGCAAACTAGCCTGTGTTTGTTATGTGATTGCTGATCTGTTTACACTAAATTCTGCAGGTAATTGCAGTTTTGATTGCACATTTATTTCTAGCTGCACAGGTCCCAGGACTAGGTCTGTCTGTTTTTATAATTAAACCGTTTTGTAATATCTAAACTCACTAAAGAGCAAAATGATGCTTTAAGAATTTACATATTTTATGCATTAAATATAATACTTTGGTGAGCGGTGACAAAAAGGAAAAAAAGTATGTTTACCACTACAAAAATTGGACAGCATGTTCTGGATTTGAAGAAATTTGAGACATCTGTTCCAAAGCCTGTTCACCGAATGGGACAGATGCCTAGCGCATCCCTGTAATCTGTTCTTCAACACATAGTTTTTGAACTTTCAGTTGCAACTTTCATATTAGTAAAATATGTTAATAGAACATGCTGCCTCTTGGTGCTCCTAAGACAATGGAATCATATTTCATACCCCAACGTGAAGGTTGTTATCTGTGACACTTACTCAGAGGCTGAATCTTTCCACAGTTGACATGGTCTTTGTTTTTTGTTCTAGACTAATGTTCTGGGGGTATTCACCATGGTCACTGGTCTTAGGTTAGAACTCAGTTTTGCTTATAGCTACCTTTGGATTTCATCCACAGTCAACATAGGGGAAAATCAACAACACAATGCATAGAGTAAAAAGAACTTTCTCCTTCTGTTTAGGATGCCGATTACTTAATCAGCACAAAGGAAAAGGAATTGATAATGTCACCATTACTAATGTAGGATAGTGTCACCTTTGTACCACTTCTTCATCCATCATCAAATTCTGAAATAATAATTCAGTCTGCCCTACTTAATGCAAAAGTTAATATCAGTCTATACAGACTAGCTTGCAGAGCTTCTTAACCTAGATTCGGCTCATGAAAAATCCACTACTATAAATTTATTTTGTCTAATATACCCCTGAGGCATGTTCTCAATAAATATAGGCTAGTTTTACCATCCCGAAGGCATCTTTGACCTTCTTCCTTCTGTATGGAAGATAAAGGAAGTTGGAAAACTGTGTAGATACCCAAAACACCACTCGTAAACTAAGCTACCAGGAGAAAAGTATACTTTTCCTAACACCGGGCGATAATTATCCTGACAACACAGTGACTTGAGTGCCGGGCTCTACCATGACCACTGAAAGGCCTTCAAACTCCCCCATCACTTTATGAGAATGTCAACCCCAATATTAAAGTATTCCTAATTTACCTTTGGGCAGCTGTGTTGTTATAGGCGGAGAGGTAGGAAGACAGTGAACAGAGTGAGAAATCTGAAGTTGGAAAGCCCTGGGTATGAATATAGGTTGCCTCTTATCAGCTATGTAACCTTGGGAAAACAAAAGAAAAATGAGCTACTGGGATCCTCAGATTCTTTAGTGCCCTCCACAAGGTTGTTGTGAGAATGAAATGACATATGGCTACTATTTAGTAAAAGCTCATGGCACTCAATAGTGATGAGCTGTTGCTGTTGCTATTGTTATATTAGAAGTTTCAAATCCTGACCAGTTTTCCAATGACATCAATCAGCACATGAATAGTGATTGGCCACACAGAACTGTAACCTACTACCTTGCTTGCCTGTCCACTGACTAAATGCAACTTCTCGCAGTCTGGTCTAGTAACAAGCTCAAAAGGCTTGGGTCAGGTGTATGTTTGCTGACAAAAGCACAAAGGGTTTATCAGAAGCCTTAAAAAAAAAAAAAAAAAGCTTTGTCCACAGGAATGCTCCAAATTTGCAGACACATTAGGTCTATTATTTCCTCCTCTCTGTCAAGTCCCTAACTTGATCATCATCCACTGTTGTATTTATCAAACTCTGCATAATTATTTATTAATGTTTCTGTATTTCCCACGAGACTGTGAGTGTCCTTCAGGCAGGGTTGGTATCCTATTCTTTTCATCCCCCGAATGGAGCATGAAATTTCTTACATACAATGGTCTGTCTGTAAGTACATGAATCTAAGTTTTGGTAGCAAACCTGGATTTTGAAATAAGGCAGACATGGCTCAAATACCAGCTGGATATTTCTGCATATGACTTTATGGGCACATACACAAACACTAACTATGAGTTACTGAAATTTGCAATTCACTCCCAACTGATGATGGTAGTAATGATTCTTTATCTTGTGAGGATAGGGATAGTGTCAAGAGCCAATGTATTATCAATAAAAGAATTTTTTTTCTTAACTGGGAAATATCCTATTGAAGACAATTTGGGGACTAAAGAAAAAAAAACATACTATTTAGTAATGAAATTTCGGACATTGCAGATTTTAGGTTCAGGGTCTTAGCCTTCCTATGTTTAGGACAAGATGTAGATTCCATTGAAAATGCCAGGGTCCCCAATCTTTTGCCACTCTCTGGAAGGCAGATGAGGGCCCAATATATGAAAGTCCGTTAAAACCCAACATTGTTTAGTGGGAATCACTAAACACTCAGCTAGGAAGTATAATTCCTATATTTAAATAAGAACTCTCCTTGGTTCTCTCTACCTCTCCCTTGAAAACTAGTTAATAAATTAGTGAGAAGGCAGAATTCTGTGATCTATTCTATGTCATACATAAATCCCGATTTTCACATGAAGTGTGGCTATGCATTTATTATCTCAACACACTTATTCAAATTTCAGTAACTCAGAGTTAGTGTTTGTGGATGTGCCCATAAAGTCATATGCAGAAAGAAATGGCACCTTTTCTAGAGGAAATCATATGACCACTTTCCTCTCTTCTGAGAAAAGAGATAACAACATGACATCTTATTATGGGAGCTTAGACAGAGGTGGGGCATCAACATGCAAATTGTCCAGTTCTACTTTCTATGCAATGGGCATGAATGTGAGTCCTTGTTCTGACATCAGAAGGTAAGAGGTTGAAGATTACAGGACAGGATTGGAGTTGGAGTCATTGCCACACTTTACCCACTTGGAGAAAGCCTGGAATACAATTGCTGAAAATGTCCCATGCCCTGGGTATTCATCTCAGCAACTAGGACAAACAGGAAGTGGACTGAAAAATAGGAAAGTCATGAATGGGGAGGGGGAGTGGTGTCTAGCACCAAAGTGAGTCATGGAGCCTTTTCCTTACCTCTGCCTATAAATAGAAGGCCTGGCTAAACCGAGCATCAGTATTTAAAGAATGGGGGCTTCATCCCATACTTAAAGACTACCAGGGCTTCTAGTCCTTCATCTTTAGTCTTTGATATACACAAAACGTTCTAACTACTCTCTTGATAAATGAAAGATGTGAAAGACCTTGCTATTGTAACAAAGAGTAAAGAACATTAGTTTATGCCAATGGAGTAACTTGGTCATCACTCTGAGTACAGAAGGGCTAGGGAATGCAGTGAGGCTTCCATTATCTGCCCTTAATAGATGTACCACTGAGCTACATGGATACTTCTCTTCTTTCTGAGCAATGTGCCTTAGTCTGCCAAGTCTAAGTTCTGATCTGGATCCATAAAGTGAGAGGCACTAAATTACTGAACCTCTGAAATGAAGCTATTTTTTAGATTGCATTTACAGGATGCTTAATATATATTCAGTAACCACAAGTTTGATTTTTTTTTTCACTGATCTCATCACCACCTCTCCATATATTGAACCTCAGGAGAACCCTATTCTCTGATCCCCCATGACTAACAAGCTATTTAATTCACCAATGGTTTCCTTCATTATTTTACAGGATCAGCCAGGAAGAGCTCAGCATACATACTAAGATGTCTTTTACAAGGGTTGCTCTAACTATACTGTAGTTATAGCCATGTCCTATTTCAATTGCATTCAAAAATCTTCCCAATGAGTTGGTTTTTACTTAGAAAAAAAAAAAAAAAAAGGTTGCAGAGTCTTTTAACATAAAAGGTATTTTATAGGGAAAGGGAAAGAAAAAAACTTCCATACGATTTTTAAAACAATATAAATGACTTGGGTACACTATGAGTTTATCTGCTAATAATTCCTGTTCAATAGATCTGTGCCCTCAAATCCAGCTGAAGCATAAGTGAAAAAAATAATCTACATCCACCAGTTATGCAAGTTGATGAGTGAGGACACATTCCACATAGATACCTCATAGATTTCTAAGCCTGTACTATTGGTAAGGAAACTACAGATAAAATTATGTCAAACTATATTTGCCATTCATAAGTGATTATTTTAATCTTTTTAAACTTTTCAGATTTTTCTCTTTTTTCATTTCACCTTTTTTCTCCCTTTATTTTATGTTTTCCAACTTGCCTGCCTCTCCATTTCATCCTGTCTTGTCACATTTCCTTTTGTCATGGTTTATTTCCCCATTTCCTCTTCTGAAATCTCTCATTTCTCCCTCTCACTATTAGTTATCTTGGTCTGGTAGCTTAAAAAAAAAATCACATAATTCTAGGCTTCCAAATCTTACCCCCTACCTCCAATGTCACAGTCATGACTGAGACACATCTTTGTGTCACTGGTCAATATTTTTGTTAAGAGATTTTTAGAAACCACCTCCCCCCATTCGAGGACTTTATGTGCCCTATAACTTAAAGTTTCTCCTATGGATGCAGGTAGACAGCTGCCTATCCCAGATTTTAGAGGTCACAGACGTGAATGGGTAAGTTCGTCTGTGGATGACTCAAAGATACATTATATAGTAGTATATTTACAGAAAGTAATGAATCTGAAATTGTGTTTTTCTCTCAGAAGTCTAGGGCTTTGTTCTGACTCTGTAGATGGCAAGAAATAAAGAAAAACAAATGAAATTTATATATTCTGATTGAAGGGGTATTATTACTGAGCTTTTTAATGTGTATTAAAAATGACTCTTTTACCTAAAGTAAATTCTCAAGATTTAAGAATGAAGTAAGAGCCCTTCAAATGCAGTCCAGCAGTAATTACATGGCCTGATGAGTACAAATATCATACTTGCATAACTGTCTCCATGCTGAGATGCAAAATTATAAAACATCCATATTCTGGGCTCCCGATCACAAAATCTTTGAGATTCTCAGGATTTAGTAAAAAAGAACTGAATGGCTTTTTAATGTTAGGACAAAACTAGGATTTTGATGTCTTTTTAAAACATTTTTTCTGACATGAAAAGCATGTCAGTTGTAAAAACAATCACTATAACTTTTTTTAAAAAGTTATTCATTTTACACAAGAACTGGGGTTCAGGCCAGATGCGCAGGAGGGTGAGAGGATTCACCAGAGACAGAGTGGGGAAAAGAACAGGCAGAGTGACAAAACACACTGCTGAGGGGAGCAGTGGGCGAGACAGGAGAGGTCTACCACACCACGTGGGACCCTCGCCTGCCGGCTGGGATCAAACCAGCACTACAGAGGCTTTGGACAGCTTCACAGCATGGCACTCAATTGCCTGCGCCACCAGGGGAGGCCCTATTATACCTTTTTGAGTGTAGTCACTCAATAAATAGATCCTGTTATGGGTTGAATTGCAAGCCCCAAAATTCATATGCTGGAGCCCTGAACACCATTACCTCAGAGTGTGACTCGACTTTGAGATAGTGGTGTTGCAGTTGCCCAAGATAGGGTGATGGGTTGGGCCACAATAAAATGTGACATACCCCTATAAAAAAAAAAAAAAAAGGAGATCTGGACACAGACAGACAGACCGACAGGAAGAAAGCCATATGAAGATGGCAGCAGAGATCCAAGCAATGCAGCTACAAGCAGAGGAATGCAAAGACTACTGCAAACCACCAGAAGCTGAGCATCTCCCTCATATCCCTCAGAAGGACCCAAACTTTGCCAAAACCGTCATCTCTGAATTCTAGCCTCCAGAACTGGAAGACAATAAATGCCTGTTGTAAAAGTCACTCAGCGTGTGGTATTTTGTTAAGTAAGGCAACTCTACCAAACCCACATGGGTTTCACTTTCCTATTAAAGGAGGAATCAGGGTATATGAAGGGCACAGCCATGAGTTTTGGGATCACATTGATTGGGCTTGAATCTAGGTTCTACCAGTTACTGATCCATTGGGGTAAGTGAGTCATTGAAAGTTAATTTCCTTTTTTTTTTCTTTTGTGAAATAGAGATCTCTACTTTAAATAGGTTAGCCTGATATTGACATTTAACCAGTTTTTGAATACTTACTATATCCAGGGCAGTAAGATAGATACTGGGATAGGATGATGAACAAAACAGATCTACTTCCTACCCTTAGGGAACATACAGTTCGGTAGAAGACAGAAAAATACACTTAATAAGCAAATACTTACAAACCTGAAACTCATAAGCATTATCAAGGAAAGGAATAGGGTGCAATGGTGAGGAATAAGGGAACCTTAGGGAGGGTTGTCCCTTCAGTGGCTTGTTGAGCTCATGCCTTTCTGAGGAGGTAACATTTAAGCTGAACCCTAACGAACAAGAAGGAGCAAAATGTGAGAAGACAACTTAAATAAAGTCCCCAGTATTCCTGAAAATCAGAGTAGGCATTTGATTAAACACAGTTACAGTTATTATTGGCTAGTGTATGCCGACTACCAAGATCTGTTTTGTGGGCACACAATAGCATTCATCATTCTAGTGTTAAAAATCCTCTATGATATTTCTTTCTCTTCTTTTTTTTTTTCTCACCTCAAGGTATAGGTCTGTTGTGGACCGACCCTATAAGAAAGGCAGGATCAAAGACAGTCTCTGATCTGCTTTCTCTGTAGCAAGAGTTTAACTCATTGGCCTGCCCGTAGCCAGGTTTAAAATAACCAAGATTTCCTTATTCCCTCCAGGAATATGACAGCAGATCCAAATGAATTACACTGCATTTTCTCTAACTACCCTCAAGATTTTTAGCCCCTGTGCCTTGAGTCATGCTGTTTTCTCTTTCAATCTTCCTTCCCCACACTGGATGTCCTAATTATACCAGTCCATTCAAATCCATTCAGAGAGCAGTTCAGAGCTCAAACAGCAATTTTCTTCCTTCTCTGAATCACTGAAACACACCATCTATACCATATGTTCTTCACTCTGCCTTAACTTACTTATTGTTATATTTGTTTCATCTCTCCTGCAGGATTATAAGTAAGTAATTCCCCGAGGGGAAGGTCTTTGTCTAACCATCTTAGAGGGCTGAGAAGAATGTGAAGCTGAAAATAGGGGTGGAATCGAATTGTCACATGGTTGGTGACTATCCAGACATTCTAAGAAAGTGGCAAAGTCAGAAGCAATGTTAATAAACACAAGTATTACGTATTTCTACATCACACATGGGTATATAATATTCAGAGAAGGAATAGGAGCGAGACATTGCCAATCAACCTATCTTTGATTTCTGCCATGCAAAAAACAAGAAAACAAAACAAAACAAAAAAAACTATTCACTCATTATTTCAGCAAGCATAAAACATACATGTGGGAAAATTATTTTTCTTGGTTTTCTTAATGTACGCAGTAGTGAATATAAGCAAACGGTAGGGAGGGATACATGCAGTGAAAAGAGCTCATGTCCTGCTTTCCCTCAGTTTTGCTATGAAAGAGAATGAATGACATTTTTAAATGTGGCTTTCTGGGCCTAAATGTATTTGTCTGGAGAATGGGGCTACTATTTCCTTCCTTGATCTGATTTCCAAGAGCAGAAGATGAATTTGTTACGCCCTCTCAGTGCCTCGTACTAGCTAAGAGCAGAGAAGCTTTTATTATCTTGCTATAATAAAGAGACGGTTGTATCAAACTGTTCCTTCTCTGCTGCTACAGTTGTTTGGAGAAGAATATTTCTCACCCACAGGGATGCAAGTACATGACTGCGTCAAATTGAAGGTGAGCACAGCAATGTGGCCGTGGCACTTCAAACAACAGGCCATCAGGAGACGAAACTTAAAAAAATAATAAAAGAAATAAGAATTCCAATCCAATGTTTATAATTACATTCACTGGTCATCTGAAAAAGAATATTTTATCCCCTACATTGCTACCATGTGTCACATCAATTTCTGAAGAAATTCTCCTCCAAATAATTTTGTCTGCCCATACACTCATGGATTTTAACCACAAGGCTATGTCAAATATGAGCACTTAATTCAGAGCAAACACTATGTGTGTGTGTGTTTTTAAAGGCTTCTAAACCATATTAAATTTTCATTCCTATAGGTACACAGAGACACATATTAAATAAACCCTCTACAAGAGTAACCCGGCTAGAAATGCAGCAAGAGATTTCCAAAGGGCCGAATTTATTACAAATTAATCAAATAGGTAAGATGGATCGTAATGGATATTCCAGCCAATGTAAACCTAGAGGAAAAGAAAAAAAAAAGAAAAACACCAGCAGCAAGTCAAGAGCCAAATGTTTCTGTTTTGATTTATTTAGCATTTCTGAGATGTTTCTTCTGTGGGGAACAATATGCAAGGCATTGGAAATTCAGAAGGCACATCTTTTGTGTACCATAAAAATGTGCTGCTAACCTACAATACCCTTATAGAAATACAATTCAATAAGAAACTCAGTTGGGAAGATGTCTCAATAGAACAACATGAAAAAAATGGTCAATACAAGAATGATTTACTTTACTTTTACAAGGGATTTTGATGCTGCGAATAGAAATGCTTTTGGAACTTATAAAATCCAGATAAACAGAGAGCCACAATTTTAATTCTTATACATCTTTAACGTGCCACTTTTTTTTTTTTTTTAAGCAGATCATCTCTCCAAATCATCACTTCTATCAAGCCTATCGCTGGAGCAGTGTTACAGCGCTCAGCCCTCAGGGCAAAGATAAGTCTTCACCATTGTCACATGTAGCACACACATATTCAGCCATATCATGCTGAATGGGAATACAGTACTTTGTAGAAGCAGAACTGATTCCTGCAGAATATCCTGAGATACTTATCAAGCTGTTAAAGGAGACATCAGTCTTTTGTCTGTATTGCCCTTGACACATCCTCAAGGAAAGTATCTAGAAATTCTTTGTCTTCTGAAGAACCCTTGGACCTCATAGGTCTAATGTAGGTTAAGTACCCCACAGATCTCCCAAGAATAGAAAAATGCCTTGAAAATGTTAGTCTGACTTATAAGAAACAAATATAATGCAAATGCTAATTCCTAAGATCCTGTTATTTGAAAGCAAGAAGCAGCAAAACACAGAAGCTTCAGACAATACTGGTCTTGCACAGGCAAAAGCTGGAATTCTACCCTAAAATTTATCAGATACAGCAATAACCTCTAAAAAATCCAACAAGGGTAAAATGTATAAAGGTAAATTACCACATTATCATCCAATTATCATTGCTTGTTTTGTCAAGGGTAAATGACTATCTCGCTGCATCCAGCATTTGCGTATTGATTCATGTATACAGTGCCTAGCAGGCCCAGAGCAGGGCCTGCCTGGCCTCCCGCTCAATAGCTGTGTTGACGCTGACCATTTCATTACATGTCGCAGGCTGTGTATAACTCTCCCTACCGTTTTGGAGGCATTAAGTGAAAATGGATAAATTATTAGAGATTACTGGGCACTGCAAAAGGAATAATTGTGTGCTTTCCTTCCTGAAAATACAGAAAAATCACAGTGTTTAACTATTGTTGTAATTGAAATGTGATTCAATTCACAAACTTAAAATAGCACTTACTGATTCCTCATCTTTCCTGCCCATCTCATTCTCAACCACATCATCTGACAGAACTTTACACAAATCTCCTAAGGATAAACATTTCCATTTTCACATTTGTTTCCTTCCTACAGATATATTATAGCAAATGTGGAATGCTTCTTATTTCATCACAGATTTTTTTCAAAAAACAAAACAAACCTTCCTCAGCAGATCAAACAAAACAACCAAACTCAGAGAGCAAAAAGGTAGTGACAAAATCGTAGATTAATGAACCACATTTCATCTCAAACTGCCTTCTTGGCATAAACAATGCAGAAGGTCACCTCATCCACCACTCACAGGTAGCCTCCACTGAGGCAGCGAGACTATAGAAGCAGCAGACTCACTTACTCATTCTTGAGGGCAAGGGTGGGTGGCCTTTTCCCTGCAGTGGTAGTTCAGAGTTTCAACACAGATCCCATCTCCTCCAATTCTTCAGCATACTGAAGATGGGGCAAAAAGACTACACTGGAATCCTTCTAGGGTCAGTAGGGTAAGTTAGCATGGAATTCAAGCACAGTAGGGGAAAGATGCTGGGGGGAGAGACAACAGAATATGGGGGAGGTCTCAGATCTGAGTGGGGTCTGTCCCTTAGACTGGATAGGATACAGGTATACTGAAACTCAGAGTTAGAAGACAGATTGCCCCCTGACCTAGAAGTGGACATCTGTTAAGCTCAGTAGAAACAATTTCCCCCCAGTAAAAGGGAGGAACATTGGCATGATCTGGAAATGCGGGTGTTAGTTATTTTCAAATGTACAGTCTACTAAGAGGAGAGACTTTTAGGAAGACACATGCATGTTGCATCTGTGCGGAAGACATGGTATGGGAGAATCCCAATTAAATTCACCACTTTCTAGGTATTGATGTTACCAGTACCTCATATCTCAATCCACCACCAAGCTTACAATGTACGTATTTGGACTATTATTTCCTTTTACTTTATAAATGCACTGATGTTTGGGGAATTTAGGGACCCCCATGCTAGACAGCTCAAGAGGAATAAAGCCAGAACTCAGATGACTCTTCAAATCCCATGTTAACTTCACTCTCCAGTAAAGGCTGGTAGGACTTAGGAACACTGACGGGATCTCTGGACGCAAATAGTGGGTGCTTGAGGAACATGGAAGCATGGCAGAGACTCGGGAAAGCAATGAGGAAAGAAGAGGGAACCTGGGGAACAGGAAAACAGAAGAATTAAAGCAAAGTTTGGAGAAGGCCCGAGAGTTCTGAGGTAGCAGAGCGGGCTACTAAACTGAGAAGTGTGTTAAGAAGGATCAAAAGGGAAACTAGCACAAAAGGAGAGTAAGATCAAAGGATGCCAGCTCCACTGGGGGGAGGCGGGGCAGAGACTTGAGCAGTGAGGAATAGGTAGGAGCTAAGTAGACACATAAAAAGGTGAAAGAGGGAGAATTTATTCCAGGTTGAGGATAATTTGCTTTTAGCAAAGGCAGGATGACCCAAAAAAAGCCTTGTGTGGTGAGTGGAAATGGAAAAGAAATCTAGTGTAAAGCGGGGGGCACTGTGGCAGCCCACGACTCTCTTCACTTCTGACCCTTAGACTTGCAACAGTTGTGTCATCTCAAAGGACAGAAAGATGAGGACTTAGTAAGTCAAGTTCTAGGGTTAGTTTGACATATATACAGACACACTGATTCTAATATCAAATTCAATTATTTACCCTGAAATTGGAAGTCCTTACCTTTGCCACCCAACTAGATGAACTGAATCCCATCTGCCCATAATTTACCTTTCCTCTAACCGTTTACCTGCAGGGTCTCTGCATCAATTTGTGAGCAAACCAATGGAAAACCTTCCATTTCAACAAGATCCTTGATTAACTGAGCTACCTGCATCCTCTTGGCATGCATATACTGGAATAGTGAATCTAACTGGGACAAGATTTGTCTGTCATGAAAGCACTGTTCAGCCATTTCATTTTTTTTTTTAAAGATTTTTATTTATTTATTTATTTATTTATTTATTTATTTATTTATTTATACAAGCACTGGGTACAGTCAGAAGCGCGGGAGGGTGACAGAATTCACCAGAGCCAGAGCAGGGAGCAGAGCAGGCAGAAGGACCGAAGTACACTGCTGAGGGGAGCAGCGGGTGGCAGGAGAGGTCTGCGCACCATGTGGGACCCTCCTCTGGTGGCCGGGGAGCAGCCGGGAATCGAACCGGTGCTGCAGAGGCTGCGGGCAGCTTTGCAACCCAGCGCTCAACTGCTGTGCCACCGGGGAGGCCCCAGCCATTTCATTTATTCCTCCCCAAGTGAGTGATAACATCTTTAGCCATCAATCAAGAATTGCCTCAAGTGATTTCCCTTCCCAGGCTCTGGCACATGGTAGATGTTTGGCTGCGTCAGGGATAGGCAGCAGGGTGCCTAGATTGACACATGGTTAATACATTGGGGAGACTGCAGGGTTTGGCATCAGGTTTGTTCTAGACATTGCACATTTACTTAGCACTATTTTATGCTATGTACTAAGAATGAAAAGCTCAATGAAAAAGCGGCAGCTTCTCTTTATAACAGATGCCCACCATAAGGTACGGGGGTGGTTACTAAATGGGAAAATATATAAAGAGATAATGGGTATTTAGTAAAGCAAATATAGTCAGGGACTAGAGTTCTAGGTGGCAAGGAGTCCTGATCAAAGCACAAAGAAGGGGTGATGAGCTAAGAAGGCAGGACCCAGAGGCTGTCACAGAACTTTTTGAAATGAAATAATGTCTGAGCTGAACCTTGAAGGTGAAGTTTTACAGGTAAGGAAGGAGGGAGACGGAGAAGGGCATTCCAGGAAGAACAGCTTAAAGAAAGGACCTGAAGCATGAAACAGCAAGATACCCTTGGGAATCTCCATCCATAGCTCCCTTGGCTACTATATTGACAGGCAACTCCCTCAAACTCTGAGCTTCCACCACCCCAGGATGTTATAAAAGTCCAATGACATAATTCACATGAAAGCTGTGTTGTAAACTGTAAAGCACCATGCAAATGTAAAATATTTTACATTTATATAATTTCCATTGTTTTTAGGTGAACTGAGCCTTTTGCTAGGGGCTGTTGACCTCTGCTTTAAGACAGGTAAGGAAGAATCTATCAGAAACCCAATTAAGATGAGCAAAATATAATTATCTGATTTAGAAGTTGGCCAATACCATGAACACTAATGTGTTTGTGTTACTCTCCCAAAACCACTGGGGGGATCTCTGTGAGCACAGGTAGTCAATAATGAATATCTAATCCAAGAAACCACAAATTTCTCCATCAGCAATGCCAGAATTGTTTAATATTTATTCACTACCTCCTTTATATTCAATACAGTCTGTTCCTCTGCGTTGGTAGATGGTAAACTAAATAATTCCATACAGGGAGACAAAGTCCTGGGTATAGAATACAGAGGAATGAGTTAAGGGAATGGAGATTTTTTTCCCCAGGCTGTTGAGTTCTTTGCCTATGTACTCTTTATGTTGAAGAAACCCCAAAGGTTAGGCAGGGAGATGGAAATTAGTAAAATTCTACAGTAAGTCTTCATATGAGTTCTCAGTTTAATCACCATTATCATAAGCACCGTGATAAACTTTAATTTCATTAAGAGTTCATTACAGGTCAAAATGCATTCTAAGGGCTTTGTATGTATACCCAGTCCATAAGCACAATAACTCTGAAGTGCTTATTTTCATTGCTCCACTTTAAGGGTAAGGAAATAGAGGCTCAGAGAGGTTATATAGCTTGCCAAGGGCATGCAGCTATTCAGTTGTATAGCTGTGATCTGAATCTGGAGATTTACTTGCTATGTTCACTTATTTTTTTTTCAAAATGGGGGGAAATCAAATATCTACAATCTATTCTATAGTATATAGTTTCATTGGGCAGAGGGAGAGGAGACAAGATACCTTGCATTCAGTATGTGGTAGAAGAATGAAAGCAGAACAAATAAAAGGATGGCTCTGTCTTTTTAAATTCAAAAAGTTGAATTCCTCCTCAAAAGGAAAGAGGAAGCCTTCTGGATTTAAAAAGGAAAAGGTATCCATTACTTACTCTGCTTTTATTCTGAAAGATTTTCCGATTCTCTCAATATTGATCTCACTTTATGATGTTAAGTATAATAGCAGAGAACAGTTAAACACATGGGTTCTGGAAATGAAAGATTTGTGTCAAATCCCAATTCCACCACTGACTGCTATGGTAAGTGGTGTAACCTAGGGAGAGGATACTTGATCTCAGTTTCCTGAACTGTAAAATGGACTTGATGTATATCTATTTAGCAGAGCTGGCAGAGATGCTATGTGGAATTCAGTGAGTTTGTGTGTGTGTGTGTGTGTGTGTGTATTCTATCATTTCTCATAAAAAGTGTTAAATTAGGTTTAGCAACTATTATTATTATTCAACTTCTTTATATTTGGCTCACTGAAATGCACCTATGTTGGTTACTAAACAAGATCATTTTCAGTGAGCTATACCAATCTTGAAGACAAGTGAATAAAGCTCAAAACTGTTCAAAAACAGAGGGAGAAAGGGATAGTAAAGGTGTTAATTGGGACAGGAGACAATTCATGAAGAACAATAAACCCTGGGAAAATTTCCAGAAAATGGACTTGAAGCAATGATACATAGTGAGTTGAATAAATATGACCCATGACTATGTTTCTAGAGTTAAATGAATGGGATCAGCAAAATTTTTCTCAAAGCAATAATGCACTAGTAAATGTTATAATAAGATAGTAAAAGTTTTAGGTTTTATAAGTCATATGATCTGTTGATTTACTCAACTCTGCTGTTGTAGCATTAAAGTAGCTTGTATGATATTCAAATGAATGGGTATGACTGCTTTCCAATATACTTTATTTGCAAAAACAGGTGTCAGACCAGATTTGGCTGGGGTAGGGTGAGGGGGATGTCACTCACCCTAGTTTAAAGAGAGTCTCATTCACTGCTATGAATAAGAGCAAGTTGTGGGGATGATTTTATGTATATACATGCTTTAATATGTAAGTAACCCTTATAATATTGATCTTCAGATTAATTTTCATCCCATATATTTTCCTGAGTAGAATTGTGTGGGATAAAGTTGTAAGAATGCTGGAAACTGTATAGAACCCTGAATTAACCTAGAGAAATACAGTGGGCATGGCCACAGCTAGTGCATATGAGTTGGTATGTGTGTGTGTGTGTGAGCACACAAGTGTTGTATTCATGTGACAGCTGAAAAAATGTAAGAATAATTGACTTGATAGAATCAGAACTAAACTACAAATGAAGAGATCCTGATCTTTGTCACTGATTAGCTGTGTAATCTTGGGCCAAGTCATGATTTCTGTACCTCAGTTTCCTCTTTATAAAATAAGTTGAGCCAAATAGGAAGTGCCTTTTATTCTGAAACATCTTAACTATTGTGCAAAAGATTTTAACTGTTGGGCACTTATAGCCTACAGTATTTCCTACAGATGATTTAGAAAACTGAATTGAGTCAACTAGAACTGTCAAGATTTTAATTAGATTAAAAATGACTTAAATGGGTAATTTATCCAGTAGTTTATAATAATCATATAATTAAATAATCACAGGTTATGTCAGTTCAATCTTAAAGGTTCTCATGACAGAGTGGCAAGCTTTTAGAATAAGGTATAATAAGATCTTTTAGTCATTTGACAGAGCTTTATATTGTGATATAATTTTTTTGTTTCATGTTATATTTTCAAATTTAATTTATTAAATTTTGTGGAACTTTCTTGATGAGATTAGGTAAGAGAAATTATTTTTAGCGTCTCGGGAGAGTTTGTTACCTAATCAATTTACTTATGCCTTCTTAATAGCACAAAATGTTGCTGGGGGAAGCAAACATAACCAATTTGGGCATCAAAATATTCTCAGTAAAGTTCACACAACCAAATCAATCTAATTGAGAAGCAGGTACAACTGGCACGACCCTTATTTATGACTCAGATAGCCTCACTGGGCTAAGAGTCTGGAAACTTAAAGACACTCTTTATCTACTTGAAAGAGACATGAGGTTGGATTTACAGACAGAGAGGTGAGGGACAAGCAGCCCTGTCTATGCATCGCTTAGTTGACAAGGCACTATTCCTTAGACTGGAGGTCACCTCTGTACACCTTTGGGCTGACCTGAAGCCCCTTGTTAATTCAATTCTGAGCATCTCCTGAGTAGAGGCAGACAATAATGCAGACATGGATAAAACTATACCACAATTGTGTGAGTGAACTAATGTCCAATGGGGATTATCCTGAGACCACCAAACTCATTTCACTTGTGACCTAATCATATCTCAAACTGGCCCCCTGTGGATATAAGTTTATTAGAATGAAGAATTCTTAAACAATTACTCTTAAGCCTGGGATACTTGTTTTTCATCAAGCCCAGGCAGGCAGGATCGCTCCTCCAACTGGTTCCAAACACCCCACTCCTCCCAAATCTTCTTTGCTCCCCAAACGAAAAAAACAAATTCATTGTGGCTAGTAACAAGTCATGTAAAAATTCAGAGTGTGAGCTTTTTGTTTGTATCAAATGCTAGGAGACAAGATGGAAAGAACCAATTGCCCATTCAGTTTTAATCGGTACTGAACTCTTTATTCATAAGAACATAATCTTTCCTACTCCCTGGGAAAGCAGCAGAATTGAGTGGAAACAAGAAAGACTGGAGTTTTGTGGCTTCACCTCTCCTTCACTGGGTGAACTTTGGTAGGTTACTTGACTTCTCTTAGTTTTTTAGTCTCACAGTGAGAACATTACAATACTAATATCATATGATGGCAGTACCAATACCCATAGTACTTAAAGGGCAGCCATGCCAATTAAGAGAGAGCAAATCATGCCTAGAGTTAGTGTGAAGTATTGCCACACAAGTACTAAATAAATAATAGCTTTTATTATGATGCCATTGTTAGCTGGACTGCCTTATAATTGAACCTCAATGTACTAACAAACAGGTACTGCATGTAGTTCTGTGTATTGTTTATTAGATGCTCATCAGAAATTGAACATCTTAATGTCTCATGATCTTATCTCAATGAAAGATATATCTGTCAATTTCATGTTCAATCTGATGTCAAGCGTACTTACCTAGCCTAGGCACATGGCATGGTGCCCTAAAACCTTCTGCAGCAGTGAATAGGTCTAATTTTTCTTTTACAAGCCTCTCCACCCACCAAACAGAAAAAGAGTTGTGTTAGAGACACTGGCTTTCTGCCCATTTAATTCAAGCCACACTTCTTTGGGCTAAATAAAGGACATCAAACTTACAAACATACTGGGGTAACAATTTCCTTCTCATAAGCACCTATTCAAAATTAACTTGGCAACCATTTAATTAGGAATGACATTTAATACATATGTATATTTTAATATACATGTAATGATTTAAAGAACAATGGACTGGATTTTTTTCCTCTTCTGTGAAATAAGGGTACTAAATTTGATGTTCATTAAGGTGAGTCCTATCTTTACAATTCTATAGGAACACGTAAATATCAATATGGCTTCACATTCATGTGAAATATATTCCTTGCCTAACTATAGAAAATGCAGGCATGTTTGTTTCTGACCTTGCCACAGAAAAAAACAGAAGTTCACCTACACAGAGAGAAATACTTCTTAGCACACCGAGAGACACACTGGAATGCAAACCCCACATCAAAATGCTGCTAGAGTTCATAACTCAAATTTCTTTATCCTGTAGCTGCTCAGGGACCCCATTAAATTGTTTTCCACAAATGCCATGAGGTTTGAACCATTTGTTATAACATTTGAGTCATTTATAAGATATTTTGATCTGACAAATCTGGAAGTAGCTGTCGAAAGTAAAATACATGACTAATGTCAGCTTCATCTCATTTCAGATCAAAGCAGGGAACATGTGGAATCCTACAAAACTTTTCTAGGATGTTGAGTAGATTTCCTCACTTCTATGTGTCGGCAGGAAAATGACATACTGCATCACAAACTATGCTGACCTTGCTAGGAAAAAGCAGCTCCCATAGCCTTGATGTGAAAAAGTAGTTACAAATTCTTGAAGCCAATCAGCTTGGACCCAAGATTGAAAATTAGCATGGTATTAAAAATGCTGTAAACAAAGAAACACAGTTAACATATAAAAGAAGACTAGAAAAGTCAGCCCAGGGTCTCCTTAGGCTTATCCACTCAATGCAGAAGCACTGTTTCTGTCACAATGGTAATGAGAGGCACATTAACAAGAGAAAAAAAAAAAAAAAGGCAAACCTGTTCACAATTTATTTGTTTATTTATTTATTTATTTGGTGGGACCCTCGCGGGCAGCCAGGGATTGAACTGGTGCTGCAGAGGCTGCGGGCAGCCTCGCAGCCCAGTGCTCAACTGCTGTGCCACCAAGGGAGGCCTCCTGTTCACAATTTATACATAAAGCAGCCCATGGCCCACCAGTGCCGGTTGGAAGTGTGGTGTCAGGGCCTCCTTGGTGGTGCAGGGATTAAAGTCTCAGAGCTTTCAAACTGTTGCCAGCCACTGCGGCCTGAGTTCAATCCCCAGCAAGAGAGCTAACCCACATGGCACAGCAGACCTCCCCTGTCTTGCCCGCTGCTTCCCTCAGCAGTGTATTTTAGTAGATCTGCCTGTTCTGCTCTCCACTCTGTCTCTGGTGAATCCTCTCACCCCCCCCCCACATCTCCAGCCTCCACCCCAGTTCTTGTATACATAAATAAAAATAAATCATATAAAGAAGGAGAAGTGCGGTGTCAGTATAAACTGAAAGTTTGAGGTGCCCCATCCCAATAAAAAAAAGGAGTTGACATTTCTGAGGGTGGGACACACTAGTAGGATTTTTTTAAGGATTTATTTATTTATTTATTCATATAAGAACTGGGGTACAGGCCAGAGGCACCGGAGGGCGAGAGAATTCACCAGAGACAGCGGGCGAGGCAGGAGAGATCTGCCGTGTCATATGGGTTTCTCCCTGGCTGGCCGGGAATCGAACCCATGCTGAGGAGGCTGCGGACAGCTTCACAGAGCCGTGCTCAACCTGCTGCTCCACTGGGGATGTCCCCACTAGTAGGATTTTAACAAACCCTCCAGGTGATTTGGTGCCTGCTAAACCACGAAAGCCAAAACGACAAAATTTTGCAAAAACACTTGCTGAGTACCCCTCAGCAGTGTACTTCGGTCCTTCTGCCTGCTCTGCTCCCCGCTCTGGCTCTGGTGAATTCTCTCACCCTCCAGCGCTTCTGACTGTACCCAGTGCATGTATAAACAAAACAAATAAAAATAAATAAATAAATAAAACATGCCTCTATTAAAAAAAAAAAAAAAACTCTAAAAAAAAAACAAAAAACCACTTGCTGAGTATATATATCCAATAGAAAAAAATTGGTTCTTTTCACACAAGAACAAGTATTCTTGCTACCAAAACAAGCTTCCATTTCTTCAACTTTCTTCAGTTCAGATGCTTCATTTATCTCCTCTGGCATCCTCAGCACTCTCTGGCTACCAGTGAGCAGGACTCTGTTCATTTTAATCAAGTCTTTATCAATCATATTTTTTTTAATACCCACGGAACTGGTGGTTATCATCTATCTAACCACCTCTGAAGATACAACAGCACGTCCCAAAATCCTGCCAAAAATGTCACCCACACATTTTTTTAAATAGAGATATTTGTGGTAGTTTATGTCTTTTGATCTTCTTTAGAAATTTGGCCTTTTTCTTATTGATTAAATTGCAACTTTTCTAAAACAGCTTGTAATTGAATTATCCAATGAAACATGCCAAAAGGGATCAAGTGATAGAAATAAAAATAGGAAGTTGTATAATTTACAATACAAATGATTTGGTTGCTGAGGTTATAATCAAATCAAGCAGAGCAATAAAATAACAGGTGATTGAATTACATGTAAAGATAATGCATTGGATTTGAAGACCCTGATGCGTCTTGGGAAAGTCTGTTGAATTTACAACTATGCTATCTCCATCTCCCCTGGGAGAGCTGGTTCTCAGGGGGGCTTTCTCCCCACTCAGGGGCCCTTAATACTGTGCTGAATACTTTCTTGAAGAAAATAAGCATCAGAAAATAAAGAAACTATGGAAAGGGGGTTTCTGCTAAGTTGTACGCTCAGCATCAGCTAAAAAACAAAACAAAACAAAACAACCCCCTTAGAATTACTGGAATGTAATTCTGCCCCACTGCCAAGTAAGAGTTAAAGCTTACTAGTCCCTTCTACCTAAGCCTGTGTGAGCAACAAAAAGATATAAAAGAAAAAAGTGTATATTTAACATATTGGAAAAGAACTCATAAACCACAATCAAATGCTTGAGGAGCCACCCTTTGCCCTACACTTTCTAAATAGCTCATTAATCCTCTAACAAACTTATATCATACATCAAGGAGCTAACTTTCAATAAGGTAAGGTGATTTTCCAATAAGCCCAGGTTATACAGAGTCAATGTAAAAATTTGTTGCATACACTCTACCCCCAAAACTTAAAATCTCCTTAAGCACAGAAAACACAAAGGCCTATTTCCTCATGCACGGCTTTTTAGAAACATCCCTAACACCTTACCCTTGTATTATTTTCTGAAAATGAACTTCTTATGATATAATGCTATTAGTCATGGCTATGAGGAATTGCTTGTCCTTTTTCAAAGTTGATACCTGGGCAAAACCAGTTCTCTCCCCCTGCCTACAATCCCCATAGCTGGCAGTGATTTAATTTATTGCTCTGGGGAGAAGGATGGAACTTGTGGCTACTGAACTTTCCAGACAACCTCTGAATCATAGTGGTGATTGTGAAAGCATCGGTGAGAAATAGAAACCTTGAATTCACTTCCTGGGGTCTGGTTTTGATGGATGTGGAGGCCCCTAAAGGGTGGTAGAGACAAGGTTTAAGCAAACACGTTTTAGGGCACAGATTTTGAAAATTGAGTACCACTGTCCCACCTGCTGTGCTTCATTTCAGAATCCACAGCCATCATTAGCAGAGAACAAACTGCTTTTCCAACCACAGACCACATCGCACTGCTCCAGCTCACACTGGAAATTACAAAACTCTTATGGAGGAGCATGTCCTGAGAGCTCTCTCTTTGTCAGACCTTTCTGATTTTTATTATCCTGGGGTGTGCTGGGGGAGGGGAAAGAAAAATTGTGTGTGCACATAGGTTCAGAATATAAAAGCTTTGAAGAGTGGACCTCGGCTCTGAAGCGATGTTTCCCATTTAAAACGCACAGGCCAACTCAGTATTCACACACCCTTTCTTTAAGTTCAACTGAGCACAATAGAGAGTAATGACTGTCATAGGCAAAGCATTCTAGGTCTGTTTCATAGACTGGGGGAGTCCCGAAAACCTGAGCAAAGTTGTGCCCTCCTTGCAGGGCTGAGGAAGGTCTCCTGACATTAGTTCAGTGATTGTAAATGCACTGGAGATCAGTGAAGTGGACCTTTACGCCTTCCTTCCAAGTACCTATAAATTATGGGAGGCCCAGATGAAGCCCCACCACCTCCTCCAGGCCTCCCTAACTGAGAGAATCTCCATCTGTGGCCATCCTAATCTAAATCTGCAGACCACAAAACCCACACAATTAAGCACTTAATTACATAGTCATTTTGTACGCGAAGGAACTAGAACAGAGAATTGTGGAGGACAGTGAGATTAAAAATAAAATCTGGACCTTAGCTCCTTATGTCACCATCTAGCTGTCCAACAGGGCAAGTCATTTCATATGTCTGGCTAATCAGCTTTCTCATTTGAGAATGAAATGGGCGATGAAGGAAAACACTAGGCCAACTTTTGCTCAAGAGTCTCTAACAGTCTTTAAAGCCTTTTCTTGCCCTTGAGGAGTTTACACTTTGTATGGGGAAATCAGGCATTAAAATGTAGCAAGTTTAAAACAAAGGAGTCACTGACAGATGATTTAATAAGAGATAATACAAAGCAATATATGATCAAGAATCAGTAATGACAAAATATTAACTGCCAGTAACACTAAGACTGCTGAACCTGCTGCTCTATACAAGAAATAGTCTCAGTTAAAAATAAGCTGTGTGTGGAGACATACACTGAGGATGTGTGATCCCAAACTTCTGAATTGTACACATTGTAGTAAAGCAATGTTATCTCAATTGAAAAAAAAAAAAAAAGCCTAATAACCTTTTGAGGCTAAATTGAGCTAAAACCACACTTTTTCAGAAAAGGCCAAATAAGCCAACAGCCTGTCAGTAAAGTCACTCGTTTTAACAGCAGGAGCAGGATGCCACCTTCCCATCAATAGTCACAGCGACAGAGCCACAGGGCAGCTAAGGGTTCCACTGGCCTGACAAGGGGTGAATGCCTGGGGCTGAGAGTAATGTCAGCGTCTCCTCAGAAAAACTGCTGTGGTTTTAGACTCCCACGCTCACCACATTCACTGACCCTGTCTAGATGGGAATGTTTCTTTTTTCTTTTTTTTTTTTCCCCAACCATGCCATGGTTACAGAAAGGCTAGAAAATTGTGTGGCTATGGAAACAATAAAATGCACCTTAAAGACGATCATATCCGCCCTCCCTCGGGCAGTAAGAGTGCAAATGGCTCTCCCCTCCGTGGCTGTGAGCAGCTCCTCTGAAGGTAACCGAGACCAGATTGGTCTGTGGTCAGTGTGTGCACAGCTTCCTGGACACTGAGAAGTGGCTCCAGAGGACTCTGCACTCTCCTTTCCTTTGGATTTGTGTGGTATAAAAACAGCAACATTGAGTAAACTTGGCTTCAGCAGGCTATCGCTTCTCAAGCTGACATCTCCGTACTCAGTCTAACCCTCTGGCCCTTTTTA
The DNA here is from genome assembly GCF_014898055.3 of Talpa occidentalis. Lineage (NCBI taxonomy): Eukaryota > Metazoa > Chordata > Mammalia > Eulipotyphla > Talpidae > Talpa > Talpa occidentalis. The sequence goes on along the minus strand of NW_023601104.1, from coordinate 49,620,617 downwards.
GGCATTACTTATCATTTCTAATTCTAGTAGAAATCCAGGCTTCACCTCTGCAGGCACTTGGTAATGCATCCGGAAGTGATGATTTGTCACATAATTATAAGGACAGCTATGATTTTGTTCTGAATTAAATAGCAAGTGTCATGTCTGCAGCTGGTTCTTTTGCCAAACAGTTTGCTTGTAAATTTTATTCAGCTTTGGCTGAAAAGATTTCTCTCCCAGTTTTGCCACTGCATGGGAATCCTGGAAACCTGAATGTAGGCTGCTCCTCCCTGGAGGAACAATGACAACATGCTAAGCCAGGAGACTAGGAGGCTGAGTGACACCTGAGCAAACTTCTCCATGGCAAGCTGGGCGCTCAGGGAAGAGCCCTGGCAGCAACTTCAGCTTCTTAGAGTCTGGATGGCTGTCAGGGATAGGGGAGGAAAAGCTTGTCTAAAAATGATAGAGACCCCAGCACAGTTACATACATCCAAAATGGAAACTAATTACGCATCACAATCAGAGAAGCATGCCTGTGTGTATGTGTACCGCAAACAAGCAAAGAGAAAGTAAAAAAGGTCAGACTAAACACCAGAAGCAAAAGAATAGCACAGTTATAGAAAAGTGACTCATCTTGGAGTAAATTTTGATATTTACTAAGCAAAGAAAGTTAGCAAGAAAATTTTACAAGACAACTAGGTAAATGGGACCCTGCAAATTAAAAAGAACTCCAAGATACATATTCCAGAATGAGGGAGAACAAGCTAAAACAGAATTCCACTTGCAGATGAAAAGTTGCAAAGCTTCTTACTACTAGGTAGGTAATAACTACATGCTAGGAAGAAATCACACTGAACAATTCTGAGAACAGAACAAGAGGAAGGAGAGGCCCCCTTTGGGATAAAAAGACTAAAAATATTAAGCAGGTTCCACTAGCCAGAAATCAACAAATACATAGGTTCTCGTCTATTTATACTGACTTCGATGCCCAGTTCTTTTCATTCCTACACAAGATGGCAGTCTAAGGTATTTCTTTCTATTTGGTCATGGAGAGATATTACTAGCAATATAAAGAAAACAAACAGCAACAAATTCTGTAAGAAGATATTTTTCTCTATTTACTTATCTTCACTCATCAAACAAATTGTACTCTATCCTTATATTCTCCATTTGGATTAACACTCCAAAGGCACCAGAAATACCCTTCCTCCTTGCTATGGGGGTGCTATGGGGGGCTGTTTCTACCAGGCAGATGTCAGTCACCATCCCCGCTGGCCAGCAGCCCTCCAGTGCTCAGGTGCTGAGGCAGCGATGGCTCTTTTATATAACTTCTCAGAGACCAAGCAGTTTTTTCAGTTGGGGTTGATTGCTGATTTCCCTTGGCAGATTAGACTTGAAAAGTTAATAGATTCAAAATGCTCAATGATGATCTTGAGAAAGTTTACGATTGAATGGGAGGAACTTTTGGAAGCCAAAAATGAGGGAAACAAGAACTTCAGGGATGAGAAGATAAAGAAAATAGAGAACATACAGTTTCTATTCTAAGCAGCAGGGAGGAGGATAGAAAATGTCTCTGTGCACAGTAATCTACCTAGACCTGGGTTTTTCTTACCTGGTGACATGACAATAACAGGATAATCAATACAAATGATACGGTTATCACAATCCTAAAATAAAGGGTTAAATGGATGATAACCTGTGACTTCTAGATGCCTGGCACACACTGACACTGTGCAAAAACCTGGACTTTAATCACATTTCCACAAAACCTATAGATCTATTTTATTTAGAAGAGCGTTGATATGGAAAAATGTTGGATGATGATGTTTTAAACCAGCATATTATTTGTTACCATTTAGTGGAGAGGGTTTGATACTGTAAAACCAATAACAAAAAACCCTAGCAATCATGTGTTTAGAAGTAAAATATAAGGACAGACTTCCCTTTAATCCTTCTGTTTGATCGGTTGGAAAACATCTTTCCTTTATAAATATACAGCACCACAGATTGCAGGACAGCATATATTTATCTATGTATTAGGAACAATGTTACCTGCTTTTGCAGTTAGAATCCCCTCAGCAACAGATACGGACTGAGCACCTACACCGTGCCAGGCTCTGTCTGAGGCCCGGGAGACATAGCCATAAACACAACAGGGAGTTTCTTGCCCTCATGGGGTTCCATCTGGTTTTCAAAGACACGGTCAACAAATATGTGCACGTATTTCAGGTGGTAGGGTGATAGTAGAAAATAAAACCAGGTAAGGAGGAAGACGGAGAGAGGCAGAGCAGCAAGGTGAGGGGAGGGGGGTGGCACCTCACAAATCTGAGGGTGGAGGGAGTATTCTGACAGTCAGAAAGGTAACTTAAATATTTTGAAGAAGAGTGGGTTTGGCATTTTCTAACAGCAAGGAAGTTGGTGAGCTAGAGAAGGAGGATGAGGGAGTAGATGGCGGGAAATGAAGAGAGAGGCAGCCCGGCGGGAGAAGTAAAGGTCACTCATGAAAAATCTTGGAGGCCACTGGACATCAGGTTACTTGAAGGCAACAAGACAAAACTGGGAGTATTTGCGGTAACTGTTACTTTTAATTGTAACTAATTTCTTACCCACCCAGCAAAACTCCATTTGTGTGATAAGGGAGTACAGATGGGCTCCTGAGGGATATGGAAATTAATCCCAGTTCTGCTGAAAGACCTTTTAAAAAATATGTTATGATAGATAGATAGATAGATAGATAGATAGATAGATAGATAGATAGATAGACAGATAGATAGATAATTGCCTTGTGAATTTCTAGAAAGTGACTTTTTTTCACAACTTTCTCAGGAGCATGTCTATAGGGTATCCAAACAGAAATTGCTGAAGTTGGCACACAGACCTCTCCTGCTGCCCGCTGCTCCCTTCAGCAGTGTACTTCATCAGTCTGCCTGTTCTGCTTTCTGTTCTGGCTGTGGTGAATTCTCTCACCCTCCCGCGCTTCTGACTGTATCCAGTGCTTGTATAAATAAATAAATAAATCTTAAAAAAAAAAAAAGAAATTGCTAAAGTTGGAATGAAAAACTGGGCTTTTTCTCTAGATAGTGTACAACTTTTCTCCACTTCCATTAAATATTCAACCACCATCATTTAGGACCTACTCTATGAGTATAATGTGAGCTACCAATTTTAACTACTAACTGTAAGCTATGATGTTAGATGTTAACAGATATAAAATCTCTAATAGAGGCAATGTTCCACTGGCTGATATGCTTTCCTGTTATTAATAAACTTTTATCAAAGTACTAAGAATGTTGATAATACCTGAATAACGGCCTGTATATATATTAGCCTGGTATTCTTGCCAAACTTTCAAAATTTATATTGAAAGAGCTGAAAGCAAACATTTGTCTAAAATGTTTATTTTGGAAAGAAATAAATATGGGCATGTCATCCGAAATCTTCTCTCCTTCATTTGGAATGCACTCACTCACCACTTCTTCTGCCTCATTTTAGAATGCCCCTGCAGTTGTCAGCTTTCTTCCAAGTCTGGGTTACTGAGGATCCCTTCTCTAATATACCACAAAATGCTGGTCTTCTGCTGCCATAATACTAATTGCAATTGTCTCATTACTTGCCTGTATTCCCCCAAAGACTAAGCACCACTACTGTAGGGTGTCTGTTTATTTTCTTCACTACTGTCTCCCTGTTGGCCAGAAAAATAACCAACACATAGTAGGTGCTGAATAAACATTGGTTTAAATTAGCACTTAAGGATGCTACTCAGAAGAAAAATGTATGAATTCATAGAATCGTCTACTTAAGCTAAACATTTAATTCATTTAATTCTATTGCTAAAGGGCTATTACCCTTTTAAAATGGACAACCAATTTAAAATGCTACACAGGGACTGTTAGAGAAATTCCATCCCATATGCCAAGGAAGCTTAGTAAACCAGTTTGTTCTGCATATGATTAGAAATATAAAAGTCTTGGGAATCACATTTCTTAAAGCTCATGCCAGCTTTTATTGTTGGTAGTTTTGTAAATGCATTACATATTCTATGGTATTTGTAAAGACTTCAAAGCACATGTGATATAAAAATCTTCCGCCAAGCACAACAACACACAACAGAAGAAAAAGGTCTGGCATAGGGGAGCCCAACATGGTAGGCTGCTCAAATTGTATATAAAATTGGGTTTTAACTTATGACTAAGCATGGAACTCAAGACATACTAGTAACTTTCTTTTCCAAAAAGATTGAACTTACAATATTAAGTGCTAGTAAGCTTCTCCATACTTTTTGCAAGGAAAGTTTCTAAAGCAATGCCAATATCCTATGTGGGGTAGGCAACAGCAATTATAGTTTTGGACTGAGATTTATTTTTTTCAACCCTGGGATAACATCTATATTACATAATGTCCAGATAAGACTGTTACACATGGGACCTTATACAAAATTGTTTAGGTACCTTTCTGCCAGGCAGCCTATAGCAAAACAATGAATCCTTTCCTATTGAGTTAGGAATGTTTCCTTGTCTCTCAACATAAAATTTCCCTTTAAAAGGGAGAAAATGAGAGATAAAAGAAAAGGATGAACAAAGTAGACTAGGAGAGATTCAGCTAAGAGTAATTCCCTCTTTCAGCATCCCTTCAACTCATTTGTTCTCGCGGGGTCACATTTTTCCCATGTGTCCAATCATCTTCCATCAGGCTCTCTTTTTGCTAAGAATCATATTTTCAATGAAGCTCAACTGACGATGTATAAGGGTGCAAGTCTCTGCCCCATTGCCATGTCCTCTTACAAAGAAGCAAGAAACGTCACAACTGTATGAGAAACTTTGTGTCAGTGGGTTACATTCAACATAATGGAGTCACTGGCATCCAGAGGTATCAGCTCATCTTGCAAATTAGGATACTGTTATTTTCCTTTTTGATCATTTACTGAGCAACTACCATATGCCCCGTATGTTTTGCATACATTATCTGAAATCTCTGAAACATTTCCACAGCATGAGCATTACTGTTATCATTGTAAGAATAAATATCTCGTCTCTGAGTTAGTAAGTGATATGGAAATTTGATCTATTTACATATCTATAGCTAATATTATAGCATTATATCATGTGCAGTAGCAGATATTATTGTAATTGTGAATATTATATAGCCATATATACCAGTCAATACCTTACTTATCTCTGTAAATGGACAAGGTAATACCTTCTGGTTTTTACATTAATAGCCCTTACTGCTATCATTTTATATGTATTTCTTATTATATTCATATGACTGGAAATTTAACAAAAAAATAAATCTTGGGGAAAAAAATCGGGAAAGCTTAAGGTATATTATTTATTGAAGTGATTGCTTGAATTAGCTCACGAAGAAGATAGCCAAAGAGAGGCTAAGTAGTGTAATTACCTTTAAGTAGCTAAATTTAACATGTGTTAACCCTTCCATGTGCTGGAAATGTCCACAATTCCTGAAGATGTTTTTACTTTGATCAAATCTCTTAATTGGTAGCCCAATTTGGTGCTAAGAAGCCGAAGAATCTGTTGGGGTGTGGGCAGTTCATGGCAAATTATGAGGACAGAGAAGAGAGAGGAGGAGACAGGTAGAAAAAGGTTTTACCATATGGTACTATGAAGATTTAAGGAAGAGGCTTGAAGATGATATAGCCAGTTATGAAATGAGTTGCAGAAGATAATGCTCGGGAAGGGACACACAATTATTTGGTAACAGGGATAAAAAACTGTAAGGAGCCTACTTTTTAGGGAATACTCTGATAAACAAGGACAGAATTTGGCTTTGTAATCATTTGAGAAAAGAAAGCAATCATATAAAACCAAAGATGAAACACAACTACTTCAGATGTGTATAGAGCTATTTTGAGCAGGGAGCAAGAAATTGGGTAAGAACAGAGTTCTCTGTAGTAGGAAGCAGAGAGGAACTCGATTTTGGTTAACAGTAATTAAGTTAGAACCTTGAATGCCAGGGAGCTAACACAGAGGTGAAGATTCCTTTTCTACTGACAAAGATGAGGAAGAAAAGGGAAGAGGAAAAGATAAAAGTGTTTAAAAAACAACAACAAAAAAAGTTAAACTAGAGTTAAAGGCAGACGAGCAAAACAAAAAAATGGGCTTTCTTGGGGATATCGTTCAAGTATTCCCACTACCCCCAGCTGCCAGTTGTCTTTTATTTGACAGACTTTTTAGTCTATTCTACTTGTGGTATTAAAATAGGCACAAAGTATTATAGATTTGGGGACCTGCACATAGTATTTTATTTTCTTATATTACCCTCGTGACTTGGATGAGTTAGATGAGATAATGACAATGCAGCTCCTTAGAGGGCTTACTCACTTGGTCCTTACCCCAGATGGTGATTTACTTATTAGTTTTAATATGTAAATGTGCTCCAGAGAACATTCCCAATACAGTCATCTCCTTGTTTTGTGACATATGCTTTCTAGAGATTGTGACACCCGGCACACAGAAATCCAATGCAGACACTGAAATAAACACCTAGGCCTCCTTCAAGGTGCTTTTGAGAGGCAAGTCTTGCCTGGCTGAGCTGCTGTGGGTCACACCTGCCTCTGAGGCTTAGGGCCATTAACATCCTGATCATGGACCCCAAATCCAGAAACAGGAGCTGCTTCCTGAGGCTAAGGGAACATGGACTCCAAAAGAGAGATCAATATGAAAAAAGGAATAGGCATCTAAAACATCACATTCAAAAAACCTGGTGAGAAGATGAAAGAGTGTAATAATAGAAAAGTTGTTCTTTTGTTGTTGGTATAAAGGTATAAATACTAAAGGTATTTAGTAGGCCATATTATTACTTTTTAAGAAAATGCTAGATTTTAAGAAGAAAACAGACTTGAATTTCAACTCACCTTAACTACTATTGTCCCTCATACACCAAATGATTTACGTATTTTGTAAAATGGGTGTTACTGAGCTGTTGACCTTTCAGGTTGCCATTATAAAAAGGAAAGTTGTTCCTTTTATTCTTAACTTTAGTCTTCACATGTAAAGAAAAATCTCTGTTAAAATAGCTTCTAACAGAAATAATGGACATATGGGTTATGTTTAACACATACCCTCTCATTTATGTAATTTCTGTAAGAATCTATTTTTAAGGAGGTAAAAAAAATTACACATTGATATGTCTTCCAGTAGCTGACATTAATCATTAGAACCACAAAAGTAATTTCTCTGGGTGTAAATCAAAGAGAGAGATCGCATTTTAAGTACCACCATTTTTTAAAAATACACATCTTCTAAAATATTTATTTTATAAATTGTTCCTATTAGCAGGGAGCATGTTCTAATCCTGTAAAATAATTCAAACCATTTTTATTTGCATGTTTAATATTCTTTGGGCTGAGTGGTCTGTGACAGCTCACTCGCTCTTTCATTGCCCTGCTAGTCTCCCTTGCCATGACTTACATTTAAATCTAGTTTAGATTATACTTGAAATGTTTGGAGAGTAGATTCTCCAAAACAAAACCAACAAATTCTGTTTTTGATGATCTGGACCCACATGGTTTTGTCTCACAAAGTTACTGCCTCCAACAAGAGCTGAAAAAAGTGGATGTATCCAATAGCCAGGTCAGAAAAGAAATATACTTAAGGAAGTTTGCATAGTGTTTCCAGGAGTCAGGGTGTTTCTTTCTCTGGTATTTCTCTTCTTGAGAGACTAAGAACAACTTGATCTCAGAAAATGCCCCAAAGACTCTAGCCTTTTGAGTCAGGTTCATTCAGGTCATCTCCATGTTGAGTGAAAACCATGCTTGCTTCATCTGTGCCAGAATCCAAATTATCTGATTGCACTAAACAGATGTGCAAAACCAGGTAAAGGGTCTTCCCTGGTCTCCACACCTGCATTTTCTTATCACAGGGAAACCTACTTTGCAAGACACCCCAGGAGGAAATTCGCATAGCTTTACATGCAGAGATAATACTTGGGCTTCGAACTAAAAATGCCACTATTGGGATTCTTAAAAGCCTTTTCTTCCACCCACTTACTAGATTTTAAAAATAAACCTTCTTTATGTGGTATTGCACTTTTTAAAAGAAAAATCCCAACTCAGACTCTGTGGATTTGATTGGTTATGTATGGCTCAGTGATTGCTGGGCACCAAATTGTTAGATGCCTTCCTCAAACTTCCTTCTTTTGCAGAATAATCATGAAGACAAATGACCTCTTTTGCTTTTGTCTTGTAGGTGGTACTATGACCCTGAAGCTCCAGTTTCATAAGAAATCAGTGAGGGAGGGCAGACACAATGCAGAGAGTGTAGGAAAAATGCAATGAACCCTGATTCCTTTATTTGCTTCTGTTCCAACTCCACAAGACAGAAGCAAAACAGAGAATGGAGATGTGTAGAGGAGAAAAAGAAATGCAGAAGAGGCATTCTTCTTTCTATACCTTGTTGTGAGGTGAGAGATCAACTGCTAGAAGTAATGGCAAATGAAGAAAAATGATAAAGCATGCATAATGGGGTATCTGCAAGTTTGAGTTAGTGACAGTCGGCTGGCCGGCAAATAACGTTAATAATATTGGATGGCTCTGTATTATCAAAAATGTATTAAAATGTCTTCAGGGCTCCCTGGTGGCGCAGCGGGTTGAGCACAGCACTGTGAAGCTGTCCACAACCTCTGCAGTGTGAGTTCGGTTCCCAGCTGGCCAGGAGGATTCCCACATGGCAGAGCAGATCTCTCCTGTATCCCCCGCTGCACCCCTGAGCAGTGCTTTTGGTCCATCTGCCTGTTCTGCTCCCCGCTTTGTCTCTGGTGAATCTTCTCACCCTCCCACACCTCTGGCCTGTACCCCAGTTATTGTATAAATAAAAAATAAATCTTTAAAAAAAATAAAGTGTCTTTAATTGGTTAAAACTCCTGCCCTGTAAGTAAATGGCCGATTTAAGTTAAACCAGAGGCACTCAAGGATACAAACTTGCTAACAAAGCTTCATGGGGTAGCCAGGTAGGGGGTTATAAAGATTTACCAGCCCTTAAAACTGTGCTGTTGTTTACAAGTGAGCTCAGTCTATTCTGGTTTCTTCCTCAAGTCACTTGTAGTGGAATAATGAAGCTACACCTTTAAAGACTGTGGGAAAAAGTAGTCTAAACTTCTGTTGTTCTCTTCCTTTTAGTTTGTTTAAAACAAAGCTTAAAATTCACCCTCCAGGATTTGAAGGACATTTACAAAAGAAAATAGAGTATCAGCTTTCAAATTTATTTTCTATTTTTCCTGGGGACCCATTTTTAGAATCAAACCAAAAGAACGATGAAAGTCTCTGAAGAGGGTTCTAGAAAGGAATCCAGCCTGTACACAATATTCTTTTCGATAATCTTTTTGGGGGAGGTTAAACTTCTAGGTTTTTAACTACTTATACTGTCACTTGTTTTTCTACAGAGTTGATGTATTTTTTTTTTTTTTTTTTTTTTTTATAGAGGCATGTTAATTTATTTATTTATTTGTTTGTTTTGTTTTTACACATGCACTGGGTACAGTCAGAAGCGTGGGAGGGTGAGAGAATTCACCAGAGCCAGAGCAGGGAGCAGAACAGGCAGAAGGACCGAAGTACACTGCTGAGGGGAGCAGCGGGCGGCAGGAGAGGTCTGCGCACCATGCGGGACCCTCCTCCGGTGGCCGGGGAGCAGCCGGGGATCGAACCGCGCCGTAGAGGCCGCGGGCAGGTTCGCAACCCAGCGCTCAACCGCTGCGCCACCGGGGAGGCCCGAGTTGATGTATTTTTAACAGCATTTCTTCTTGTGTGATTACACAGCTTCCTTTATCCATTACAGTTTTCATCTATATAGCTATCCATTCATATATACTTTTATCTGTGTGTATGTATATATAATGTATATTTCATATAATCTAAATTAAATATATATTTAGAACATTTTGACTTAAGAAATGCTGTTCACTGTAAAAATCAACGTAGGGAAACAGGCACATGCATGTTTATAGACAATGGCAGTAGTAATACAAATAGCTTTTATTGCATAGGTTTTCTTTTTTTTGTGTGTGTGTGACTCTAAAAACTTTTCATTTCTGAGACCAAGTTTCATTTCTCAGCGGTTGGGCCCCTGCAGGGAGAGGTCTGGGCCTGTCCCATTCTCCACTTCTGTGGGTCTCCCCAGCTAAAACATCGCTGGGTTAGCTTCATCACTTGTTCTGTTCCTAAGCTGGGAAATAGTTTTGAGACTAAGACTCCCAGATACAAGACCTAAGGCAGATTCCTAGTCTACAAGCTCTATTTTTCTCAAGGGTCATTTCTGAATTCATGGGCTACGCCATTGTCTCACACATTTGACGCATGGACATGGCAGGACTAACAGGTATTTTTCTAGGCTTGTAGAATACACAAAAAAAATAAACATCATTGATAAGACTGTTCAACCTTCAACCTCAGGGGACCCTTCTCAAGCTGTGCTGGAAGTGCCCATTGTTTTGGGGCTTGGTGTGAAGCAGAGGCCTGTTCTTAGCACTGGGCTCCAGGGTGGGCCAGAGGAACAGAGTCCGCTGACTGACACAATATAATTTGGAGCCATTACAATGTATTGTATGTAGGACACTACTGCGCAGCTCTTAATATGCAGAATTTTGCATAGTATGAATGCTAATCATTTTTACGATGATGCTATTCATATAATATGTAATACTTGCTAAACAAAATTATGAAACATAATTACTGCTCAGACACAGTTGCTGCTTTCAGTCCTCAAAAACCCAGTCATTTAAAATTGTGTTTTCTTTAAATAAATGGCAACAATCCCCGCTAAAGACTATGTGCCTAGATAATTTCCTTTTCAAAAAAGGAGCCTTTTTATCTTTAGTGAGTGACAAAACATCCTTTATGAAAGGTTTATAACTCAGCCATTTAAATTCGCTTCAGGCTGAATTTTGGCATGCAACTTCTCATCCTGGGAGCACAGTTTTTATTTTACTAAATTTTAGTGAAATTGGTTTGGCTGGTTTTTAGTCACAGGGAAGCAAAGGGGCTAGCTCCTCCCTCTATTTTCAGCTAGATAATGACAGAGACTTAATTATGTGCCATCTCTCCATTTGCCTCCCACAGCAGCCTGAGAGGTAAGTGCACATGCCTGAATAAATGGACACGTGTTCACAGGTACACAACATGTGGGTGTACACATACACAAGGAAAGACTGGGGTGACAGCTCCCTTTCATTTTACTTCCAGTTGAAGGGAAGAACAAACCCACAGTTTCAGAGTCACAGAGCGATGCCCTTGTATTACTCCCCAAGGAGCCTCTCATAGACAAGACAATTTCTTCCCTCTGGCGAGAGTATAAATTAGAATGGTGGAAAAAAAAGAGGATGAAATACTCTGAGTGCAAAAAGAAACTTTGCCATAATATCTTTCTCTGATTTTCAGCAAATACTTAAAGAGGTGTAACTCTTTCATAAATGGTGAGGAGATAAAAGAAAGTCAATTCAGAAAACAAATTTGGGGTTTGCATACCAAATTGCCACCAAAATGTTTATGAGAAGTTCCCTGGGAAGTGTAAACTGACTTGTCAAGTGAAAGAAAAACAAAGCAGCTAATGGTTTTTGAGCACAAAGCTCATGTGGTAAGAATTTCACTTTAATTGTAAAGCTCCCCTCCTCAGATCAACATACCTTACCAGGAATTGTTAAAACAAACAAAATGCACACCCTGGGTACTGAAATACCATAAATCAAGGTTAAGGGACAGTGTGGTTTTAACAAATATAGTGACAGGTTAAGATCAAGGGATGCCTTGACATTCTCCTCAAAAAGGTCAATCTAACTGGTCTGCAATGTAAAAATGAAGAGCCTGCCATCATCGCCATGGCGAAAGGTCAGACACCAGCCGATTGGTGATAGAATTATCAAATTAACCAATCGATGTGTGTGAGTAATAGATGTAAGCAATCCTCTGGGAGGGCCACAGGGCAAATGCCAGCTCATCAATAACACGTTGCTGTGGACAGGAAGCTCCTCGCTTCAATCCCTGTCCCTTCTTTTACTAAGAGGAGCCAAGCCCCGTGCAATGCTGAACCTATTAACATATCACATTCTAAAAGAGAGGTAAGGCCACTGTGTTAAATATTAGTCCTTAGCTGAGCTCTTCTACAAATCCTTGCAGACAAATTACCATCCGGAATAGAAAAAAGAGTCAGGGACTCATATTTGCATGAGAGAAACATTTATGTCCCCCTAAGTAAATAAAAAGAAACTCTTCCTCTGCCTGCTCTTTTCATATTCAGGGCCAGACTCCATCAGTAAAAACATTTTACCTGTGACAGTTACAGGTATATAAATCTCATAGTTGATTGTGTGCCAACTTCTGCATTGTTTAAAAAAAATTTAAAGATGCACCTATTATCACAGCGATAATAAAAATCTTTCAAAGGTATTATCACAGTGGGGGTGATAACAGTCCTCACTACTAATTAGGGATTTACTCTCCATCAATATGTGAGTGTAAGACCTATTAATGTTAATCGGGTTACACGTCTGTATTGAAGGCGGCATAGATCCCTAAGTGAGTGCGATTATCACCCTGCCTGTGAACATCTCTGAGTGCTTGCATTGCACTTTGATTACAGGACTTCTTGACAATAACCCCAAGAAAAACTCAAATTTCATTCTAATTGACCCATTTCCAGTAGTTTGGGCGGCATATAGTGAATGGATACATAATGTCCATACGGTTGGGTGAAAAAAATATTAGTTCAACAACTTGGATATTTGGTTTACACATACTGTACATTTAGATAGGAGCACATCTCAGCAGATAATTAAAACACATTCATAAATAGTTGCATACAAAAATGATCATACACCAAGACTAAAATCACCTTTGTCTTATAAATTAATGTGCTTAGCTGTTTACTCCCAATAAGCAAGTTTTTGAGGGCTTAAGAGAAAATGAGCGAAGAAAATATTATTACTCTTACTAATAAAAATGTTTCTCATGCTTGTCCTCTGAAGGTGAATCAGACTAACTCAGGATATTTAAAGACCTTAAAAGAATTTTGTGATTATGATGTGCTGTCTAATGTGGCAGTCACTAGCCCATTTAGATATTTAAATTAATTAAAATGAAAGAAAATTTAAAATTCAGTATCTCAGTTGCACTAGCCACATTCCCAGTTCTCAAATGCCCCGTATGACTTGCGTCTATCACATTAGACTGTGCAAAATAGAACTTTGCCATCGTGCAGAAAATTCCATTGGGACAACATTGTCTAGAGACTGTGCCCCCTCTTGCTCCAGGAGGCCCCTGTGTAACCTAGCCTTAGACTTGGACAAAGTAGCTCTAGCCTTGCCCCCAATAAAATGCTGAGTCAATCTCTTTTTTACATCTTCTCATTAGGCAATGAGGAAAAAAAAGAACTTTAAATAGTCACTTCTTACAATAAACTCCACAATTTTTAGAAGTATTAATGACTTTTCTATTTGTAGGAAATTTCATTTGAATTTTGGAGGATTCGTTCGCAATGACTTTACACCAGGTCCCAAAATAGTGGCTTCTAAAGCTGCTTGCATTTAATACTTGAACTCACAGAAGGGTTGAGCAATCTGTGCTGAGGTTAAAAGACTGAAAAGTAGGAGGGACCAGGAGAGGCTGCTGTTGCTGGGGAGAGCTGTATTTAAGCTTATGGACCAGGGGTTGAGCACTTCGGGTCAGTTTTACCTGGACTCCCAGAATAAATAAACCTTAGGGTTGCAGGGCCTGGTGAAGCTACAGGCTCTCTAGGAGGGGAACTTGCTCCTGGACATGAATTCATTCTCTGCCAGGGGCGGAAAGCACACAGGGTGGTAAGCAAACACAAAAAGTCTCCATTTGTTCCCGCGCCACGCCCGGGGACAGAATGATTGTCTGCGTTGCCTATGAGCCACCATGCTTCTTTTCCTGCCTCCAAAGTCTCCAAGTTCATGTGCATGCCCTTCCATTTTATCAGTATTAAAAATGACATGACAACCAACGAGGTCTGGTTGCAGAAGCTGTAAGTAAGCTGTCACCCTTCACCAAAACCCCATGGAAATATAGGATATCTAACCATCTCTGAACAAGCTCAAGGTTCTAGATTAATGAATGGCATTAACAAGGCACTGATGTGAGGAAGTACAACCCACTTACAATGTCACTGTACACTGTTCAATGGATCCTGAAGAAAAATTAACAGAGGCAATGATAAAGCAGGAAAAAAGGAAATATAACTGGGTTTTAGATGGTAATTTCGAATGGCGTAAAATGGTAAGTAATTTTCTCCCCAAGTGTCATAAGGTAATTATTTAGTAATATAAAACAGAAAGCTATGAAAAATTGATCAGGCAAATAATGGGTTCAAAATTTATAGGCAACATGTCTCCATATTTAATATGAGATTGTTTACCTGTCCATGAAACGGATATATACAGGGCAAGCCACTGTCTTCAGCAATGCTCAGACACAAAATCTATAATCCCTGATCACTCTGACTTTGCCGTGCACAAAGAGAAGTTTTTTCCTTCATGGGAAAGATCCTGCTTTGTGAATATGGTAAAGCAAAACCAAAAGAAGCAAAGCAGGTGACGGTATTGCAGTGGAAACAATGCATTTCCAATTAAAACTCCTCCACTGCAACCTATGGTTACAATATTCCTGAAACCTACTAAGAACTCCAGATTTGAGCAGATGAAAAATCAATAAAAAGCAGATCAACAATGCTGAGGTATTGAATTGGACCTACATGTTCTGTTTGAATCTCCGACTCATAAAACAGTATTACAAAACAAGCATGTACCACTCAGCAGGAAACTCGACAATCTAATCATCTCCCCCTATTCTGAGGCCAGCCAATTTATAATATGTTGTGGAGGTTACTCTTCTTGCACTTGAAACAGCAGCATTCATATCTGCCAAAACATACCACAAAATACTGTGTTTAAAAGAAAAAAAATTAACAAGGAGTCATAAAAGGTTTTATTAAAGGATGACCAATTTAAGAAATCACAAATCATGTTAAGTATTAAAAGACGTGTGCATTCTTTAAAGCGGAGGAGTGCATGCTATGTTTCATTAGTATGTCTTTTGCTGATGTGTATTCCTTTCCCAGTCTTGGAACGTATGGTTTTTATTGAATAACTTTTTGCTGTTTTTTTAAAAATAAAATATGTAACATTTCCTATATAGAAATAGTCTCTGCTTTCAATGAAATCAATCTCAGCTACAGGATTCTATCAAAATTCCCTCGATGCAGGCATGTTCCTATATTTAGTACTATAGTTACTGTTTACTGTGTGTAAGTATGAAGTCCAATATCATGGAAACAAAAAATCCTATAAAACAGTCAATTCAAAAGAGTAGAAATTACATGTAGATTATTTGTATTGTTTGTCAATTTAAATTCAATTTCCACTAAAAATCAAAACTTAATACCAATTCACTTCTTTAATACACCACAGATACCAATGTAAGAGGAACAAAACAAAACCCCCTGTAACAGTAAATATCATAAAGGCATCTAAAGTAAAATATAGCAGTTTTGCTGTCACCTTCAAAGCAAATTAAGGGCTTACGTTATGGTAATCAGGCAAATGGGTGCAATTTTTAGCTTGTCTGCATTGTAACAGAAGCATCTTTTAAAAGAACAGCAAAATCACTGCCCATATTCACACTTCCTGCACATGTTGGTATTTTACACTCTCATACGGTGCTTCAATCTGGAAAGTGCTTCTTCAATACATATAGCATGAATGGGCGAGAATGTAAACTCAAACGAAAGCACAGACGCCAGTTCTGCCAACTCTATGTGCATCTACAACTGTGCCAGCAAGACTGTTCTCCACTTGGCTTTCCTGTCCAGTGAGACATCCAATTTATAGGCATAAAAGGGAACAGATATTCCCATCTGTAGGACAAACAGCTCTATTTAGTAAAACCCCTAAGTGTCTGGAGCTAGTTCTAGGAATATAATGCACCCATTGAGGAAAATGTTTTATATATATATGTGTATATATATATATATATATATATATAATATACACACACACATACACACACACATATATAAAACATATTCCAACAGGACTAATATCCTTTATGGGATGTGTGTGTTCATTTTGAGTGGCCCAGGTACCCTCTGAAGCCAGATTGGAGGGGCGCTTCCTGGAACTAAACAACCTTCCTTACAGACTATTCTGAAGACACTAATACAGCAACTTGATATCAGTTCCTGGATGCGTGTGAAATTTTGAGTCTATGTTTGATGTGACAGGGGAAGAAATGGTACGGAGGTGGGGAGGGGAGAGAATATGAATGAAGACAAGAATAACAATCTGCACTGGTCACTCGGTTGAGGTTTTTCAAGAGGTTATGATGTAATAATTTTCCAAGCCATACAATGGACACTGCCAGTCTAAAAGCTCAAGTAGTTGTCATCATTCACAGCAATTCTGATCAAGTTTAAGATGCAGTCATAACAATTTGGTTCCTAAATATAACTGCATAATGAAGCAAGTGCTGGGCAGGATTTTGTATAAGAAACCTGAATGTGAAGTCAGGAGATGGCATTGTTATTGTGTGCTGGGTTTCTCCTAACGCAGTTTCCCTCGGGTTCTGCCCACACGCCTTTCTCTGGACCTTCAAGTCCTGTTTGGAGCACACAGTACCCAGCGCCACACCCTCAGCTCCCCTCTCTTTACTGTATGTTCTCATGCATTTCCACAACTTTAAATAGCATCTTTATGTTGAGCTTTTATCTCCAGGGCCTCCCAAGTGGTGCAGCGGTTGAGCGCTGGGTTGCAAAGCTGCCCGGAGCCTCTGCAGCGCCAGTTTGATCCCCGGCTGCTCCCCAGCCACCGGAGGAGGGTCCCACAAGGCGCTCAGACCTCTCCTGCTGCCCGCTGCTCCCCTCAGCAGTGTACTTCGGTCCTTCTGCCTGCTCTGCTCCCCGCTCTGGCTCTGGTGAATTCTCTCACCATCCTGCACTTCTGACTGTACCCAGTGCTTGTATAAATAAACAAACAAACAAACAAACAAACAAACAAACAAATAAATAAATAAGTAAATAAATCTTAAAAAAAAAGAATGCTTCCACATAAATATCCTTTAATAAAAAAAAAAAAGTGTTTATCTGCAGACCAGAATACTCCTCTAATCGCCAGACTCACATATTTCGCTGTCTTTCTGACATCTCCACTTGGATATCCTAGTCTTCTCAAAATTATATCCCAAATGCCCCCCCACCCTAAGCAATTTTAGTTCACATAAAATTGGAGGAAGGTACAGTGATGTTCCATGTATGTCCTGCCCCCCAACATGCAGAGCCTCTCCCATTATCAACTTCACCACCATAGTGGTACATTTGTTGGAATCATTGGACCTTCACTGACACATCACAAGAACACACAGTCCGTAGTTTATATTAGGGTTGATTCTTGTTGTTGTATATTCTATACTTTTGGGCATATGTGCCCATCATTGCAAAATCATACAGAATATTTTCACTGCCCTAAAATCTGTGTGCTCTACTTATTCATCCAGCCCCCCTCTCCTACCGCCTTCCCCTCCCAAGTCCTGGCAACCACTAATCTTTTTATTGTGTCTGTTGTTGAGTCTTTTCCATAAACTCATATTTAGAGTCGTGGAATTAGCCCTTTTGAATTGACTTCTTTTAAAATAATATGCATTTAAGGTTTTTTTTATGACTTTTTATGGCTTGATAGCTCATTTCCTTCAAGTACTAAATGCTATTCCATTGTCGGAATATACCACAGTTTGTTTATCCATTCACCTAATGAAGGGCATCTAGGCACTTCTAAGTTTCGGCAATTGTGAATAAAGCTGTCGTCAATACTCATCTGCAGGTTTTCACGTGGACATAAGTTTTCGATTTGTTTGGGTAAATACTAAGAAGCAAGATTGCTGGATCATATGGTAAGAGTACATTAAGTTTTAAGCAAGAGTACATTAAGAAACCACCAAACTGTCTTCCAAAGTGCCTGCCAAATAGCCCTTTGGAGCCCTGTACTGCAAAGCTACCTTCCTTCCCCCCTCCCCACATAGTAAATGGACCCACTGTTTGCCCAGTAATTCAAGCTTAGGCTTCAGCTTTTACTCTCCCCAGTAAACAAGAGACCAACATCTATATAATTCTATTCACAAATTGTGTATTAATCCATTTCACATTTCACTATTTTTACTGCCCTTCCCTTATCCTGTTTACCATCCTCTCTCATCAGGGATGCCTGTGAATACCAACTAAAGCCTCTCTCTTCTCTCCTTTCTCCTGTATCACCTGTTCTTTATGCAGACAAAGAGTGGTTCTCAAAAACATAAAAATGTAAATCGGATGTCACTATCCTGCTTTGAAACACTCTCCTGGATTTCTACTGTACTTAACATAAAACCCAAGACTTACTGCTCAGTAAGGCCATTCATGATCCATCTCTTTCTCCAAATGTAGCTTGTGCTACCCCCCTGGCTCGGTCACTCAACTAGAGTCATGCTTATTTCTCTTCAGTTTCCCAAAATTTCAAGTATCTCTTTCACATTTAGGCTCTAATTTATGTTGTTTTCTCTCTTTCAATTCACTTTCCCTGGATGTCTTTCTACCATTTTCTATATAAATGTCACTTTTTTCAGAGAAGTGAGGTCCCCTTATCTAGAGATTTTCCTTTTGATTCACTATTTTAGTCCCGTAGTGCTTTAATAGCACTGCCAGAGTTAAATGTGTGTGTGTGTGTGTGTGTGTGTGTTTTATCTTGTTCTCTTAAAATGTAAGCCCAGTCAGGACAGAGTATGTATCTTGCTTATTATCACTGAACCCCATTTCTTAGCATTATGATTGTTATACTGTAGACAGTGGACATGACAGGGTGAAAGAATGAATGAGTGATCTTGCATATCATTTCACACTGCTTGGCATCCTTATTCTGACCTGTCATAGGCAGACACAGTCCTACTCCTACCACCTCCCCAAGGTTATTGGCAAAATCAGATGGAGAATTCTTTTGTAAAACATTGGTGATCCGTTTGTGTCTAGTGAAATATATGCTCCTCTGTTCCATTCCACACGTCTTTTCACTATTCTTGTACCATATTATTTTGCTCTTTCTTTAGAGCACAGGATTTCTTTAAAAAATGACCCATATTGGGCCTCCACAGTGGCGCAGCGGTTGAGCGCTGGGTTGCGAAGTTGCCTGCAGCCTCTGCAGCACTGGTTCGATCCCTGGCTGCTCCCCGGCCACTGGAGGAGGGTCCCACATGGCGCGCAGACCTCTCCTGCCGCCCGCTGCTCCCCTCAGCAGTGTACTTTGGTCCTTCTGCCTGCTCTGCTCCCCGCTCTGGCTCTGGTGAATTCTCTCACCCTCCCGCGCTTCTGACTGTACCCAGTGCATGTATAAATAAATAAAAATAAATCTTTAAAAAAAAAAAAGACCCATATTGTGTATTTCTAATTGCTTTAATTCATCGTCTCCTTAACTGTTTACGGGCTGAGTTTCCCCCTGCCATCCTGGATAACTAGTGATCTGTAACTGGTGACCAATAAAATTACCCTTGTGGTATTGGGTTTTTCTTCCATTTCATCCTTTTTACCCACTTGGCAGTCCTGTTTCTTAATCATCTCCAGGTTCTCTATGCCATGTCTTTTGGGATCCTTCTTTCCAGTCCTCCCTCTGCCCCTTCCTGGAGCTCTTTCCTCCCTCCCTCCACACAGCCTTTCCCACCAGTTCCTGTTTGGCTCCTTCTGCTGCTTTCTCGTTGTTCAGTTATATCAGCCCACTGACTGCTCCATGCATTTGACTTCTGAATCCCTACCTTGAGCAGTGGATCAGAGGGCCTGTGTCATATTTCAAAATGCCTTCTCAGCTTCGTCTACCTGCATATCTTGGTGACAACTTAATTTTAAAGTCCCTACACAAGTCTACCATCTCAACCTCCAAATCAAGCTTTCCTTCTTACTTTCCTGAAAGTGAGTTAATATCCATAGGAAAGTAATAATGGCAACACAACTCCCCAATCACGAGAACTTGCAGCTGTTTATTTCCTCTTACCTCCCTCTTTTCCTGACATCCAGTGCCTATATCCTCATCTTCACCTCCTCCTTTCCAGGCCGCAGCCTCGCTGCTGTCACGAGTAGCAACAGACTCCCAACTGGGCTGTACTGCCTTTCCTCTGATCCACTGTACACACCACAGTGGATATTTTCGGAAACCTCAGAAATCTTCACTGTTTCCCCCTTACCTAATAATTTCAGGTTTTCCAAACTGACATAAGGGTAACCACAAAGCATATAGCCAATTTTTCTTTCATGATCCTCTAGTTCATTCGTCCATGAAGAAGACTAGGCCTTACTTAAATGTCACTTTCCAAACACAAACTACACTGCTATCTCAGTTTGAGTTTAAATTTGTTCATCCCTGAAATATCCTCCTTTGTTACCTCTGCCAGCAAACTTCTCCTGGCCCAGTTTCACGGTCCCTCTGGAAACACTACCTTCTTTCATTCATTAGCCTTTTGGACACTTAGACTGGGTCCAAGTTTTCTTTTCTCTGATCATCACGGCACTGTGACTGGGCCCTTCTTATGATAGTTTTCTTATTTCTCCTACATCCCAATTCTCGTTCTTTCTTGGAGGCAACCCAAAACTCAGCTTCATGACTCCTGCCTTACTCAACAGTGTTTAATATAAGCTAGTGACTGTTTAATAAATATCTGTTGAATTCAGTTCATTCATTCCATACGTATCGACTTGCAGACAGGAGATACAATACAACAGAACAAGCAAGTCTCAGCTCTAGTTGAAGAGAAAAATGAGCAATAGACAACAGACATCCAGTAATTATACGTCATATGCCAGTACATTCTATGAAAAGCAAAGTAGAAAAAGAATGATGGGAAATGCTGGGAGTGGGAGGTGCTCCTTTTTGTTGGGAGTCATTGGGAAAGACCTTTGATGATAAGACATTTGAACAGAGACATGTAGAAAGTATGGGGATCAGCTACAGCACTTCCAGAAAGAGGGAATTCTAGGAAATAGAAGGGAAAAGTACAGAGACCCTGAGTGAGGAGCATGTTAGATAGTGAGGACACAGCCAGGGTTTGTGGGAAATGCCATTGGGTGCTAATGGAAACTAGATCTTACAGACCATTCAACATGAAAGACAGTGACAGCTGGAATAGGGATAATTATTCAATACTACATGGTTAACTCACAAGCTTTGCTTTAGAGCCAAAGATATTTAGAAACAAAACTCACTTGGTTTTAAGTACACTGCAAGAAGTCCACCCTCGGCTTTATATGAAATTTCCAATGGGAAATTATGTATTACTCATCTTTTTCACATAAGGCTTACTCTGCTAGCTGTGAAATGTAAAATAGATATTCCTTGCTCTGGTCAAGCTGTTTTCTAAATAGCTGAAGAGGTGACTATCAAAAAGGCGTAATTCAGTAATAGGATATCTTAGATGAAATTCTCAGTTCACTCATATTTTAAGTCTTTTAAAAAATGACTATAATTTTCTCTAGCAAAGATATTTAAATATTTCCCTCTAGCCACTTGTAAATCTCATTTCTAATCTCGAAGCTCCTGTAATCAAGTCCTCGATAGTTTAAATAAAGCCTCCATCTGGGATTAAACGCTATTGATATACACACTTATTTCTGATTTTATGTGATATATGAGTGACTAGGTCTGAAATCCTTATCAAATAATCATAATTAAAATGTATAATTTCAGAAAGATGATCCACTAATTTTAACTAATATGTCTGGGACTTTGTTAAGGGAATGAAGAAATACGAAGCAAAAATTTAAGCAGGCAATTATATTATAAAATAATATACGCCATGCCTACTAAGGAAAAAAATCATCCCCCTTATATTGTAGAAAACAGATTTATTCTTTAGTGTCTCTGGCCCAGAATTTTGGAAAACTCTGCTGTTCTAAACAAATAGAATCTTCTCCTCCTTCCTCAGATGTAAGGTATTTTTCAATGTGTACCAATTATTTTAGACTCCTCCTAGGTGATATTGGGGAGAGTTTGACTTCTCTTCACCTCTTCAAATTTAACCACTGGAATAAACACCTCAAAACACACTAAGGATTCATCTGAGAGCATAAACAAACCAAGCATGAAGTCTCCCAATAGGAGGCCAAAGCAGCTTGAAAATTGCTGAACAGTATCAGAAAGTGATATTCTTTGTCTCTATTCTTTATAGTGAAATGTCTACTGAGTTTGGCCTGGATTGATGAGGTAACTAATACCTTGAAAGTTTAAAGGCTAGGGGAAGAAAAATTATACTTTAAAGTGGGAAGGCCCATCAGAAAAGGGGACGTGTCTGTCAAAAATCTGCGGAGCTCCTGAGCGTGCTGGGACTTAGGTCGCCAGGACTTGGCCTGACTTAACTTAACGTTCTAATCAAGCCAGACTATTTGAGAGTTTCAAAACTGAAAACCCGGGAGACATGTTACAGAACAGGCATTGCAGCTTAGCAAGATTTAGTGACGTCAGAGCCTTGTGCCACCACCAAATACAGTCTACTTCTTGGTAGTTCAGAACTGTCTCTGATTAAATGAGTTAATTTTTGACTAAACACCATCAGCTTCTGTGCTAATATGGTAACTTGGTCTGTTCTTTAAGTCCTAGTGGTAGAAAAAAAGGAAGGGATGCTTGGTGTTGAGATTAACTGCAGAAAACTCAGAAGAAACCAGAGGTACATTTTTTAAAGCAGGATTTGGGAGCAATGGGAAAACACTATTGGCAGTCAGAAAACTGTTTCAGTTTCCCCCTATGAGTTGCATCTACATCAGAGCAGCAGCCCGTCCCTTCACATGCCTTTGTGAGAATGAGAAAACTATGTTCCTCAAGTAAAAGATATTTACATTATTATACGCTGGACAACCCCGAGAGGTCTGGCTGCTCTGCCTGCGCTCGCCTCCCACACTGAGACATCTGTGCCAGCCACCTGCACCAACATACCCACTGATGGCCGTGACTTTACACACAATTGCCCAAGCTTCACCCTCCCTGGCTTTACACACAATTCAAACTTGGAGCACATAAGCTGTCATGAGCCCTCACACACTATGACTCCTTGCATTTGGTATCCCTGTTCTGTGCAGAACTTGAAACCCCTCTGCAGCAACCCTCCTTGAGCTAAGCAGAACAGAGTTGAGAACAAATAGAGAAGTAGACGTGCTTTGTGAATTGGGATGAATTTAACATGGAGAGAGAGCGCCAAGACCAAGGAAGGAGTTGACCCTCTGTAGGCTTCCATTTTCGTAAGACAAAACCCCCTAAGAAAATGGAGCATCTTTAATGTTTAAAAGTACTACCTTTTAAGGTGTGTTGATTGGAAGAAAAGAAGTTTCACTTCCATCTGTTAATACGAAGTATGAGAAGTAAAACTATTGTATCTGATATGGGGGGAGGGAAGCAACAAGTCCAGAATGTGAATTTTGCTGAGATTAAGTAGATCCAAAGTTTTCAAGAAGTAGACTTTAGGCCATGAATATTGGTGGCTATGTTTGTAATGGCATGGGTTCTGAGCAATCTTCCTGGTGATTACTCAAGTGTGGAGCATAAATTATTACTCTAGGCAAGCAGCGACTTAAATGAAGTAGTTTTCTGAAAGTAGGATGTGATTAAACTATGCATTTCATTCAAAACATCTCCTGTTCAGCCAATCTCTCTTGCTCTTGGTGTCTCATCGTCAGGAAGATGGATTCCTGGTGTTAATTTGGAATGCTGCAGAATTTTATACAAAGATGAGGCTAAGCACATGAGAAATCCATAAGATATTTTTAATCAGTAATCCGGCAAAAAAAAAAAAGCTGCCTATTTTTGAGAAAACTGAGATGAGTCTTTGGATTTTATTTTCTGATTGTATAGTTTCACCTATTTACCTCTTCAATGGTACTATTTGCCAAACCTGTCAATGAATCAGTACTGTTTGCTAACAGCATCCTTATATTAAACGGTTCTTTCCTTTTAATAAAGATAACTCAAGCTCCAGATGAACTGGGTTTCCTACCTTTGTGCTTCATGAGGGCAACAATTAAATGAAATCCGTGAGGGGTCCAGTGTGGTCATCACAATCCCTCCTACCTTGATTTGGGTCCTGCTCTACAGTTTCACAGTCCTGGGACTATATTTCTCTCAATTACAGGCAAAGGCCAGGCTGACAGTTGAGCACAGATCTCTGAAATTGAGGATTTTTTCATCAGTCTAAACTACTTGACAAATATTCTTCTAATGATGGTTTACTGACCTGGTATTTTATTCCAAAGAAAATAAGGGTGATTACTTTGAAATCCAAATCCCTCCAAGTATTATCCATCTCTACATACACATTCACAAAGGTGTGGAATTAATTTTTATGAATGCATTTATGAATGCATTTCTGTGAAGAAGTACTAGATCTGTGTTAATATTCCACCAATCCTTACTATTTTTATCTTTAGGTCAAGCAAATGTTCATTACTGAAACCTTCTTGTTTATCCAGTTCTCTAAAATACCAGGGAGGTGCCTCCCTGGTGGCACAAGGCATTAAGATGCAGCACTCTGAAGCTATCCGCAGCCACTGCAACATGAGTTCAATCCCCAGCCAGGGAGGTGACCCACATGGCACGGCAGACCTCTCCCATCTCGCCCACTGCTCCCCTCAGCAGTGTATTTCAGACAATCTGACTGTTCTGCTCCCCACTCTGTCTCTGGTGAATCCTCTCACTCCCCACACTTCTGGCCTATACCCCGGTTCTTGTATGCATAAATAAATAAATCTTTTAAAAAAATACCAGGGAATTTTCAAAAGGAAGAAAAAGACAAGACAAATACAGAAGATAATTCATTCACCAAATATTTAGTAACTATTGACTCTGGGCTAGACAGTAATTTAGTCACTAGGAAAAGAGATGAGGCCTTCTAACAGTGCTTATTAACCAGTGACTCAGTATTCCCGGCCCACACTATTCACAACTACAACCATCCACTCATCATAACCCCCAGATCCCTTCCTTGCTTTATAGTTCATTATAGAATTTACTGGCTTATCACATACCCAAGATCCCATTCATTATTTTAATAAATGTCTAACATCCCTTTGAAAATGTAAGTTCCATGAAGGCAGAACATTTGTTTGTGTTCATAGCTGTACTCTGAGCGCCTAGAAAGTGTCTGATATACAGTAGGCATTTAATAAATATTCATTGAATGAACATACACAATGGCATTATCTAATGGAATTTTGGAAAATTTGTCAAGCTTCAAAAGCATGAAATCTTTTAAAGGGCTGTTTGTGGGGGATCATGTAGAAGGCTTACAAAGCACAAAACAAAATGCACAGGTTCCAAGCAAATCAAACTACCACTTGAACACTTAGCCACTTACTTATGGAGTCATTTTTCTGTTCATTTGTTTCTAAATTATACCAAAGTCTCATACAATTTGCATATTTGAATATTCTATTTTGGCCGAAATAAGCCATTTAGATACCAATTTTTTGTTGCTAAAGTGTAAAAGGAATAGTATAATATGGGTCTGCCAAACTTAAGTGGCCTGTTTGGCTGCCATTATGGTTACCTGCAGTTCTGCATTCCTTATGTAAGGTCAGAACTGCCCTTCAGAACCGGTCAATCAGGCATAGGAGCCAAACCTTACAAGGTGCCTTTCATATCAATCAAGAGCAGAAAGCTTGATCTCTCTGGGAAGGGTATGCATCATGAGGTATGACCGGGAACACCCGGGGTGCCGAGGACCGATATATGACAAGGGAGCCCGGAAGCTGACCGGTGGAATGCCTTGTTGATAAGATTAGGACCATGGCCAGGAGTCTGGGGTCCAGTGTCAATTACAATGCTTGGTCATCAAGCTGATAACATGGTCAGCAGACTCATGTCACCCAAGCCCTACATAACATTCCAAAGTTTCACATCCTTTTCTCCTTGTCCTAACACATGTAGCTGATGCTGTATGATTATTCTATCAATAAAGACAGCCAGAATCTTGCTCTCAGCAGCATCCTGCATTATGTAGCCTGCTCCATGACTCCCATGTCTTAGTCAGTGTGGTTGTTGCCCGATGCAACAGTATAATCCAGAAGCACCTGTAGGGTGAATTTCTCTATCTCAGGTGCTCCTTTGTTTTCCACATCTGGATTATAAAGCAAGTGCTTTCCTCTAGCATTGTATTTTTTCTTAAAAAATAAGGCATGTCTGACCACATTCTTTTCAAATGATCTGCATATTTATGAAAATGTTTTAATTTATTTACGTGACTACAATTTTGGAGTTATTTATGTAACCATATTTTGGATTTTTTAACTAATACCCCAATAATTCTTTAGTTCCAACTCAGTAAGTGAAAGAAAATGAAACAGAAAATATAGTTAAGAAAAAGTAGAGAGAGAGAAGGTAGAACGGTAGAAACAGTACCTAAGCAGTTCACTCTCACAGTTGAAAAATAAGTGACAGGCAGCAGTAAGAGGGAGGGAGGAAGCAGGGGCTGGAGAGACATGTGCAGAAAAAGAAGGACAACATGGAGCAAAGAGAGGAAAGAAAGGAAGCTCTGAGGTGAGGGGCAGGTGGAGCGGATTCTGCTCTTCAAAGAACAGAAAATTATGCATTTTAGAACTTATCTATTATCTATTCCCTTTTTGAAATGCCATTACATTATCTTTAGAGTTCCCCAACAGCTCTAATCTTTACACTGTAGGATAGCAGCACCGGGGAGAAATTTTTGTGTTCTACCCTTTTAGTTGATCAGAGTATTAGAACCTCATAGGTTGGAAGAACAAAGTTGGGTGTGTGTGGATGTTTAGTCAGGATTTGCCTAAAAACTCATTGAATGAAAATGCTTAAATGATACATAGAATCACCTATAAGGACATTTACATAAAGTGACTAAATATAAACATGTATCCTAACATTTCAATTAAAAAAATAACTTTAATCTTAGGATAGCATCAATATTCATCTTTGGTAAACTCACATCCTACTTTGACTTCCAGCTTCTGAAAATGCACCTGAAGAACCTTTCATTTTCCTGGGGAAAATTCATAATTTCTATGATTTGTGATGCTGCATAGTTATCTATTTTTTTAGCTTGCTTCTGAGTTCATGAATTTTCCGCTGTCTATTTGCAAAAGTATTCTTCATTTTGTTGTGATAATCTGCATATTCATTATACCTTTCTTACCTCAATTGCATCCTTTATTTAAAAAATTTCTTTTCTTACCTTTTTATATAGCATCTTATCAATGAACTCATTGTATTTGTTAAAATATGCCCATGGGAACATAAAACAAACAGTCTTGTCTCCCCACCC
This sequence comes from Talpa occidentalis, assembly GCF_014898055.3. Classification (NCBI taxonomy): domain Eukaryota; kingdom Metazoa; phylum Chordata; class Mammalia; order Eulipotyphla; family Talpidae; genus Talpa; species Talpa occidentalis. The sequence continues at coordinate 49,593,343 of NW_023601104.1, read as the reverse complement.
CCCAACTCAACCAATCCTTTATTTTTTAATCACTGAAACACTCATCCTGGTGAAGTTCTTTTATGCATTTCTGAATGTGGCTCTTTGATCACTGGCTCTTTGTTTATTTCCTTCACTGTGATATCTTTTCAGAGATCCTTGCTAAGTGCAAATTAGAACAGGAGCTTCAACCTCCTGCATAATGTTGTAAAATAAATAAATAACAGAATTGTATTTAAATAAACTATTCAAATCCATGTCAGTAAATGATCTAATTAATTACTCCTTTGGGGCTATGTTATATGTTTGCTTTCCTCTTAGAGAGGTGAAGAAAGTGAAAATAAATTTCCAGCTGTTAATGGGGTAAATTCTGTAAATGGATAAGGGTCAAAGAAACAAACTCTAATTTGTGTCACATTTGTTTTTAGGCACTTAATTTACTCTGTTTCTTTAACCCTATTTGAATGTTCCTTAACAGTTCCTACTTGATTTCAAATGAGCAGTACTGATAGACCCCAGTTTAACTTGAGAGGATACTTTCTGATATTTGCAATGAACGGAGACAAGTTAAGCAAGAAGAAAGATAGATGTTACCCCTTATAATTCAGTGTAGGATGCCAGATTTTAACCAAGTCTGCAGAGATTGGACAAAATCCAATTTGTCATTATTTATTCCTAAGCATTGTGCTTATACTCTGTACTTTTCCATTCTTATTCGCCATTTACCCAATTATATCTATCCTTATTAGACCCCTGCTGAAGGCAGCATTAGCCAGAGAAGTCCCATAGCTTAGCTTAATCCTATTATCTCTTGATAAACGGGGACACATGAGGCTCTAGATGGCCAAAATCAGCATTACTCTCCCCTCTTTTCCTTCCCCCACCCCTCCTCTCCCCCAAAGAAAAATGCTGTTGCTCATCCTTATGCCTGATGTAATTAAGATTTGGAAATATGCCCATTCTAATCCTTGCCCGGTATAAGCATCACTGTCAATGCAGAGAAATGAACCGCAGTTATGATGTAAAGGGCTGACACCTCCGTGACATTTACTGATGTGTTGGGCTTCACTGCCACATTGACATAATAAGGTTTATGTCCTCAGACTTTAAAATGTCTGCCCAAAACAGAGCCTGAAACTTGGGGGAAAGAGAGTCACGGTGGGGAAAGTAACAGATCATTCCGAGAGGTAAATTGTTGGGGTGTTTCGGATGTCCACAGGAGGGGGAAGATCAGTGAGGGAGAGAGAAAGGTGCGGAGAAGAGGAAGTGGGAGGAGAGGAAGTAAGGGGAGAAGAATGCTGAGAACAAAGAGGAGGAAGAGAGCAAGCCTGAAAGTGAGAGCGAGCCTGAAAATGAATTAATGAATTAACTGCCTTGGGAGTTCTGAAGAATTCCATGCAATAGCATTATCTTCTGCCTTTTCAGAACTAATCCCAGACTGTAATTTGCCTTATACAAGATTGCCTAGAGCTCCATGACAGTAGTGGATCACTGAATCCACACTAAATATCGTGTTGAGCTGTAGTTGTAGATGCTTATCTATGTGTCACTGAAGAATCACTCAGCCTGTATTAGAGACAACTAGGTAGGAAAACTGACAATGTTTATTAAAAATATACCTTGTCATATAAACTCATGGCATGTTGCTAACTGTTGAGTCAGAAAGATCTACTTTATTCCAAAGACTTCTCTCAGGTTTAGTGTGGCAAATGCACGATACTTTTCCTTCTACCATTTGTATTCAATTGTATTCAGGTTTCTTTTCAGAAGGAATTTATCAAACAAAAGGTTGTGTTTGGCACACCCTGGAAGGCAGACTGTGGAATTGAGGCTACCAGAGGGGGAGGGGACCCAGTGGGTTATGATGGAGGATTATGGGTCCTTTGGTGCTGGGTGTGATAACATACATTTGAAAAGTGTGAACCTACACCCCTAAACCATCTACAGTGCTGTAAACCAGAGTGACCTCAATAAAAAAAAAAAAAAAAAAAATTTTTCCATAAAGGTTGTATTTGTATTCGAGCCTCCACAGAAAATGAAAAAAGTATTTCCATTTACCTAGAAACAAAAATAATTCTGATAATGTTGGAACTGCCTTTTTATTCTCTATTTCTTAATATGTGATAGAAAACCTTAAATTCCAACCAATTTTTTATGAATCAAAGAAAATAAATGTGTTCAAAAGTTCCATCCTGTTAAAAAGAGAACACATTCCTTTGGTCCCATAAAGCGGGAACGGGCAAAGGAGGGGATTGCCAGAAGGGTTAAGCACAAGCAGAGTTTTGCACAAAATTGGAGATCAAGAAATATTGATTGGTTCTTGCTAAGATGGAGGGATTGACCGAGGAAAAGTGCCTATAGAGTTTCAGTGTTCTTTTGACACTGCCAAGTCCTATAAAGAACTTTGCTGCAACCTTTAGGACTGCAAGCTGCACTTTAAAAACACGGTTTGAAAGCTTTTCTTAAGAGCACCCAAATAGGAATCCTTAGGAGCAACTTATGGCATTTTATTGTCATTGATAATATTAGCATTAATGGCATGACAAAGTGATAAAAGTGGGTAAAGGGGTGGCCTGGATAAACACCTAGATGAGGATGCTTTTCTATCCCAGTGGGCAACCTCCCAGGCTGGGGACGAGGCTGGTCCACATTCCGTTGGTAGTGACTGTTTAGTTCTATTAGTACTATGACAGTTCCGGTAACATATATGATAAATATTTAATAAAGTCAGATATGAGGTGGTAAGGCATATATATTTATTAACTGTACCAGAGAGAGCTCTAAGCATAATTTCAGGCAACATGCATGTCTTGAACATGGAACAGGAAAAGGATACCCCTTGTGAGCACACACTTCCCCATCTCAGTAGGCATAACAAAATGGACCTCAGCACAAAGAAATATCGAAGAGCATCAGTTGATAATAAGAGCATACTTTCATTGTGTGTTGATTTTCCTTTGTCTTTATTGTCATAGTGATACTAGTTCCATCAAATAGAAGTCAGCATTATTTGGCCAGAATTAAGAATAATCAGGAAAACTGCACAACCACCTTCCCTGATAACTAGAAGCATTGATAAACTCATTGCTTCCAAAGAACTCCATGAAAGGAGAGACTAATGTCAGTGGGCGGGGCTCGGGGGTACAGAGCTAAAGGTAAATTGAAGGCCAGGAGATTCAGGCTCTGGTAAAGGCTTTTCAATCCTGAACCACAGAACAAAAGACAGGGCATTTTTTCCAAAAAGATGGGTAACACAAGTTTTTGTTTTCCACTTGTATTCCATTTTCAAATAGTTAACATTTGACTATTCTGTATCTGTTTATATCTTAGTCCGTGAGATAATGGGGCTATTCATGATCACTAATAGTAGTCCCTGCTTTTTCCACAAGCAACTTGCTAAACACGCAAATTCATGAGACCTGGTAGCAGTTCTGCAAAAGAGTGAACTCAACACAATAGATTTCAGGTATGATATAAATCAAATTTTACTTCATCTGTCTCTAGGGGTGAGAGACTGGCAGAGTTCTAATCATATACATATTTAAATTTGTAATCAGACTCCTTGGGAAGACAGGCTGTTGTGTTTACCATGAGCTTATCACTAAGGTTTCTGGGGACTGAGGATAGTTGGTTGTAAATCCTGTCATTTTGGTGACTTAATATTTTATATTATCATGATATTAGCATAATTGTGACCTCTGCATTGTAGCATTTTATGTGTTTCCAGTGTAACTTTTGATGCTTTACTAAAGTCAACAAAAATTCCCATTATCCCCTCTTTTAGAGCACATTTGGCATGAAGTATTAAGGTTGATTTAATGTTATTAGCGCTTAAAGTGGTGCAAAATCCATGAATATACACATCCATCTCCCAGTTCACCATAACACCGCTATAAAATGCTAGGAGATGGGTGATAAACATTTCCTCTCCTTTTTTTCTCTTTCCCTAATTTTTCCTGCTGGAGGCTCTGCCTCTACCCAGAGGGCATGCAAGTGATGCCAGTTCCCCCACACAGATCAATCACTAGGGCTTCCACATGCCCAAATAATAACCCAACAGGAGAGCTTGGCTCAGCTGCAAGCCTCATTAAAACTATTCTCAAAGTAACAGCAAGGTTTGGGGAGCACTCTACTTGGACCAGAGTCTGCATATTTTCCAAGATAATGACCAGAGAAGAAGCATTAGAGGACACAGACCCTTTTATTTGTGATTTTGGCAAGTTACAAAAAATAGCAAAGCAAAGCCACCTATTTCAAAGGATTTCCAATGGCAAAGTCTTGTTTAAAATTCCTAGTGAAAAATTATTACTATGGTAAAACTACCGAGGCTTGAAGGACTGCAAGGGGTAAGTGAACTTGGGGACAGTAAGAAATGGATTTGCCAGCTTCTAGATGCAAAATGTTTAATCAGAACAAGTGGAGGAATGCACAGATCCAGTATGATGCTCCCTTTGGGGTGTCAAGTGTCACACAAGCTATTTATGTAACTGTGTGTGGTGTGGGGGTATGATTAAGTTACCCCCATTCAGAGTTATGGACAGGCAACGAGAGCAGAGTTAACACTAAAACATAGAAATCCCCAACTGAGTTTTCCCTATGCATCTCTATCTTCTGTCCTCCTGGGGCAGTTTCAGAGGCAATCTGGAGAGATGTGCCTAGACCACACCAACCCACTGCTTCCAGAATCAAGAAGGGGGAAATTAAAGAGATTCCAAGAAGAGCAACCTCTCCCACTCTCCAAAAAAGATGAATGGGTGTGAAGAGGATCTAGAAAGAAAGAAATTAGCTCTAATAAATGCAGAGGGAAACAAAGTTTAATGGGTGATTTTTACATAACTGCATTCTTGTATACTAAAAATTTTCATGAAAAGGCTATTGATGAACTTTTTTTCCCCATCTCTAAGGAAGATTAAGCAAGACAAATACTAATATTCTAAGAAGAAAATAAATGAGAGAAGAAATCTCTGATTCTAAGTTTTTAAAAGGAAACACCCCGAAATGGGATGCATTTTAAAATGTTATTCTGTTAAGCATCAGCGCCAAATTGTTTCCAAAAGTCTGTAATGGAGGAAAATGACTAGAGTCATACAAATAAATGCGTAGCACGGAATCTACCTTACTATATATGCGATGTCTCTGAAATAAACACCACCCCCCTCCACACCCATGCAAGGGACCAGGAGGAAAAGTCAAGCAAGTTGACAAGATTAGAATCCTTGAATAATGAAGTTCTTCTATTTGCTCAATCCCTGCATCCTCTATTGATGAATAGAAATATAACTGCCCAAAAGAAAGATGGATTTGGAATGAGAAAATGAATGAAAAGTACTCATAAATGTTTAAGTTGGATAATACTAAATTGACAACGGAGGGGTGTATTTTTCCCATTAAGTAGTGTTCAAGTATGATCAAAGTTGTGTTGGAATACCGACATTCAGAGATGGAAGATTAATATTTATTTGCTTCCACTTCTTATTCTAATGATAACTCTCTACTTAATTGGCCTATTTAATTTATGAAATCAAATCTAGATCAACGAAATTGACAAGTAGTCATTGAGGAAAGGATATTACAGTTTAAAAGCATGAAGGATAGCAGTATAAATGATATATGTTATGCTATTAAGCAAGTCACTATAAAGTGAATTACAATGAGCATAAAGGGAATGTATTTTACTGTGTCAAAAACACATTTCTATGCAATGTACAAACTTTATGTTGAATGGCCAATCTCAGCAACCTGATTTCTCTTTCTGAAAGCCCATATCTATAATTGGGTAAAAAAATCAATAATATCAGAAAGGAAATAAAGTGGACATGGGACATGGTGCTGAGCAAAACCATTATTATGTTTTCAGCTCAATTTTAACAGTACATTCTTCTGCACCTTTTAGTAGTCTTTAAGGGATGCCTTAGCTTTCACTGGGGAGAACTCAGCTATGGCTACTATAAACCATCTAGTTGCTAGTCAAATGGACAGTGAAGTTCTATCCCCACCTCAAAGCGAGGATGACTATGGTGCTGCTCTGGAGGGCACAGAAGCCAACCAGCCAGTTGGCAGGATTTATTTCCCTCTGGTCTCTGCCCCCTCTTGTGGCTGAATGCCAGGGAGAAGCGACACAATGAGAAACTGCTTCCCTCTCAGTGGGAGGCGTGTCTGTTCATCTCCCCTCACAAAGACCCACTGCTTTCCTCTGGCAGTTTGGTTTACCTTTAACCCAAACAATCCTAACCAGAACGGGGAATACTTTCTTCAAAGAAAGAATTCCTCAACAAAACATATAGCCATGATCTGATGAAAAACAGAGGCAAAAGATGACTCTGGATATCTCATGTAACAGCCCGAAGATCTGTTCAGAAAATGAAGCTTCTTTGGGGTCTTAATTTTTCCTGGCCCTACTGAAATCCTAGATGGATAAAAAAGTTAAAGTAGATAAAAATGTAGCATCTAGATGCTTTGCACATGGTTAGCACTCAACAGACATTCACTGAGCTCAACTAGCAATGTCAGATGTTCCACTTTATTTTTTAAGTACCATAACTGCTAGAGTAGCATTTTTCTTTTTCTGTTTTTTAAAATTTTCTTTTCATTTATTTATTTATTTTTTACATCATTGTTCATTTTTAAGCAATGTTTGGTCCCTCCCCACCCCCGCCTCAGGTGTAGTCCCCACAGAATTTCCTTCACCAGTTCACCCGTGCACCATCACCATGGTCCCCTGTATTAATGCATCAAATTCGCTTTATTCTAATTCCTTTAATGTGTGCACTGTTTATCAACAAGCATGTCAAGTACACAAACACAAGTAAAGGGGAACACTTTTTTATATTCGGTATCATTATTATTAAAACTCTGGTGATTATTAAGTCTCATTAACTATGACTAGACTCCAGAACTCAATCTGAGGGCTACTTTTTTCTTCATTTCCTTCAGTAAGAATTCACCCTGTTAATTTATTTGTGGAAGACTCAGTTCTAAACTGATTTTATCTTTTCATTTATAATGCATTTTTTTAATTATTTAAGGATGGGGTTGGGAGTACACATCAACTTTGGAATCAATCAGACCCCATGTTCAAGTCCACAACAAGCTCAAAAGTTAGGTAACCCTTTGGTAAACTACATAATCTTCTGAGACTCAGTATCCTTATCTATAAAATGGGGACAATAAAAATTCCTCCTCCACTAGTTTAAATGCACTAAAAGTATGTTAAGTACACTTAGCACAAGACCTTTTGCATCATAATTAGTAAGGTTATCTCAATTTATTAAGTTACTGATACCACAATTTACCATAGTTACCCAAATTAGAAACCTGGGCATAATATATATTTTCCTTTTGCTTCTTCATCCACTACATCATCAGATTTTTCTAGTTGAATTGCCGGTATCATTCTCTAACTTAGAACCTTCTCTTCATTCTTCCTTTACTGATATAAATCATGGTATCAGGCCCCCATCCTTGTTTTCTTTAAAAGTCACTCTAAGAAGTTCATTTTTTGGTCTGATTCAAAACCAATGCATTTTAATGGCAAAAAAAAAAAAAAAATCAAAGACTGCAAAAATGTGTAAAGTTAAAGTTGATTATCTCCTATAATCCTACACCCCCAGGGAAGAAGTTTTTGACAGTTTTCTGTATATTCTTTTTTTTTTCTATGCATGCAATAACATACATGTCTTCTAGGTGTATGTACTTTCCTTGATTATTTTTAGTAAATATATTACAGTTACCTTTCCTTATCAGTATAACCACTCAATCTATCTATCTGCACACTCATTCTAATAACTATGTAATATGCCATTTGATAAATTTATAGTCAAACTTTATCAGTTAATTCTTACATAAATTATTCCAACAATTCTAACCGTTTCCTTTCCTGTACATATACAGGAAACTGTTAGAATACACACACACACACACATTTCTTTCCCCTCCTCAATCTATATTCCATGAAGCAAACAGAATAATGTAAAGTTCAAGTGTGACGCTGCTTTACTACTTAAAATCCTCCATTGAGATCTACCTCATTGGAAGAAGCTAAATTTTAAATTTTGCTCAGATGGACGACACAGACTTCAATGAGTTTGACCTTGCCTCCTCTCTGGCTTCACACCATTACCTTCTTAAGTCTTAATCTTTTACTTCTAGTTCCTTGAGTGGCGCCCTATGTCATAGTGCCTCCATTTTCTAGAATGGCTTCTCCTCGCCCCTTTGTTCTAGAGTAGGGCTTAGGAGACTTTCTGTAATGGACCAGGTAGAAAATATTTGAGGCTTCATGGGTCATAAAATCTCTGTCACAACTACTTGCCCTGCAGCTGTAGTGCTAAAGAAGCTTTAATCAATATGTAAATGAATAAGCATGGCTATGAATCCAACAAAACCTTATTTACAAAACACAGGCAGCAGGCTGGATTTGGCGACTTTGTTCTAGACAACTTTTCAGTGAACCCTTCCAGAAAACCTTTCTTAACATTTCAGTTTCCACCCCTATTGTTGTGGCACTGAACATACAAACATATTGTTTTAAAAAACTAACAATGGATAATGGTAAAGGGTAAGTAGTGGTAAGTGGTAAAAGGTGTGGTGTATAGAGATGTTTATCAAGGTATGAAGCTGTGTTACTGAAACATATAGTATGATAACCCAATGGTACCGCAAAAAAAAAAAAAAAAACTATCAATGTATGTGTTTATTTCTTTCTACAAACTAATAGCTACTTGAGGGCAGAAACCATTTCCTTCATCTTGTGTCTCCAACACTTACTTGCACAACACTTAATAAATATTCAATAAATATTCATTGAAAGAATAAATGAACATCTCCAAAATTATTTTAAAATTATTACTTCTCTCTCTCCAGAAAACACTCCAATTAGGTGATTCACACAATATAAAAGCTAATTAAGTTCATCAACTTCCTTCCTCCAACATTTCTTAACTATCAGAATCATCTTGAGGGCTTTTAAAATGCTGACAGTGTTGGGTCTTCTGACAGAGAGCTGGATTCAGAAGGTCTGGGTGAGCCCTTGCGCCTGTATGTGTTAAATGCTTGCAGCGTGATTCTGATGCATGTGTCAGTCACGATGCTGAGTGAAAGCCGTTATTTCCAGTTTCCCAGTTTCAATCACTCAGTCCCCAAGTCCCCCTTACCTATGTGGTATTCATGCCATCCCTCCTCATACAGGGATCTTCCTAAGCATCCTACTGGCCCTCCTAGAAGCCAGCCTCTCCATTCCTGTGCTCTTTAACCCTCATAGGAAAAAATAATCTTCCTCAAATGCCTGTAGGCCTGTCCAAAACCTATAGGTGGCTAGAAAATCTCTGAACGTATTATAATACTCTTTTCTTTCACCTTACCCCATATTTTTATTTTTGACCACAAATGCTCTGCAAAGGTCAAGCAAACATGCTAATTATTCTCTGCAGGGGAATTCTGTCTAGTTCTACCTTTCTTTGAGATTAAGCCTCTTACTCTTTTTAAATATTTTCCATCTTTATTGTATCTGTAAATTATAGCCTTTCAAAACCTTTCAGAAAGTAAAATAACACAACCATATTAATAATAAAAGCCTTCGTTTTTTTTACCTTTGCGCACATTCATTGACTTGTCATAAATCCTATACCCCACTCCATACACATGTACAGCCAAACCTGCTTTCTCACGCAAGTTCTCCAAATAAAGGTAATTCCATTCAGTTGATCAATATAAAAACTTCATAGCCATCCTTATCCCCAATCAATCAACTAATCCTCTAGGTTTGACTGACCTGACAGAAAATCTGATCAGTTTTTCTTCATCTCAACACCACCACCTGGTCCAGGTAAATACCACTTTCAGCCAGACGATAACAACAGCTTCCTGGTCTTCCTGCTTTTCCCTATTCTCAACAGTCCACTAACAAAACAAAACTAGAGGTATTATTTAAATCAATAACTTTATTGAGATATCATGCGCATTAAAGATATTCTCTTAAAACCTAACTAAAACAATGCCACTTCTTAGCTAAAGCTCCTAGTGGTCCCAAGTCACTCAGACTAAAAATAAAAGTCCCCAAATATCCTATAAAACCTTCTGATGTGACCTCCTCTTCATGTAGTTCACACTTCTCCAGCAATACTTTTTTTTTTTTTCCTGAAGACTTTCTCCCAGATATCAGCATGAATGGTTTTGTCCCTTCCTAAATTCTTTGCTCAAATATCACTTTCACACACAAGGGGACAATCTACAATCGCAATAATTCTTAACCCCAGCACTTCCTAACTCCCTTTTCCTCCATACTTTTTTTAACTATTTCACATACCTGCAGTTTACTTATTTGTTTTCTCCTACCACTAAATTACAAACTCCAAGAGGGCAGAGAGTTTTTTTGTGCCTTTCTGTAGGAACATTGACTTGAACACTGCAGGTTCTCAAAATAGACCTGCTGAATGTATCCAGAACAGTTCTGCCAGTTTTAATGAGATACAACTGACATAAACAAGTAATTCTTGAACATCACTCTTCCCATGCTTCTGTCTTACAACCTTACTCAAACTTCCTATAGTAATTTTGCCTTTTAACACCATTAGGAAAAAAAAATAACAATTTCACTCCTATCTATTGACTTCTCTTAAGACTGTTGGATTAAGTATTTTTTTCCCATTTATGTAGCATGACAACATAGACAGTTAGGATTGACAGTATGCTGAGAAATGTATGTCATCTGTCTTCCTCTGGGTACACATTGAGGGATGACAACTGGGAGGAGAGTGAGGGCCAGGAGCCAACAAAACTCCTCAGTCACATTCTAATGCTTCCTCCCCTGAACCTCACTGACTCTTTACTGCATCCTGAACATCATCACAGTCACGTGCGTCCTGCTGGCTGGCGCCTAAAGAAAGGGAGATCTTTCTGCCTGTGCGTTGGTCAGACATCTTGGTCTTACACTTTAAATCACCAAGTTGGCCAAAGGAGATGTGGAGCAGAAGTATGATTGTGGGATTGGCCAGCTCTGCCAGCTATTGTGACTTGTCTCTCAGGCTCCCTTATGAAAAATGGAGATAACAATGATTCTATCCAGCTTGCAGATTTGCTGCGAGCATCAAATGTGATCATGGATGTCAAAGCATTTTGCGATTCACAAAATACTGTACAGGCCTAAGTTTTGTTATTAACCCTGAACATCTAATATTCCTAGGGCTCTTGTAAAAGAGACTAGAGAATGGCGTGAGACTGGCTATGTACAAATTTGTCACATAACTGTAGAAACTGCTTAAAGTCACGCGGTAGGTTGTGTTTCCTTACATAAAGAGAGCAACACTCATTATTTTCATGTGTTCATACACATTCTGCATTAGTTTTTAAACTTCTCAAGGTTGGGATCCCACTTCTACTTAGACTGGCTGCTCAGTAAATAGAATATCTCTAAAATGTTGCCGTCTTTCTTAAAGTATATCTGGTTAACTTTACTAGAGTCTACAGGGAAGGAACTTCATGAAAGTTCACTTTCATTGTTCTATTAAATAATGAAAAAAATATCTAACATAGCTCTTTGATGAAAACTAGAATGTTAACATCTGGTATAGATCCTTTGGCAACTGCTAAATATGTGATCAGCCTAAATAAACCATTTTACATATGTTTGGGGAATTCCCACCTCTAAATATTTTTACTATGAAGTAGGCACAAGGCTAGCATTAACTTTGGAAGGCTTTTTCCTCCCTTCTTTGGGTATCTCTACCTAATAAGCGAGTTGACTTCTTGGAAAAACTTGATTCTTTGAACAGTTAATTCAGTTAAGCCTATGGTTCCATAAGGTCCCTATTTTTGTGCAAGGAGATTTGTTTCAAGAAAACATTTCTGACATTCCCAAGTGCTAATAAAACATAAATTATGGAGGGCTGTGTTTTCCAAAGAGGATTGCACCAAATATAACCATTCACATGCTCCTTTTACAAAGTAATGCTGACACTCCTCCATCAAGAGAGAGGATATATGTTTCTTCTCCTTTAACCTGGGTAAAAATTTGCGAAAGCCACCAGAAGTGGAAGCAACACTATATGACTTCTGAGGTTGGTTACTCTACCTGGCTCTTTCTCTTATGAACCTGACGTTGGGAATTTAGCCACCAAGCTGAAGGGAAGCCAACCAGGCTCATGGACCCTCACAGGCAGCTGTTATATACAAATTTCTAAGTGAGATTTCAGCTGATAGACAGCATCACAGACCAGAACCATGTGGGAGTGTACCTGCAGACGATTCCAGTCTCAAAACTTTGAGTTGCCCAGCTGATGCCAAGTAAAGCAGAAACAAGCTGTCCCTACTAACCACCACCTAAATTGCAAATTCATGAGTCAAATCAATGGTGTCATTGTTTCAAACAGTAAATTTTGGGTATTTTTTATGCAGCAACGATCACAACACATCTCACTACTTTCAGAAATGCATTTCCATCAGTCACTTGGACGTCTGAAGATAACAGTTAAATTAATGGCAATCAAATTAAGAACAGGAGTGAAAACACTACATTCAACAGTCTTTCTTAAAAAATTCTCAGACCATGTAAGTGCAGGGATCTAAACTGGGGAAAAAAAGAACTCTTTTTTAAAAACCTTATTTTAGAAGAATTAGATTCCATTAACACATTTAAGGCATTGGGGTAAAAATGTCAAGTGGGCTTGGTATTTGTTTTAAGTGACTATCCACAACACGAGAGGGCTGATTTCCAGGTGTCCCAACTAGTGGTAAGATCCTGAGTCCATTATATACCATTTTGCGCCTGACTTCTTTTATATGTAAATGGATATAACTGAACCCACAACACAAGAATTTAATGAATTAATATATTAAGTACCCTATAACCAGCACATAGAAGTATGTGTGTTTTAGACTTCCTTCTCTTTACTTAGAGAAAAGTATTTGATGATTCACTTTTGTCCTGTATTCATTATAATTCTCAACTGAGATGCATTTTTAAAAGGTTATGTATTTGATTATTTTGTCCTCACCCTTCAACTAGGAATAAAGTTTGAAATGGCTTGATCCTATTCAAAACAGATTTTTCTGACGATGTCTTTAGTTAGTAAAAAGACAGCATCAATAATGAAGATGGATGGAATTACTATGAGATCTTGGGAATGTCCCCACCAACTTACAGAAACTCTAGGAATAATACTTTCACTGCTTTAGTATCAAATTCTAGGGAACACCTCTGGAGATAGAGGCTTCCAGATGACAACTAGTCTTAATTACGACCAGGAGGCTAAGAATTCAACCTGAATGAATTTTGCTATAATGCATTCAATACGAAGCAAGACTCCCTTTCAAGAATCTTTAAAAGTGTGAAAGTACATATTTACTCCAGGGCTTATATTAGTAACTGCCCTGCTGAGTTTATGCTTGAGGGGCTGATGATGTTACTACAGATGACGATTTCATGAAACACACAAGGAGGAGGGGGAAATGAGGGCACTCTTGTAATAAGGCAGGCCCTTGTGTCCAGACAGACAGTACTCTATGAAAACGCCTTCAGAATCGGGTCCAGACAGAAAGAGTAGGAGTTAAACCTGGTGAGCAGTTTTCACAATCTCTGGAATTAGTACCATCATTAATATTTTAAAAAATAATTCTCTTAGATTGATTCACATAGAGCAGCAGCCACAATGCGAGTCTATAATTTTTAGGTGAAAAAAGCAAGCCTCCAAAAAAAAAAAAATGTACTTATTACTTGTTACCTATTTTCACTCTGGCTATCAAAAGACAGAATGTTTACTAGAAGGACCGAGTGGCCACATCTTAAGGATTTCTCTTAACACACAGCCTGGCTTTCATATTTTCTATAGATCTTTATGCAGTTATAAGTTTACATACTCATGTATTTATTAATTCAGCTTTCCTGCCTTTCATGAATAAATTATGCTTAGCTAATTTCCATACGAGCCTGGTGGTCTTCTCTAGGGCTTTAAATCAGAGTCTGGCGAAATTTTATGTACATTCAACAGCAGTTTATAGATATATTCAGAAGCATCTGACATTGTCCAAAATGGCTTCAAATGCTTCTGGGAGGAGACAGTGACAGATGCATTCATGGACAGGTCACACCGGCCCTCTGGGGAGGCTAGGGAGCCCCATCGGACAGTGTGCCCACGGCTGTTCAATCGGTTACCACAGTGCCAAGTTAGGAGTTCTGCTCAATTCCAGACTGAAATAATTAAGATGTTTAAGACACACATTCTCCATCTCCAGTCTAGTTCAGGGCTCTTCTGGCATGCATTTTATTTGCGTTGTGAGTGTGATGATTTATCATACCTTCTCTTATTCTCTGGGGAAAAATCAGAGCCAACAATGGCAACTTTGAGAGATTTTGACTTTTGCTGAACACAGAAAATCATTAGTTCTAAATCTAAAGGTTCCTTATTGATCCTGAGGTCTGATTCTGAGGTCTCACAGCCCGCTGCTGCATGCTTTACACAGCTTATATTAACAAAGTCACCACCAAGGCATACCAGCCGGCTCCGCCTTGATGGGGCCAAAAGAGGCAGGGCAGTGAAAATTCCAGTCACAGTTCCAGGTACTTTGCTCACCTAAGTTGAAAGCAATTATTATTATTGGAAACACAGATGCTTTCATGTTCTTTTCTTTCAGTTGCTCCAAGTTCAAGCAGCTAGAACTTCCTGTCTAAAATGAGTTCTACAATGGCTTCAGTACAAATGAATGCTGTGATTTTCTCCTCCAGTGTGTGGTAGTTTAACCTTTAAGTGATTACCAGCAGGAACTCAATTCTAATTAAAACTAGATTGTTTTCCATCTACTTTCTCCCTAAGTGAGAATGTTAGCAGCTCTTTTGTCAATTTACACACTATTATAACTAGGTCTTCTTCATATAAATATAAAAAATGAAAGACATTTGACACGGTGTAGTATTGAGTGCAAATGCAAAAGAATCCCTAAGTCTTGCCTTCCTTAAATTTCTTTTCAGGAAATCCAGTCACTGAGTATGTGCACATGTGGGCATGCATGCCTGGGGCAGCCCAAGTTTGCACTAACAGAGTGGTTCTGGTTTGAAGATCAAGTCTGAGCTAGACAGCAATTTTATGAGCATAATTCACAAACAGATCAAGTAAAAGAGAAGCAATAAATGAAACAGGTAGGATAGGAAAAAGAAAAAAAAGTTCTGTTAACAAATAAATTACAGACATGAAACTTTCAGCCTAATTTATTTGAATTGCTACACAGCTTTTCCATTATGTGAATATTTGTTAAGTTAAAAAAAAAAATTCCTCCTGGGGTCTCCCTGGTGGCACAGGGGCTAAAGTCTCAGCACTATCAAGCTATCACCAGCCACTGAGGCATGATCCTCGGCCCGGGGGCTTGGACAGGAGACTTCTCCTGTCTCACCTGCTGCTCCCCTCACCACTGTAGATCTGCCTGTTCTGCTCCCCACTCTGTCTCTTGTGAATCCTTTCTCCCTCCTTCCCCTGCACCTCTGGCCTACACCTCAGTTCTTGTATGCATAAATAAATAAAATAAACCTTAAAAAAAAGAACTTCTTGCTGATCAGCATCTGTTTTTTCTAGTGTTTTTGCTTTTCTCTTTGAAAAATCTGAATTTGACACTCTTCTTAGGAAGGGTAGGGATCACCAGTGGAATGACGCTGGATCTGATGCTTAAACAGTCTCCTCCCTCTCCCAGAAGCCCCTTGAACATGCTCATCCTGCTTCTTCATTTTTTGCTCATGCCCTACTCCCTCCCCAACTGCTGTGCATTATGATTTGACCCATCCTTCTAGGAAAGGTCTGTATGTCAAAGGTTCATACACTCCTTTTTCTAGTGTTATTTTACATATTGTAGATACCGCACACTATTTTGTACTTTTGAATCTATTATGTATCCCAAATAATTTGAGACTAAACTAATAACACATACAACTGAATAGTGATAAAACTAAGATATACCATGTATTACATGGAATTAAAACAAGGGAAACAAATAGAATATCAATGATATATTTGCTAAAACAACAGTGAAGTGCTTCAGTAATATTCTTCAGCTTCGCTACTTACAAATTACATGACCCCAGACAATCCACATAATCTTAAGCCCCAATTTCATTTGTAGAGTGAAGATCACGACAATAGAATTTTGGTGAGAAATAAGATGATACCTGTCAAGTTTTTAAAAAATTACCTGTCACATAGTCATGTGACCAGCGGAATCTAATACAACAATAAACATTTGAATTCAATAAATATATAATCCTGGTTTTTAATTACCTATATGTTTGTGACTCCTTATTTACTATAAACTTCTTTTTTTAAATTATTTATTCTAACAACTTAGCTATTCTTTTTTTAAAGATTTATTTATTTATACAAGAACCGGGGTACAGGCTGGATTTGCAGGAGGGTGAGAGGATTCACCGGAGACAGAGCAGGGAACAGAACAGGCAGACTGAAGAAACATACTGCCGAGGGGAGCAGCGGGTGCGACGGGGGACCCTTGCTGGCCGGCCAGGATCAAATCAGCGCTGCAGAGGCTGCAGACAGCTTCACAGCACGGTGCTCAACCGCCTGCGCCACCAGGGGAGGCCCTACTATAGAAACTTTTTTTTTTTAAGATTTATTTATTTATACAGGCACTGGGTACAGTCAGAAGCACGGGAAGGTAAGAGAATTCATCCGAGCCAGAGCGGGGAACAGAACAGGCAGACTAAAGAAATACACTGCTGAGGGGAGAAGCAGGCACGGGCAGGACAGGAGAGGTCTGAGCACCATGTGGGACCCTCACCGGTGGCCGGTGATCGAACTGGCACTGAAGAGGCTGCGGGCAGCTTTGCAGGCCAGCGTTCAACCCCTGCGCCACCAGGGGAGGCCCCCTACTATAAACATTTTAAAAACAATAGCCATGTTTAAATTTTTCACTCCGAGGAATGTATAGTGGACACTTAACTTTTTAAGCATGCTCAAATAAAATAGTTTAATTTATTGAGGATGACAAAATGAAAGTTTTCATTTCCTTATCTATCCATTTAGCAATATTGATCAAGCATCTACTATGTGTAAAGCAGGAAAACCATGCCTCAGAAAACCAAGACAGGGATATAGTCCCTGCCAAAACAGATTCACAAACAAAAATACAAATGGATATTGTAAACATAAAATTTATTTGATTACTGACAAATCCAGTGAAGAGAATTTTTGGAGAGGTTAGTAGTGTATGATTAAATACACACATACATTAAATGCACCAAAGCAGGATCCTTGTCTATAATTTCTACAGTGAATGCAAGAATAACAACAACACCTCGAAGAACATTTTGACGAAACTGATACTACTACTAACAACAGCTAAGACTAGCTGAATGGTTACTAAGTGCCAGGCTCTTCAGGTCATGGGTGAGGGGGTTTAAGCAACTACAGAAGCTGCCAAACAAGCCCTGCCTTGACTCTTATGGACCAGGCAGATCTGCAATAAGCTTTGTACTTTGAATCAGACTGGAAGGTGTGAGCAACTTGTAGCTCCTCTCCAAAGGAAGTCTATGACAGTAAATCAACAAACAGTCACACGTGTGGCCAGTGAGAAAGGACCAGAAAGTCTTCACACACTGTCTCACAACTGTGTCCATGGACAATAAATGTTTGTAGGAACAAACGACTACCAGCGTCGTCATCACCATGCAAGCTCACAGGAACCAGAGGGACTATCTCAAATGAAACTCGGAAAAATGAAGAAGGGCTGCTCTCGTACAAAACTTCACAGAGAATCAGAGGCTTTCGGCTCTCTGTTCGGGGCAGACTATCTCCCCCATGCTTTGGCATTAATTTAGAAGGCAGGACATCCACGTTCACGGTATCGCCTGGAGCCAGCTATTTCAACAATAGATTACGGTAATGGGTTTGGCCAGTGCAGCCCTTACTGTTACCATGAGTTAAGGCCAATTCATTTGAGCTATAAAAATAAAAAAATTAACAACAATAATAATGAACCTTTTATACACATGCTGGCCTCACTAGAGAGTCCCACACAGAATAGGGAACTGGGGGTCACCATGTAGATTTGTGGCACTGCCCTGGGGATTCCAGAGTCCAAAAAGCTATGAATGCATTAAACGAATCCATAACTGCAGTTTTCTCATGTGTGACAGATATAATATCCCTCATTTTACTTAACTGTTTTGGGATATCATGTGTGAATGAGCACAATGGAACAAAAAAAAATAGGCTTATACAAACTATTAGCAGGGACTGCAACATTTTATGGGCTCTGGTTCACCTCTGGAGAAGGGGGAGGGCCGGTCCAGTAGTGACCTTCTGGCTAGGACACACATATTGATGTCATGCCAAGTACCAAATGTGAAACTCCCCTTGCACTTCATTGGAGGGCAGGTCACGTGCTACAAAAACCTATCACCGCAATTGTAATTGTTCTCATACAGATACTATGACTTAATAAAACCCACACAGGTTATAGCACAAAACAGTTACAATGGTCACCACCAAAACAGTTACAATGGCACCCCGTGAGAGACATAAATATAAGTTATTCCATTGTAAAAAGTTCTAATTGGACTGATGTGGGTAAAAGTACTTGAGACAGGACCTACTACCAAGGATTACATGAATCTAGGCATATTTTCCTTGACTCGGTTTATCCGATTGCAAAATAAGAATAATAATACCAATGGTGTCTGAATGTTTCAAGAATGTTAGGTTCAGGCATTGTTTTAGGAACTGTAGCACACACAGAGCTTACTTAATATTTATAAACCTTTGAAATCTCCTTATGTGTAGAGCTGTTTAAGTATAAATTATTATTAAAATTATTAGCCTTGAGAATTATAATTACTGCTTCATTATTTTTCTCATTATGCTCATTCTATGGGGGTTTTCTTGTAAATATTCCAAATGAGCTACTGCCTTTATTGTACAATCAATTTAATGTTTGTTGGAAAGCTTTAAAGACACAAAGTGTAACATAAATTTGCAAGATCCAAGGTGAGACAAATACATAATCTCTTTTCCCAAAGAAGTTTTTATGGGAAAATGTCACCAGTTGGATGATAGGTATTTAGCAAGGATTACCTCAGATTTGTTAACTGTCTTTGACTCCTAGTTTTGGAAATGGGCTGGCTCATATGTAGTGATCTCACCCTAATAGACACATTTCTAAATCCCATTAGAAGCTGCTGACTTTAAAGGAGTTAAGATAGAGTGCCCTTAACTATCTTTCTAAGTCATGTCTATTGCCATATTTATTATAAGCTTACTCAGTGTAAAAGATACAATGGGAAAAACAAAGATGATGAAATCATTAACTCACAAAGTGTTAAAACTATAGTAATAAGAATTACACTACTCTCTCCCAGGCATTTTCTAAAATGTGTGATATTCAAGATCTCATTTCATCTTTGCACCTGTCTGATAAAATAGCCAACAGTATCACCCTACTTAACATACACAGAAATGGAAATTCAGAGAGACTAAGAAATGCAAACAAGATAACACTGCTGGTAGTATGTGGGGCTAGGATTCCAACCCTGAGCATATACATAGGCCCAGTATGAGTTCAAACATTAGCTTCTGCTTAATTCTGCCCTGGAGCCCAATGGTGGGAGGCCCCTACACACTTCAGGACAGATGGGCTATTCTGCAGTAACAAAAAACCCCATTTTATGAGTGTTTTAAAAAGTGGTAGATCATTTCTCACTCATGCTTAGGTCCATCACGGGTCACTGAGGCCCCTTCTGCAAGTTTTCTTTCCTCTAGAGCCCAGGCTGTAGAGCAGCCACCCTCCATGGAAGCGGGAAGGAGAATTTCAGAGGGTTATGGGACTACAGGAGCCAGGATGAGTGAGACATGTCACTTCCCCTCACAGCAACTGGTGGAACCAGTTATGTGATCACACATGACCTCAGGGGGCAGTGAGTTCAAATTCTCCTTATGCCCCAAAAGACAGTATACCCAGATGTAAGCAGGCAGCAGTAGTGACTCTCACAGTACTATGGGGACTATGTACTCCGACACCGGCAGGGTACAGGTAAGGAAATGCATACTGGAGGGTTGTGTGTCTTGCCTGATGCTGCCCAGCTAAGTATAGACACAGGAGGGACAAGAATACGTTTCTCTGATCCACTTAAAATTTCCAACTAATGGGAACCAATTTCCTGTAGAGCTCAAGCATGGAAAGAACAGAGTTAAAAATAAATCAAACACAAGTCACCAATATTGTGAATGAAGGACAAGAAGTATTTCCTTAAAAGTAGCTGTTCCATCGGAAAATATTAGGATACATTCACAATCATTGGGTTCCATTAAAATTACTAGTATCTGTCTCAACTCCCCATAAGCTTAAAATTATTACTATCCTGATTTTACGGATACAGACACGAAGGATGAGAGAGGCCAATTCAACTGCTCCAAGAGAAAATGGCAGAACAGAGACATGAATCAGGAAGGAGCTCTAGCCCAAGCCTGCACTAAGCAGTGCTTCCTCTAGGGGTCGCTAAAAATCTAATAGAAGGCTGTAAATGAACATATATTTCAAACGCAAAACACCAGGGTAACACTGATTTACATTTAATAGGCAGAAGAGTTACAGATATAATTTCAACAGAAATCATTTATTTAACACCAATACAGATTTCTCAGTTGAATTGCCCAGACCCTGTACAGCATTCAAAATCAGATGAACATTCCTCTCTTTTGGTGAACCCAGCCCCAAATTTCATTAAAGATAAAGGAAGAGATCAGAAAAAAACTTGATCAAGAACTTAAAAAAATGTAGCATGTTGTAGTAAACTTTAGAATTCCAAGTAAGCACAGGCGATTTGAATCAGAGTCACAACTTTGGGGAAACAACTACAAGGCACAATTCCAAAAGGCAAACAGTGACTTTTATAATCTGGAGTTGCCTAGTTACCATATTTAGAAAATACAGTGCAAAATGAAAGAGAAACTTAACAATTAAGTTTTTTTTTTTTTTCCTGTCACCACTTTTTTTTCTCTGTTACAATTTGAAACGAGCCTACCTTGAACTGTCCAATATGGGTTGCTTTGTAAGGCAGTGAGGGCGCACGGCCCATCCTGCCTAGGGTGAGGTGAGGGTAATAATCCAGAGTTCCTCAGTCTCTACTCCAGCACAGTCACACAAAGGGACCATTTAGACTTGCAGTCCTGAGAGGAAGCACGAAACCACCTTTCTTCCCATTGCCAAAGTCACGGATAAGAAAATACAAAATAGTATGCTCATAACAGAGTTGCCTGTGATAGCCTGCTCATCACAAGGCACATCTTGGTGCTCCAGTGAGATCCAGGCAAGAAGGGTTTAGCAGTCACAGTCCCTGCACAGTACAGTTGCTGGGTAGTTGACAGAAATCACCCCTAAACTTAAAGTTCTGTAGCTTGGTAAGTATGACAGAGAGAGAGTGAGTGGATCATTACAATGAAGAATTACAAGTGGAGGAATGAAGGTTCTTGGATGCTCACAGAAAGAGTCTGATACAGCCTGGGGGTGGGGATTAAGTGGTATTTAAGATGAGAACTGTATGATATTGTTTTCCTTAAAGATATGCTGCTATGAGAGGTGGTTCAAGTTAACGGAATGAAATAGCAATCATTAACTTTGGTATATCAACCTAATAGCACACTCTTCTGATCTTCCTACAATGCTATGAAGTAACATCATTATTACCATTTTAGATATGATTCAGAAATTAATTGATTTTCCTCAGGTTGCTCAAAGAGATGGACCACCTTCGATCCTAACTAGGACTTGAATTTGAGATGACTTTGATTCTAATTGTCCATGTGGTAATAGTGTTGATAATCTCCACTGGAAGTCTGCAGGATGATGATAGCAACTAAATTTACAGAATTTCTCATAGATTGCATGAAGCAATAGTGACACAGTATACTTGTACAATATTTTACAGTTTTCTCATCCCCTGCCTATGTAGGGAACTATCACATAGCTAGTGAATTTAATCCAGTATCCAGTTTAACATTTTTTTCTTGCCACTTATGCCTGATTATTATTGTATTGACTGAAATGTCTGGTAGATTTCTTTCATACATCACAGAGCATTCAGTTAAAAATTTACACTGGCAAAGAATTGAAAGGATGACTGCAACTGCTTTTTAAAATCAAATCTCATTTCAAAGCTGTTAAATTTCTGTTTCAGATATGACAATTAACATGTTAATGGTATGTTTCTTTTTTCAAGAATTTAATGGTAATGAAAATATTTTTTGCTGGGTTTAGTGAAATTAACCTTTATTCATAAACTTTGCTCACAGAACTTTGTATTTTTTCCCTCTGTGTGACTTAAAAGAAGTTCTGAATCTCAGACATATATGAAAAAAAAATAAATCTATGCCAGTGTACCAATTACTATCAAAATAGAGAAAATTTAAAGTGATTCAAAATATCAAAAACAGCTTAGATTGTAACATGAAAGAAAGACTGATTATTTCTTTTAAAAATGTTTTAGAACTTCCTTCAGAATATTTCCATGCATTCAAGTCTACATTAGACATTTAATTTAATTCTAAGCCACTGAGGTTTTATTTTTTTTTTTTTTTTTTTTTTTTTTTCTAGAAGGGTATAAGCATTTGTTTTATTTTTTATTTTTTTTTTTAAATATTAAATTTATTTTTATATTCCCCATACAATTGCAAACGCCCAATTCTGACCCCAATCCTTTCCCCCCCGCCCCCCAAAAAGTGTCTCTGGTTCATAGTTTTTTGTTGACTTTGATTTTCACTTTCTTATATTCATTTTCCTGGTCCCTTATTTAAGTTTTCTAGATTCCTGCTATGAGTGAGACCATCCGGTATTTTTCTTTTTCTTTTTGGCTTATTTCACTGAGCATGATCCCTTCCAGTGCCATCCATGTTGCTGCAAATTGCATGTGTTTATCTTTTTTGAATGCTGAGTAATATTCCATGGTATATATGTACCACATCTTCTTGATCCAGTCATCTATTTTTGGGCATTTGGGTTGTTTCCAAAGCTTAGCTATTGTAAACAGTGCTGCTATAAACATAGGGGTGCAGGTGCTCTTTGGAATTGATGTTTCTGTGTCCTTTGGGTAAATACCTAGGAGTGGAATTGCTGGATCATATGGAAGCTCTATGTTTAGTAGGTCCAGAAATCTCCACACAGCTCTCCATAGTGGTTGAACCAGTTTGCACTCCCACCAACAGTGCACAAGAGTTCCTTTTTCTCCACATCCTCGCCAACATTTGTTGTTGCTAGTTTTTTTAATATGTGCCATTCTCACTGGTGTGAGATGGTATCTCATGGTAGTTTTGATTTGCATTTCCCTGATTACAAGTGATGTTGAACATTTTTTCATATGTCTGTTGGCCATTTGCATTTCCTCTTCAGAGAAGTTTCTTTTTAGCTCTTCTGCCCATTTTTTGACTGGATTATTTTCTTTGTTGTTGCTGAGTCTCATCAGCTCTTTGCAGATTTTTGTGATCAGTCCTTTATCATTAGTGTTGGGTGCAAAAATGTTCTCCCAGTTGGTGGGGTTTCTCTTTGTTTTTGTTATTGTCTCTTTTGCTGTGCAGAAGCTCTTTAATTTGATGTAGTCCCAGCTGTTTATCTTTGTCTTCACTATCACTGCTTTGGGTGATGTGTCTGTAAAGATGTCTTTGATGTGCAAATCCCGTAGTGTTTCGCCTATATTTCCTTCTATGTATTTTATGGTTTCAGGTCTTATGTCTAGTTCTTTAATCCATTTTGAGTTGATTTTTGTGTATGGTGTGAGGTAGTGGTCAAGCTTCATTCTTTTGCATGTAGCGACCCAGTTTTCCCAGCACCATTTATTGAACAAACTTTCTTTGCTCCAATGCATAGTCTTTGCTCCTTTGTCAAAGATTAGTTGACCATAAATCTGTGGGTTTATTTCTGGATTTTCTGTTCGATTCCATTGGTCTGTATGTCTGTTCTTGTTCCAATACCATGCAGTTTTGATGATTATGGCTTTGTAGTATAGTTTGAAGTCTGGGAGTGTGATGCCTCCATTTCCTTCTTTTTTTTTCAGTAGAGCTTTGGCTATTCGGGGTTTTTGGTGATTCCATATGAATTTCATCAATAATTGTTCTATTTCTTTGAAGAATGCCATTGAGATTTTGATTGGAATAGCATTGAATCTGTATATTGCTTTTGGTAGGATGGCCATTTTAATAATGTTTATTCTTCCAATCCATGAGCAGGGGATGTCTTTCCATTTCTTTGTGTCTTCTTCTATTTCTTTTAACAGTGTTTTATAGTTTTCTTTGTATAGGTCCTTTACCTCTTTTGTTAGATTTATTCCCAAATATTTGATTTTTTTTGTTTCGATAATAAAAGGGGTGGTTTTTTTGATTTCTTCTTCTTCAGATTTATTGTTTGTGTATAGGAAGGCTACTGACTTTTGCGTGTTGATTTTGTATCCTGCCACTTTACTGAATTGATTGATGAGTTGAATTAGTTTTTCTGTGGAGATTTTGGGGTTCTCTATGTATATTATCATATCATCTGCAAATAGTGATAGTTTGACTTCTTCTTTTCCTATTTGGATTCCTTGGATGTCTTTCTCTTGTCTTATTGCTCTGGCTAGGACTTCCAGTATTATATTGAAAAGCAGTGGTGAGAGTGGACATCCTTGTCTTGTTCCAGATCTTAATGGAATTGCTTTCAGCTTTTCACCATTGAGAATGATACTGGCTGTTGGCTTCTCATAGATGGCCTTTATGATGTTGAGGTATGTTCCTTGTATCCCAAGAATTTCAAGGGCTTTTATCATGAATGGGTGTTGCACTTTGTCGAAAGCTTTCTCAGCATCTATTGATATTATCATATGGTTTTTATATTTCTTTTTGTTGATGTGTTGGATAACGTTGATTGATTTTCGGATGTTAAACCATCCTTGTGCCCCTGGAATGAATCCAACTTGGTCGTGGTGAATTATCTTATGGATACATTGTTGGATTCTGATAGCTAAAATTTTATTGAGGATTTTTGCATCAGTGTTCATTAGGGAGATTGGCCTATAGTTTTCCTTTTTTGTGTTGTCCTTATTCGGTTTTGGTATTAGTGTAATATTGGCTTCATAGAACGTGTTTGGTATTGTCCCTTCCTTCTCAATTTTTTGGAAGAGTTTGTGAAGGATAGGCACTAATTCGTCTCTGAATGTTTGGTAGAATTCATTTGTAAATCCATCAGGTCCTGGGCTTTTGTTTTTGGGGAGGTTTTTAATTACCATTTCAATTTCGCTGCTTGTAATTGGTCTGTTTAGGTGTTCTATTTCTTCTTTATCTAGCTTTGGGTGATTGTAGAGTTGTAGGAATTTGTCCATCTCCTCTAGATTGTTGAACTTGTTTCCATATAACTGTTCATAGTAGTTACTGATTATTCTTTTGATTTCTGCTGTGTCCGTTGTGATTTCTCCTCTTTCATTTATGATTCTGTGTATTTGTGCTTTCTCCCTTTTTTCCTTTGTGAGCCTGGCTAGGGGTTTGTCTATTTTATTTATTTTTTCAAAGAACCAGCTCTTGGTTTCATTGATCTTTTGGATTGTTTTTTTAGTTTCAATTTCATTTATTTCTGCTTTGGTTTTTATTATTTCTTTTCTTCTACTGGTTCTGGGGTTTTTTTGTTGTTCTTTTTCTAGATCTTTGAGCTTCGAGATTAGTTTGTTTCTTTGAGTTCTTTCTTGTTTTTTGATGTGAGCTTCTATTGCTATATATTTTCCTCTTATTACTGCTTTTGCTGCATCCCATACATTTAGGATATTGGTGTCCTCCTTGTCATTCAATTCAAAGAATTTTTTAATTTCTTCTTTGATCTCCTCGTTAGTCCAGTGGTCTTCCAGTAGTGTGGCTTTTAATCTCCATGAGGTAGGATAGTTCCTTGCCTTCTTTTATGATTTATTTCTAGTTTGATGCCTTCGTGGTCAGAAAAGATGGTTGGTATGATGTCAATCTTGGTGTATCTGTTGATGTTTGTCTTGTGCCCCAGTATGTGATCGATCCTGGAGAATGATCCATGTGCGCTTGAGAAAAATGTGTACTCCGTTTTTTTTGGGTTTAGTGTTCTATAGATGTCTGTTAAGCCCAAATGCTCTAGGTCCTTATTTAGAGCTTTAGTTTCTTTACTTATTTTTTGTCTTGTTGATCTATCCATTGTTGATAGTGGTGTGTTGAAGTCTCCCACTACATATGTGTTTTCTCTGATGTCTGTTTTCAGAGAGGACAACAGTTGTCTGATATATTTTGGTGCTCTTTCGTTTGGTGAATATATGTTAATGAGTGTTATTTCTTCTTGAAGTATTGTCCCCTTAATCATAATGTAGTGACCATTGGGGTCTCTTTTTATTTTTTTGAGTTTGAAGTCTGTTTTATCTGATATAAGTATAGCTGTTCCTGCTTTCTTTTTGGCCCATTTGCTTGTAGGATTGTTTTCCATCCTTTGACTTTGAGCTATTTTTATCTTTTGTAGCTAAATGTGTTTCCTGGAGACAGCAAAAGGTTGGGTTTTGTTTCTTAATCCAGGCTGCAACTCTGTGTCTTTTTATTGAAGAGTTTAGTCCATTTACATTTAGAGTTAATATTGATATGTTAGCATCTGTATTTGCCATTATGTTTGTCTTTCCTTTGATTTTATTTATTTATTCTTTTAATAACTTTTTTTTTTTTTTGGTCTTCTTTCGTTGTTATTCGTCCCTCTGAGGTTCTGGCTTTAGGATTCCTTGTAGTATTTTTTGAGTGGGGGTTTAGTCGCAATGAAATTCCGGAGTTTCTCTTTGTCTGGGAAGGTCCATATTCTTTCTTCATGGAGGAAAGAGAGCTTTGCGGGATAGAGTATTCTTGGTTGGCATCTGTTTTCTTGGAGTCTGTTGACTATGTCCCTCCACTCTCTCCTTGCCCGTAGTGTTTCTTCAGAGAAGTCTGATGTCAGCCTGATTGGTTTTCCTTTGAATGTTATCTGTTTCTTCCCTCTTGTCAGCTTCATTATTTTTTCCTTGTCCTGGATTCTTGGGAGCTTTACTATTATGTGTCTTGCTGTGTTTTTCCTTTCGTCGTGGAAGTTTGGTGTTCTTCTTGCTTCTTGTATATCAATTTTCAGCTCCTTCTTCTCATTTGGGAAGTTCTCTTCAATTATATCCATGAATATTTTCTCTGTTCCTACATCTCTCTCCTCTCCTTCTGGAATTCCTATAACTCTTATATTTCCTTTCCTCATGGAGTCAGATAGTTCCCGAAGTCTTTCTTCATTCTTTTTCCTTCGTACTTCTCTTTCCTTTTCTGTTTTGGTTCTTTTTATTTCTGTGTCTTCAAGATTACTTATTCGTTCTTCCATTTCATCTATTCTGCTTTCATTGCTTTTCCCAGAGTTCTTTAGTTCCTCCATTAATTCTTTGATCTCCTGCATTTCTCTTACTTCCCTCTTTAGGGACTCAATTTCCTTCTTCTGATCTATCACTTTTTTAATCATGGCAATTTTAAATTCTCTTTCTGGAAGGCTCAGAAGTTCTTCCAAGTTGCTGTCGTTGCAATCTGGGGAGTGGTTTTCTTTTTGTGGTGTGCTTCTTTCCTGAGGAGTTTTTAGGTTGCGTGTGGTTCTTCTACTCCCTACTGTCTGTTTTCTAATTTGTCGTATGCGTTGGGACACTGTGTTGCTCGGACTGACTGACATCTTGGGTGAACTTCTCCGCTCCCCTCTGGCTCTTCCAGGAGCCATCTCTGTCTTCTGGGGAGCTTTCTGCTGGTTTTAGGCAGTTTTTACTGAAGAAATGTCCCTGTTCTCAAATGGCGAAGCGGGATGCAGTCCCTGCGCCTCCGGTTTCAGGCACACTCTTCTGCGCACCCGGTCTGCCCCGGACGTGGGTGCCTGCTCCCTCTGTGGGCTCAGACTGCTGGTCGGAAGGGGCCTGGCGTGGAATAACTTCCCGGCTGGCCACTGGGTCCTCCAGAAACCTTCTGCCCTTTTCAAGCAGTCTTAAGAAATGTCCTGTTTTATAGGTGTTAGTGACTTTTTTTTCCTGGTCGCTAGGTGGCGCCAGAGATCTCTCCTATTGTCCTTGGGGGCTGTTTTTCGCCTCCCCCCACCCCGTGGGACAGAGAACAGAGCGGGAATGGTAGGGTACACCTCAACAGCTTTGGGGTGCTGTGTCTGCCTTGTGCCCCACCGTCGTGGAGAAACCACGCCCCGAATTTTCGTGCCCCGGGTCTCAGTTCAAAGCCCTCAGTTCCAGGACGCGGGCTGTAGCCCAGTTCAGTGGCGCGGGAATGGAGCCTTTTGCACTGCTCCCGTGCCTGGGCGCCTGGTTCCTGCTCACTCAGGGAGGGACCGTCACCTCAGTGAGGACCTCCGCGCGTCTCCCCGCAAGCCTAGGTCGTCTCCCCGCAAGCCTAGGTCGTCTCCCCGCAAGCCTAGGTCGCAGGCGCGGGACCTGGGCAGCCGCGATCCAGGTCTGCACTTGCTTTTCAAGCGCGCCAAGCGCACCGCTCTCCGCGCAAGCTTACCGGCAGCCCGGGCTGTGTGCGAGTCTCCCGGGGTCTTTGTTCTTCTCTAATGGCGCCCGGAGCCGTTCGCTCACCGCCAAGGTGGATCCTGCAGGGTTCGCCTCAGCTCCCGTTCATGGGGTGTGGTGGCTGCAATAGTTCCTTTCCACTCACAGTCCCGCTTGCTGCGTCGTTTGTTCTTGTGGGCCGTTTTGGTTTGTTGTTTCCTCCTCTCTGCCGGTCGGAGAGTGCCGCCTCTGTGGGCGGGGGAGGGGAGCAGGGTTCTGCGCTTCCCTCCCTTCTAGTCCTCTTTTATGGCCAGTTTCTTCTTAGGGCAGTTCGCTGGCGTCACCCGTTTATCTTCCGTGTCCCAGTTCTCACTGGGACCTGCCGCTTTTCCTCCCTATTAACTTTTTTTAATGGGAGATCTTACTGGCAGTGTCTCCTCGCCGCCATGTTGCTCCGCCCCTCTCGCCACTGAGGTTTTAAAAAATGAACTACTACTTGAATCAAAAGGAGTTTGTCATTAGTAAATGTGAAAATTGCTTAGGACTTTATTTGCCTAAAAGTGATGAATAATGAATGAAAATAAATTATTACTTTGTGGGGAGGTGGATGTTGGAAAGTAGATTCCCCACAAATCTCATCAACTAGTAGTGAAGTAATTTGGACAACAGGGAGGGTCATCGCAGGACATTCACACATTTTGGATGAGCAGACCACAGTACTTGTGTCATTGACAGTGCTTGCAATAATAAAGAGAGAGATGAACTTGCTGAATTGATGTGGTCTTGAGAATCAGTCATCATTTCCATTATGGCTTTATTTATTTCACATTAAATCATACACAGAGACACCAGGATACAGTGAGACCTTGATTAACATGCAGGTCCTGCAAACAAGGGGTGTGTGGGAGCTGGCCTGGGTACTGTTCTGCCTTAGCAAAGGGAGGCATCAGCTGAGGAGGAGACCTGGCACAGTCCGACCTGGCAAGTCCAGCAAGGGCGCAGGACTCATACACAATGAGAGCAAGATGGCACTGAGGGTCAGAGAACTTGGCCATTTGGAGTAGGGGGAAGTAAAACTAGGACATGGGCATGTGGAAACCCCATATCCCTTTGCCTGAAAGGGAAGACGGAATAGTACTCCCTACTAGTACCTGATGGGAAAATAAAAATAAATGAATGGTCTCAAAAGCATTCTACATAACAAAGATTCTAACAATAAATGGGCTCCTGGGGTAGCATCTTCTGGGGCTATGGGAGCTGTGTCCTTCCTTGTGTGCACAGAGGATGCAGAAGAAGAATTAGCTTTTCAAGCTGAGATGCCTGTAAATGTTCACCGAGAAGGTAAAAAACCCAAGCCCTGCTCTGTTGTCTGGCATAAAACTGTCCAATGGCACAGAAGTCCAACACGAGGGTAAAAGAAAATTGCTGTGCTCCAGCATTTCCCTTATAATCCTTGGAGAACAATTTAGTACTGAACTTGTATCCAGGATACAGAACACTTTTTCCTACGCTGAGAGAGAACGACACAACTGGGCATTGTGGTGTGACCTAAATTCACAGATAAATATTTGGAGGCGACTTGCCCTTCACCTGGCATTAATCCTTCGCCTTTCATTTTCACGAAGATATGATGCAGCCAGGGACGGCACCGTAAGCCATTATTGCCTCCTGATAGTAAAATAAGCCTTCAGTGGGACTGGATTTACCCCCATTAAGTTAATGTTGGCAACTGAGAACAGGGCAGGTGAGGACGAGGGATTTCTTCCCCAGGGCTTGAGCTGCCTTTGCAGTAGGAAGCTGAGACTTCTGGCTTCTATTTGATTCTGATTTCTGCAGCCCAAACTCAAACTTTGTCCCTACTTCTTGCTTTTAAGTTTGTTGTTTTTTAAAGTAAAACAGCAAAGGTAAACCTGAGCTACATACCTGCTCTGCTTTCCTTCTACACAGTAAGCAGTAGAGTTGGAAATTCTAGCACCTCCATTATCTCCAATTGTATCCATTATATTCTAGTTCAGAGCAGTGTAGTCTCAGGATGTCTAACATATGTTACAAAGCTTACCCTGCCTCACTTACTGGTCAACAACACTAGCTCTTAAAAATACTTTTCATCAGAAAGGGGATGCACTTTTCTCCATAGTTGAGTATAGGTCTTAATATTTTCTAATACAATCTTGCTCAGAGAAAAGGTAAATGAAAACTCTAAATGTTCATAATTGTCCTAGTAGTCTTCTTCTGCTTAAAAGGGTCACATTTTAAAATTTCATGCATGTTGCTATTCCTTGAGTTTTATCATTTGTCAACAAATCAACTACCTGCTTAGCAGCCCTCATGAGGGATTTAAAATAGCCGCCATGAAAATCCTGGGCATTTACTATTTTTATAACAAACTTGATTGTCACCTATGATATTTCAAAGATCACTCCTCATATAGACATCATGCTGGAAATTAGATGCAGGGCCCGCTTTCCATGGAACATTATGCAGAGGCACTCTGACTAATAAATCTTTGTAGCTAATGCATTCCAGATGGAAGCCATGTCTCACAGATTTAACCTTCCTAAACCCTTCCAAAAATTCCTCCCATCAAAAGCTCGCTGAATGAGATATGTTTGATTGAAATGGGATCATCAATACATGACAACTAAGTAATAGTACAAATGATTACTGCTTGCAAGAAAATTGCCATTTTGCTTTTTACATAGACATGATTTTGGACAACCCCCAGGACAAGAAGATGGACCTGATATGTCTTCCTAGGTAGTTTAAATCTTTTTTCCTGAACCCTATTGCCATTAACAGATTTTATGTAGGGAACAGCCATTTCTGTCTCTTTAACTTTCATACATGCATAACAAAGGCTAAAAGGAAGGATCAAGACTCTAGTGGAGCCACTAATTAACATCCTGTTTAATCATGTCACCATGGTTAGCAGTCTACATCATTAGTTTATGTCAGGCAGACGCAAAGAAACATCGAAACACCTACAAGCATATCCTCACAGAATCAGTCATGTGCAGTGGTAAGGGCAGTGTCATACAAGACTGTGGCTGTACCTGCGACACTTAGGAACATTACAAATCACCCATCACAGACTTAGCCCATGAAGCCTTCAAGCATTAGGGTTTTTCTCCCAGTACGTTCCCAAACACCAGTCA
The DNA here is from genome assembly GCF_014898055.3 of Talpa occidentalis. Classification (NCBI taxonomy): domain Eukaryota; kingdom Metazoa; phylum Chordata; class Mammalia; order Eulipotyphla; family Talpidae; genus Talpa; species Talpa occidentalis. The sequence goes on along the minus strand of NW_023601104.1, from coordinate 49,561,732 downwards.
ACCTATAGCACTTTTTTTTTTTTTTTTTTTTAACATTTTGATGAGGAAATCTAGCTTCCTGGGTTGGTATGAAATGCCACATTTTACTTCCTGGCCTTACCTGTGCAGGTGCAGATGTGTAACATAACATCACTTGGTGCAATGAACGAACAGAGAGTTTCACTAAAAGGTGCCCATTGAAAAGTTTAAAATTCACAACTAACTTTCGTTTCTACTTATTCCCCAAATCGTCTAAACTTAGGAGATGAAATACAGTAAAATCTCACAAATTCTGATGAGTGGTCAGACTGGATCAGCGAAACATGAATACTTTCATGCTTTGCTAGTGAGTGAGCAAATGAATGAATGTAAGCAAGTGCTTTCTCCTTTGTTTTATTTTCAATAATGGCATATTTCGTAACCTGAACTAAATGCTCACAAATATTGTGGCATAGCTTGAAGTGGACAATTTGTAGCAAACGTCTGAATGCAGATTACTAAACTACTAAATGCATACAAAATGCTTCCCTCTTTAAATATGTCTGGTGGCCCTGAGCATGGCAGAGCAGCCCTGGGGTGCAGATCAGAGATCCTGGCTCTGCTCTGGCATTAAATGAACACCTGGGGTGGGTACTCTCTGCACCCATTAAATGAGATTTGATGAATGCTCAGTGTCTCTTGTCAACTGGCACACCCATCAGAATCACCTCATTTTTCCTCTAAATATACATCTCTATTTCTAGAGTTTCTGACTCAGTAGGCCCTGGGGTAGGATCTTGGATGAGAACAGTTGAAAGAACTCACCAGCTGATTTCCTGCATCCCCTGTGGAGAAACTAGATTAGATAAACTCTAAAACCTCTTGCAGCTCTCAAAAACCATGATTCCACTGAATTTATGCTCATACTTACCTACAAAATGATTTGTCATAGACCTAGGATAAAAGGTCTGGGATAAAATACCCAACAATAACAGCAATAACTGCTACCTCCTGTCAAACACTGATTTCACCCCTGGTGCTACTCTGAGCACAGCTCAAGGATTAACATGTTGTACACTCACAGAAACCCTAGGAGGTAGAATTAAGGATAGAGACTCTTTATTATCCCCATTCTCCAGGTGCTCAACAGAAGGTTAAGTAACTGCGATGATCAAAGCACATTATTTCCTGAATGGTGAAATTAAAGGAAAGTTTCATTTTCCCCTTTTCTATATTTCTAATTTTTTAAAATTATATATTCTTTAAATGACAAAAATATTTAAAGTTTAAAAACATCTTTTGCAAAGAGTATTTGATGCAACAAGCATTGACTGGTCTAGTACATACAAAAAAACCCAGAACTATGAAGTTGCTATATCATGTGGGGAAAAGTCAGCTAATTTCAGAAAAGGGTATCTTTTCCAGAAAACCAAGCTAAAGGAAGCAATCACAACTGAGCATGGAATTGGGACCCCGGTAGCCAAGGCAGAAGGGGGAAATCTCTGGAGGGGCAGAGTGACCTTTAGCAAATAAAAGGAAGAATAACGAAGGTTGAGCTTTTCCAGACATTTTAAAGTCAAGAAGGAACTTTCATATAGGTCTCCGGGTAAGGAATATGATTCTGTTATCCTCGCACTTTTTAAAAACAGGCCAACAATGCAGAAACAAACTTAAGTCCGGCTGAGGTTGAATTACCATAAAATTTGAATCATTGAAATCAGAACAAAAGGACTTTGACTCTATCAGATTGCTGGCCCCATTTTTTTCTTTTTTTAATTCCAGAGTTTATGGGTAACAGATCCAGAACCTGCTCTCTGTATAAAGCATACTTTTTTCTTTAGCAACAAAAGCCATTTCTAGAACACTGCTGGCTTCTTTAATTATAGTCCTTAGAAGGTCTTCTAGATATTAAGTAATAGGAAATATTAAGGTGGGGGAAACTGGAGCCCTTTATAAGCTAGAGGACAAGCCTTGCTCGTGAGTGACGTGCAGAAACAACCCTAAATCACACAGCGTAATTATCTTCTTTATGTTCTGGCTCTAAAATTCTTAAGAGCCCCTGCCCAAATGTCCTCCTCACTTTGATCTATGGTTGTAATCTTACATTAAAACTCAATCACACCAGGGAATGTCATTTTGCCAGCTTTCAGGCAGGTCTTAACAATAGACCCCTGGCTGAGACAAGCCTGGAAGAGATCAAGCACTCTTCACCTCACTGAGCAGCAGGGGCCCGGCAAGGCAGGCACACCTGAGTGAGGCTGCACTTGAGCTTGAAGCTGGCCTGGCTCATTCACGAAGGACCAGGTCCGCACGCATTTGGTGGCAGATTCAGCGGTCACTGCCACTGATGATCACTTCATTTAGTTGGTGTCCTACAGCATGGGAGAAAGTCACTCTCCGGTGCCTAACTTTGTTTTTCTTCAACAATAAAGAACCAAGCTTTCCCAAACCCAAGAAGAAACAAAGAGGGAGTTTAAATTTGAATAGGAATACATATACTACAATTATTTTTTTAAAAGGTAACAATTGCTTTTGGTCTAGCAGATCATTAAGCTGTACAATTATGTCTTTATCAAACAGTCTCTCCATAGTCTTTCTTCAAAAAGACTGCAGAAGAAAAGCATTTGCCTACATTTTGAGTTCCTTTTAAATCATATTAAGAAATGTAAGATACTTCTCCATATCTAATCCTATTATGCTCACTAATGAATCCAGTTTGCCTGCGTGATTATGAAAAAAGCAACTGGCAAGGGCCTAAAAATTCAGCTCTTCTCCACAGAAACATTAAGCATGTGGGTTCGACGTGCTGTGAGAACCCCCAGCTCCATCTGAAAGCTGTATCCTGGAACACCAATGTACGAAGTACCTTTCAGTTTTTCCCTTTTCTGTACACACTTGTTCACAAGGCCACTTAAAATTAAACTAATATAGATTTTGCCTCCCAGCTTTAGCCAAGTTCTGGGATAAGAGGGCATCAACATTAATATGATGAGACAAAAGGGCTTTTGCAACACATTCTCAACTCTTATTTTTCTGAGAACAGTAGATTTTAATCTCATTATGGACTTAATGCAGAGGCTGTTAGCAAACTTCAGTAAAATGCTGCTCCTGACACAGAAGCCCATGCCCTGTCTGTGAATGGAAATGACTCTTGTGTGGATACTTCAGAACAGAGTTTTAGTATGAAAGGAGGATTTTACATAAGGATCAAAAAACCTTGTCATAGAACGTCTGTGCTTAGAATTCTCAGCAGCCTTAGGAAGACTTCCATACTTTCCCAATACCTTAATTTCTCTCTCTATAAAATGGGTACAAGATAATGCCCCCCAAACAGCAGGCCCAAGTGGACTATTCTATTCCAGTGCTTATAAATCTAAATTTAGAATGTGAAAGAAACCTAGAAGAAATCACAATAAATCACATTTTTGTGGCAAATACTTATTTCTAGTATTTATTATCTACATTAAATGATTTTGAACTTATAAAGTGCCTATTTTAAAACAGCTCACCCCAATGCCTGAGAATGAGGAAGAGAGAGGGGAAAATAGAAGCTAACATTTGCTGAGCATTTAGAAAGGACTAAGCACTTAGGGCATTATCTTATTTCAAGCTAAAAATACTCTGTGGTCACTTCTATTGTTGTCACCATTTCACAAATGATGGGACTGACTTTGCCAAGGTCACATGGCTTAGAAGTATAAGAACTCATCAATCCTCAGCCAGGAAGATACCCACATGGCTCAGCAGACCTCTCCTGCCTCATCGCTGCTCCCCTCAGCAGTGTATTTCGGTCAATCTGCCTGTTTTGCTCCCCACTCTGTCTCTGATGAATCCTCTCACCCCCTGCTCTTCTTTTTTAAAAAAGAAGTGTAAGAACTCAGATTTCAACTTCACTCTGCTTGTGCTGAGAGACTTTGCACCTGAGAGCCTATGTTCTTAACTACTCACCAGACTCTACCAAGTAACATAAAAGGCAACGAAAGTGAAGAAGGGCAGGTAAGGATGCAAGGATTTCAGCACTATGTTAATAATACTAGGCAAGGAATTTCATCTTTATTCTCTAAGTATTTATCAAACATGTATTTTACATTTGCTAGACACTGGGGACTTTCAAGGTACTAGAAATCCAGAGATAAAATGCAAAGTCTTGGCCCTCGAGGGCTCCGTGTCCAGTTGGGGTGAGAAACAACAATCCTTGACTCACAGCAATGGATTAATTATAACCAACTTAAGGATGTGACAATTTGTGGCTCTTGTTAAGAAATGATGAAATATCATTATTTCAAATAAAAAAATGGCTTACAACATCTACAGAGCTCCTATGTGTATCAAGGACAACTATTTCATGAAAAAAAGAAAGCTACAATTTAAATAAAACCCCATAGCCCATTAAATACCTTGCAATCATGATCATCAGTAACTTTGTGTGAGAATATATGTGATCAATGGATAGGGAGAGTTGAGTAAAACCAAGCAATAATAAAAAATAAAACATGTACTGAAACTTCTCTCTCCATGTTGCATAAATTCATATTTGAAGAAGGAGCAAATGATGCCATATGATGGCCAATTTTATAGTATACTCAAACTACAAGCATTCTGACACTAAAATAAAATGACAGCATTTAGGGAAGGTTTACTTGAAGAAATAAAAGTATCAGAACACTGGGAAAACTGGGAACATAATTGTACTAAAAATCATCTACACCCATATATTCTTTCAATCTCATTTCATGATTTATGCAGAAATTTAAAAAACAGTTTGGAAGACTATTTTAAAAAGCTGATATTGTTATGTTCTAGGATTACTTTTCTTTGTACTTTCTCTAACTTTTCTGCAAGGAATACAGACTGTTTTCTTTTGTTCTTTTAAGATGACTTCAGATGCAGCAGCAGAGGCCTCCACAAGACACATACTGGGGCTCAGTCTTTCTGCTGAATGGAGAAATGTCATGTTAGACGCTACAGCATCAACAATCCATACATTGCATGAAGAATAGTGTCCCAGAAGAAAAAAGCAGCCAGCTGTCCTTTATATGAAATTCTGATATCGCCTTTCCGGAGTATATCCAATGAGAACATGTCCTCATGATATAATACTTTTAATGCGTGAGCCATTTCGACACTTTACATAATGCCGAGTAAGTTTCTACAGAACTTTCTCATTGTACTCAGCACTGTCTGTGCAGTTAATTTAGGCATCAGAGAAAACTCAGTTGTTAATTTTCTGACTTGCCTCTGGACTCTTAAATGCTATTGCTCCAATCATAACACGTCGGAACACTTACACAGATTTCAACAATAATATCCACAGCTGGGAATAAATCAAAGCAGTTTTATCACTGATTAAGTGCTATTGAAATATGGTTACAAGACAACATGAAGCAAAGGACAGATTTCACTTGGGAAGATTAAGATGAAGCCTGGAGGGAAAAGGAGGGTAATCCAAACAAAGTCTATGCAACATTAAAAAATATATATATAATTCAGAGTTAGAATACATTCTTCAGTCATTTATTTCTGAGTTTCCTGTGCATGTGTGTGTTTATGCTATAGAGTGGTTCAACTATATATGATAAGTTTAGGTGCAGCTTTTAAAGCTAAGGTGTCTTCTAACTAAGACAGGGGTTAGCAAACTTGTTCATAAAGGTCCAGAGTATAAATATTTCAGGCTTTGTAGACCATACATTGTCTCTTATACCTGTTCAATTCTGCCATTTTTTTTTTTTGTGAAGGCATGGCAATGCATAAATTAATGAACAGGCTGTATCCCAATAAAACTTTATTTGTTAAAAACAGGCAGAGGGTCAAGTTTGGCTCCTGTGATGCAGCTTCCTAACTCCTGGGTTTCATTTCATTTCATTCACCCAGAAACTCTGCAAATGAACAATGGTTAGAGTGGATGGTGCAGGAAATGAGTTGGGGAGGATATTGGGTATTAAACACAGTCATCCTAAGAGTTAGCCTTATCCTTGATGTGAATCTGCACCCCATCCAGATCTTCTGCAGTATCTTTCCATGTTCATACTGCAGCCACCATCATCATCTCTATTTATCCCTTTAGGTATGGGTAATACTGAGGTAGTTTGGTCTCCGTGGATACCCAGGAATTTTATTTTTTAATTTTTTTTCCTTTTCTCTTCTTTCTTTGTCCTTTTCCCTTTACTCTCCCTCCAAATTCCTTTTCATTTCCACTGTTGATCATTTTGGCCACAGATATGTCAGGGTTTCCTTTTTCTAATTACATCACTTTGGCCATCTCTTGGATTTCGCTGGCATCTGGTGCTGACAGATTTTGGCCTGCTCACTCTGAGACGGTGCTGACCAAGCCCGGCCAGATGCTTAGATGCTACTATTCTGCAACCACATCTGTGCAGAGCTATGGAGGTGGCAAACAGGTTTCAGCAGTGTTTGATCTTGTCTCAAGGGCTCTGTGGCCTTTTCATTAAGGAGCCAGAGAAGAGCAGGGAGAGGACTCTTGTTATAAATAACAATAACCAAGATTTAAGCAAAAATGGAATTTCTTTTTGCAAGAAAATCTCAATTTAAAATGGTCGTGCCAACTAGGAACAATGGTTGTCAAAAACATCATTTAGTTGGTAAAGACAATTGCAGCACTGTATATCAAGAAGAATAAAAAGCCAACTGCATAAAGCAAGGCACAAAGTTCACAACTTAGATGGGCCCTCAGCAATTACTCTCAGCAATCTTATACAGACTTCATGGGCTTCTTTTCCAGTGGGTGTTCCAAATATTCACTGATCTCTTCATTATTCCTACTCTATCCTTTTCCTGCACCCTATGGAAAGAAAAATCTACTTTCCCCTGAACTCATGGAACTCCTTACGTCCTTGATTCCCTTTCTCTTTAAACTTTACTTGTTCTTAGATGATTTTACTCAAGCCATAATTTTTACTATATACTACATACACATTTCCACATGGTCACCAAATCTTTATCTCCAAGCCGCCGACGTTTCAGAACATAATTAAACTTATTTCCACTTATATGTTCTATGGACAGTTCACATTCAATCTTGCCAGTTGTAGTAATCACATTCTCAACCCCTCTCCAAATTATGCCTTCTCCTACATGATTCAACTCTATTAATTTTTACCACCATCTACCCAAATACTCTGTCCAGAGGAGCCAGAGTCAATCTGTTCCCTCTGCCACATATACAGCAACTCAGTCCTAAAATGTAGTCTTGTCTAACTTTCTAAATGTTACTTGAATCCATCTTCTCTACAATTTCACCATCTCTATATTGGTTACCTACTTATGATCACCAAGTCCTCCTTTATATTATAGTCATATTTCTAAGTAGAAAATTTCATTGCCTAGAAAAATACATTCAAATAGCTTACCATGCCATTTGAGAGCCAATGTCATCTTCTGCTATATCAATTTTCACTTCCTACAAATACACACAAACACAATCTAGATTCCAGCCATGCTGTACAACTTCATAGCTTCCACAGCATGACATGAAGAGATTTTTTGTTTCTTTGCCTTTACACAGAAACAACTATTTATTCTATTTAGAATTCTATATTCTTTCATTCATGTGACATTATATCCATTCATCAATATTTAGCTTAAAAGTAACCTTCTCTAAAGGGCCTCTCTGAAGCTCCACCACCATGCTAAGATGGCACCATAGGGCCCCACTATGCTGTGTGTATATATATATATATATATATATATATTTATGCTTACACCAAAGCAGTTAGCATACTAGGCTGCAATTATAAATCTACTACTCTCTGCAGACTGTGATCTACTTCAGACAGGCTCATGCCTTGTTCTTAAGTGTACCCCACAATTCAGTACAAAATCTGGTATGTACTGTTGGTAAATATTTGCAAGATGCATTAGGCAATGAATAGCAACATACAAATGTGGTTGTATCAGTTAATGAGTATACCCTGAGCCTGAAACAGAGTATTTTACTTGCACTGACAACAGTACTAGAGAACATTAGATAGCATGAAAAATAATAGCTTCTCACTTTTTTCTCAGCATAGATCAGATTATACATGAATTAACTTATAGATTTGTCTTCAATATTTAAAGTCATAGGAACCCTGACTAGAACCTACAGAAAATAATAAAGATTTGAGAAAATAAAACCTATAAGGAATTAGGTAATAGATTAGGATTACTCAGTTTAAAAAAAAAAAAAAAGACCAAGCATGATTTAATAGAAAAGGTTGAGTTGAATCAAAAATTTTCTGCTGAGATTGGTAACAAGCTTTTCCCCATCTATTCCGAGGAGAGAATCAGATAGAAACTATCTAGTAAAGAAAGTGAAAGAGTTTGAGGAATATCTATGTATCCTCTAGCTTATTAGGGAGGATGAAACGTTCCAAGAGAAGATGGAAAAAATAATCCAAGATAAAAACTGGAAGAAAAAGATTTCGGCTGGGTTGATGTTGAATCAAATGGAGTATCAGAAGATTAGAGAACTGAAGCTATCATCAAAGAAAAGAAGAAAACTGGATTCCACTAAAGCCATAAAAGTTATAAATGACACTGCCCACTACAGGTGAGTTCAGATCTTCTAAAGAAAGTGCAGCACTGTTGGCCCAAAGAGGCAGCACAGGCCTCAGCCTATGCAAGGTTCCTGTGCAGCCTCCAGAGAAAGAGTGCGGGGTTGGGGGGTGGGGGGAATCCACTGCTGCTCTTCACGGCCTGATGGGTTGGTGATTCAGTATGGATAATCAAGAAATTCATCATTTTTCAGAAGGCTGTGTCATTACATATTCTGCAAACTCCTACTGACTACTACTGACTGAAGTGAGATTAAATGTTATAGAATGCTCTCAACATGCCTCTGAATTTTAAAGCTCTGGTCTTGAAACTGGAGTTTCATCTTTGAGGTAATGACTTAGTTTGAGAAAACTGGTTGTCAAGAATAGTATTAAGATTTTTTTTTAATTAAAAATATAATTTTTGGCAGCTCTCCTGGCCACCTGTGACTCTGCAGGTGCCTCTCTTTTCTTTCTCCTTTTCCTAATAAGCCACTTTTTAAAAAATGTTATATATACACACACATATATATTAAAATTATGTAACACGGTTACAGCTCACTTTTCTGATTCAAGAGAGAACCCATAAAGAACGGGGAAATGTGTATTTGGCAAATCAAGAGAGTTTTAAGGGGAAACTGAAATCCCAAGAACTGCAGAAGGCAATGTGTTTGACCAAGAAGAAATAACAGAAATTTTGCACCCAATTCTTATAACTTCATGAGTACAAACACTAACAGGTAAAGTATAGGTAATAAAACAAACTTGAAATAGTAATACAAAGAAGAATAATGTAAATTTTAACACAGAAGTGAGCAGATACACCAAGGCTCAGTGAGATGTGCATCATGATGAGAATGGTAAGAGGGTGCCCATTGATCCAAAGAAACAAATTGGAGAGGAGTAGTATAGTATGTTGGGCAAACACACACAAATGGAAACATAATTCCAGAGGAAAAATACAATTCTAGAAGAAGGGAACATACTAGAGATTATTTGGGTTAAATAAGAAATGACTGAAGTAGCTGTAGGAGAAGATTACCGATGCCTGATAAGGAGGATGCTTTCTGAAAGTAGATTATCAAAGGAGTAGCAGGATGATAATGTGGTGATGATGGAACCTCAAGTATTGGTATATCAGATGGGAGAATGAGTTGGCTAAAAGCCAGTATCTGATAATTCCTGCCTTATAGGCAATTTTAACTTTCAGAAGGAAAAGGAAGAAATGTGACTAGATGTACAAGGATTTTCATAGCATTCCTTAAACCTCTTTAAGACAAGGCATACAAAGTAGAACATGAAAAGCATGGTGGGAACATGATGGTAACATCATAGGAAGAGGGGGATTCCTGTACTTTCCAAATACTGACAACAATGTAAACCAACTTTACATCAATTAAAAAAATATTTAAAAATCATTGTATCTCACAGAAGGAAGCAGGGAGGGAACAGGTGGAGGGGGCCATCTGGCTGTTGGTGGGTGGTGACTGGACATTTAGTAGGTGTGCTATGATAGATACAGTTGCTGAGGTAATTGTACACATGAAACTGATAATGTAAGTTAATGTTACCTCAATAAAAGGAGAAAAAAATTTAAAAAAAAAATTGTAATGTCAGAGTTGAGGGAGTCATAACCGTCCTCCAGGTCAACACATGAGCCTGTCTATGCTGACCGCGCCATGTGACACAGTCACGATTCCATGTTTAGTCAGTTTAGAATGAGCTGTCTCTATAGTGAAGTTAAAGTCAGTTTAGCTACTGGTCTTAATTCTAATTCAGCTAGGTTATGAGGAGAAAGCTAACTCTTCTTCCTCAAGTCAGCCCTTCAAATACATGAAGGGGCCTCCCTGGTGGTGCAGCGGGTTGAGTGCAGCACTGTGAGCACAGCCTTTGCAGTGCTTATTTGATTCCTGGCCGGTTAGACCTCTTCTGCCTCGCCCGCTGCTCCCCTCAGCAGTGCTTTTGGTCCGTCTGCCTGTTCTGCTCACCCTCCATCACGGTGTCCACTACATATCATCACAAAAGGCAGCACAGTCCTGTGACATGGAGCATGAATCAGGGTCAGATCTCTTCTCAGAAGTTTCACTTGTAATATGAGGGGCTAGGTAATTTCAAAGGCTCCATCTAGCTTTAACAGTCAGTGGCTCTCCCTCTCATCATAGTCTCAGGTTACCTGCCACCTTTAGACCATAGTGAACATAGCCAAACCTAGCTGAGGATGCCGAGCACAAACCTGGCTACCTGTTGCCTTCAGCACCTTCATAAACAATGATCCTTGGGAGTCTGAGTACAGAGCTCAAGAAAGATCTTTTAGCTCAAGAATTTTTAACTACAACACAAAATGAAGCATTTTATGAAGTTTTTATCCTCTTTCCCAACTGCTGACCAAATTGAGGACATTTTTCACTTGGGTTACTTTCTGACATCTTTTAAACAACGAGCAAATACAACTTTCATTTTAACTAGCTCTTGTCTTCTTTCACTAACTGCTTGGGAATCCTACATGTTTTTAAATGGTTATTTGAAAGAGTGTTATTAAAATTCTCATTTTTCATTGGCTTTTCCACCTAACAACTCACTGACTGGGCATGGCTAGAATTCCAACTGTAAGGCCCCTACTTCACCTTTTGAGGGGGGGGGATATTTTGTCATAAAGGCAAAATTAATGGTGAAAGATTGCACCATGTGTTTATTACAAGTTACAGACAGCATAGTTGAGTGATTTTGATCATGGATTCCAGATACCTGGTGCCAAGATGGTGTGGACATGGCTAACACAAAACCTCAGCTGAGTCGTTAATGACATAGGAATCCAAATTGGCAAATGTCAGTCATCATGGAGACTTTCTTTTTTTGAGCACCTCTTTTATAACTCCCCAATACTCATCTTGGCCCTCGTACAGCCTTATAATTCAGCCTCCCTACAATATATTACTGTCTAAGTACTGGAAAATCTAGCTATGGGGCATTTTTTTTCTCCTATGCTTCCTTGACTTTTCAGGACAGGTTTGTCTAAGCAGTAGCTTCTCCTTCAGTTACATTTCCTAGTTATAGTGGAGAGTCCTCCTGCTCTTAACTATAGAAAAACTGTTTATATGCATAGGTTTATTTTACTCAACAGAAAAAGAGGGTGATGGCACTTTTCTTAAGCTCAGTTACCATCAGGGATTCCACATGCAATCACACTATCATTTATGTTTTTATGCTCAATAATCTTAAAGAATTTCACATAAAATAATGTTATCAGTTATTTTTTTAAAGTATCAAGACAATTTTTATCTTCATTTGACTGACATACAGATATTATTTCCCAAATGTACTATACTGTATTTTCATCACTTCAGTGCTCTCTAGTTTAATTTCTCCCCTTTACCTCTTCATTATAAAACTCCTGGCAAATTTAAATGTTGCATACTTTAATAACAACTTACCAAATGGCAATGGTGTAACTACATTGGGGAATATGAGGAGACAAATGGGCTAAAGTGCAGTGTATAAAGAGTTTACTCAGGGTCGGGCAAATTCTCCTGGCCTTTGAACACATGGTGTTTCCTGCCATGTCTGCATTTGTGACTTGAATGCCTCACACTGTGGCCTTTACTTCTGCATAACTATGTGAATATACAGGGACAGAATGTCTTACTTGACTATGTGGCTGAGGCATATAAAAAATTTGGATCACTGAATAGTTAGGGTCCTTTTGCCACTTTCCTTACCTTCTTCAAGCCAGCTCAATCCCAAAGTGGTTGTCCTTTCAAAGGAAGGGCTATTTATTCCAGTAGAGTAAGAGGCTCTTTCTCTTTTTATCAATCTTGTGGGAAGATTAAAGGCCACGATATTTGGGACAGTCAATTGGATTCCCTGAATACTGTACTATAGAATCCAGATGGTAGAAAACTATCAAGTGGATAAAAATTTGGGGACCAAGGCTTTTGATTATAAGTCACGTCCTTCTTAACCTGACTTTATGGCCATAGATTGATCACGCAATATCTCAGCACTGCTTTTCCTTCCCCATGCAGGCAAGCTTGGAAAAATTGTTTTGTTTTTTTTTTTTCCTGCTCTAAGGATCTACATCAGGGATCACTATGGCTACAAATTTTTAGAACCAATTTCCTGATTAATTAATTGATCTTATCAGTAATCTAAAGACAAAACAAAACAGAAACTGATCATACCTTTGTGATAACTTTGAATTACAGAAATAAACACAATCACCACCAACACTCAGTCATGTCACTGCTGGGCCTCCTTTGTGCTGTGATCGACAGCAGCCTCCTGAGCTGGGATCACTGCTGGAGGCTGTTAGTGGGTGAACGTTTTTATTTTTCACTAGGTGACCTCAAACAAGTCTTTCAGAAGCCCACTAGGAAGCAAAAACTGTAGAGGTAGTGTGGGTTGTAGGTAGTCTCAAAATGAAAACGTCAGAACAGAAAATTAGGGCATAACAACTAGAATTTCAATTAGGAAGAGTTGTTGGTTTTCCTAATTAAAAAGTCAATGTCCTTGTTTTCTTAGATTTCTAACTAGTTGCAAGTTAGTTGAACAGTTTCCATGTATGCATCTGAATTGTGCCTGCAAAGCCTCAAGGGTATCTGAACCAAATATACATATTTATTCAGGAAAATTAATTGTTTATGTTGATGAAATAGGCTGTAAATTGGATGAAAATATGCAGCAATGCTTGGATATTTGGGGGAACTTTAAATAAATGCACTGGCCTTTTAGGAATATGGATATAGAAAAGTAGGCAGCACTTGAAACACTACTTTATAAAAACAGCACTTTCCTTTCTAGAATGTTACACACAATGAAAGAAGATGAAGACAATAGATTTGGTGCAATTTTCAGGGAGGATCGTTTTGTGATTTTAGTTTATGTTTCTGTGATTCAACTTACATATATTTGCTACATCATTCAAGCAAGCAGTTCAGACATCCAGGATGCTAACTTCAAAAGGTACTAAGGTACACTGAACTATATACCATGCTTGCACTTTGATACCTTTAATTAGTTATTATGAATTTTCTTATAAGTTTACTTAACTATTTAATCTCTTATTGAAGCTCATGCAAAAATTTGACTGTTCCTATTCACAGAGGTAATATTTGTAAGCATCTACTAGTCAGTTTAGGATTTGTTGGTGTGATGGCATACTACTGTACAAAAGAGAGGCATCTCTCAAAATCATCTGCTCTTCAGACTTTTTCTCTGCCCTTCCCTAACTAAGAAGACCCAGCTCCAACTCCCAGCACACTGACATTCTGGGTAACTGCAGAAAAATGAGGGCAGGGATACCTGGTTCTGAGTTGTACTCCTGCCTTCTTTTCTGTGACTAAACTCAATTGGAATGGGGTCCCAGGTATTTCTCTCAGAGACAGAGGCCCCTCTGAGGCCATCTGTAAGAGCTGCGAGGCCCCAGTGATGCAGTTCTAGGTGGACAAAAGAGGTGGAGCAAGGCGTGTTCTCCACACATCACAGATGGAAATGTGCCATGATGCTGAAGGTGATCGTGGCATTAGTAACTCCTAACACTGTACACACTGGCAGTTACAAAAATTTTAACACTATATATGCTGAGAGGGATGAGGCATCTTGGGCAGATAAGTTTTAGCATGTTTGCTAATAAAACCGCTCACACTCTTATAAAAATTATGCCCATTTATCTACTTCCTCTTCAGGTAAAGAAATCCACTTCATGTTCTTGGGCCTAAGACACAGCCTAGAAGTTAGAAGTACATAGGCATTATATTAGCAATAACTGACAACCACTGAACATGAGAGGTGTTGAAATTACTCAAGGATTCTATGTGATATAAAGTCTAAATTCTGTTATAGTATTGAATATATTTAAAATGCAGAAACTTGTTAAGATGTGTGAAAAAATTAATGGCACAGGCATAATGAAAAGCAATATGGTGGTTTCTCAACAGAAATTCTGTACTATTCCGTTATCTCAGTTCTGGGTATTTACCTAAAGAATACAAACACACTAATTTGAACAAATATATGCATCCCCATGTCCACTGCCTCATTATTTACAACATCTAATGGTTGGAAACAACCTAAGTGCCCATCAACAGATGACTGAATGAAGATTTAGATGTGGTATATGGACACGATGGAATATAACTCACTTATTAAAAAGAGATGAAAGCCCGCCATTTCCAACAACATAGATGAACACAGAAGGTATTATGCTTAGTAAAATAAGTCACATTGACAAATATTTCACTCATGTGATACACAAAAAATAAAACTAAAAATGAACTAAATACAACAAAATTAAGCATTTAGACTCTAAGATCGATTAGCAGTAACCAGAAGGGAAAGTGGCATAGGGAGAGATAAATCTGGTAAAAAGGATAAGTTGTAAGGGGAAGGATAGAATTAGATGGTGGTTAACTTAATTTAGTATATACAAATGTTGGTTTATAATAATGCACACCTGAAATTTCTATGTTATAATGAAATGTTACATTAAAAAACCAAAAGAAATAAAATATATAGGGCTTCATAAAATCCTCAATTCTTAACTTAGGTTTTTTGTATAGAATAATACTAGAACATTTTGGAAATAAAACACTAAAACGATAGCAACACTGTTTATTTTTATGATGTATCATATTAAAATTTTTAAAGCTTATAAAATGCCCCAAACATCCAATGCTAGCCGAGTTTATCAAATCTAAGGGTTTTTTTTTTTTCCCTACCAAATCTTGTTTGATTAGTTTTTGCCCTTACTCCAGAGTTTGACATCTGATCCATGGACTATGGTTAATGGGTAATGACTAATGGATTTCACAGTGGACAAATATTTTGTAGATGCCATAAGCATAACTTATTAGTACATATAATATGTCCATCTAAATTCCTAATATTTAAACTCCTAGGTCTGATTAAAGATCTACAGCTTCCATGAAACCTCCCAGGCTGACATGCTCCGAACAATGCTATGGCTCACACCAACTGGAACTGGTTAATCACGGTAATTTATATTTCCCCCAAATGGATTATATACTCCTAAGAAACAAACAATGATTCTTATTCTTCATTGTATCCCTCAGAGCATGCAGCAGAATACTGGATACATTCTGGGATATTTAATAGCTGTTTTTTAATAAATTAAAAATTAATGTGTTTTTTTTCCATATTTGACTCATAATTCCTCAGAAGCCTGAGATATTAGATCATGGAAGTAACTATTTCAATCTGTAGGTGAGTCTATTTCATCCAAATATTTTTAACTTGAAAGCACTTTTGCAGCTGTTATATGTATAGGTTAAAAAAAAAGTGACCAAAAGATGAGTCAATGGCTCTGTATTGACACCGTTTTCTTCCCAGTGAGTGTGGCTTGGCTCATCATCTATAGTAGAGTATTTTAAAGTCAGCTGCTAGAAGAATGAATGATCTGTTTGTTCATTCTTTTATTCATTCAAACAAAATTCATTCAACTCATACTATATTGTGGGTACTTGTTTAGATTTCTGTGAAAAAATATACTTATATAATTATAAAAGAAGTTAATATATATATAACTTCTGCAAAGCTATATATAGAACTTATTTAAACCATATTAAAAAAATCAACTTGGTGCAGTATAAATTTTAATGGGTAAATAATCTAAAAGAGATAGAACAAGTGGAGCTGACCTAACAATACTTTCTCAGATTGTAATATTCCTCATTTCTATTTAATTATTAACCATGGAAATTTGGCTACTATGTTTTACTGAACTATTTGAAACAACCATTTCTTCTGCTTTGAACATTATTTTAAAAAAAGTATGCTGCAATGAATAAAAAATCTCATGGGTTCTGTTGGTTAGACTATTCTGGAGAAAAGGCTTTTGATCTAAATTTAGATCTAACTCCAAAGTCTTCAAGTTAAGATATGCTCTAAACTACTACCTTACTAATTGTAACTTTTGTTTCACTATATTTAATTTGCTATATATAAACGAAACCCAAGAATACAGAGCCCTATCTCAGTTGCTTCTTGCTAAGAAAAGTCACACAAGCCTGCTCTAAGAAAATAAGTAGTTACCTTCAAATGTACACAGAATACACTAGCACGTCTCAGTTACCTGGCAGCTGAGGTTGGCACTTATTAATTTCCTTACACATCATTCTGATAGTGTTTCATTGTTCACTTTCTGAAGATGATGTTAAAAAATTCAGGGTCACAGACACAGAATTTGAACTTTATCTCTTTAAATTTAAATATTGTGTTTGTTACATTACTGAAATTCATACGCCCACCACAAAAGATCCAGAATAGCCAAAGCAGTCCTAACAAAAAAGATGATTGTGGTATTACACTCCAGATTTCAAACTGCACTACAAAGCTGTGGTAATCAAAACTGTGTGATACTGATTCCACTCCTAGTTATTTACCCAAATGACACAAAATCATTAATTCAAAAGGGTACCTGCACCCCTATGTTTATAGCAGCACTATTTACAATAGCTAAGTTACGGAAACAACCCAAATGCCCCAAAATAGATGACTGGATCAAGAAGATGTGGTACATATACACAACGGAATACTACTCAGCAATCAAAAAAGATAAACTCATGCAATTTGCAGCTACATGGATGGCGCTGGAACGGATCATGCTCAGCGAAATAAGCCAGAAAGAAAAAGAAAAATACCGGATGGTCTCACTCATAGCAGGAATTTAGAAAATCTAAATAAGGGACCAGGAGAAAGACTAATTATAATAAAGTAAAAATCAAAATCAACAAGCTACTATAAGCCAGAGACACACTATGGAGGGGGTGTTTGTAGGGATTACAGTCAAAATAAGGGGGGTGGGAATTGTATGGGGACTATAACCAAGATGAAAAAGCATACATTGTGCAAAAATGAAAAATGATGTAAAAAATAAAAAAGCTGCAAATTTATAAAAAAACAAAACAGTGTGATATTGGAATAAAAGTAGACATACAGATCAATAGAATAAAATTGAGAGCCCAGAAATAAAACCACACATACACAGACAGTTAACGCATATTAAAGAGTTCAAAAATATATACTGGAGAAAGGAAGTTTCTTTAATGAATGATGTTGGGAAAATGGGATAGCCACATGCAAAAGAATGAAACTAGACTACAATATCATACCTCACATGAAAATTAACTCAAAAGGAATTAAAGACATGGATGTAAAACATGAAACCATAAAATACATAAAAGATAGGCAAAATATTCCACAACATTGGCTATAGTGATGTTCTGTGGATTCACTTCCAATGGTAAAAGAAACAAAAGGGAATACAAACAAATGGAATGACATCAAACTAAAGCCTTTCTGTACATTATAAGAAACAATAGTTAAAACAAAAAACACACTACTGAATGAGAAAAAATAGATGCACACCATATTATTACAACACTGATATCTAAGGTCTATAAAGATTTCATATAACAGAAAAAAAAAAACAGATAACCCAATCAAAAATTGGACAGAAAAGCTAAATAGACACTAAATAGACACTTTTTTTTTTCCAAAAAAAAAAAGACATATAGAGAGCCAATAGGCGCATAAAAAATGCCCATTGTCACTTATTGAGATATTATCTCACATCTGTTAGGATGGCTGATAAAAAAAATTCCAGAAACAACTGTTGGTGAGGATGTGGAGAAAAAGGAACCTTCACACATTGTTGCTGGGAATGTACTCTGGTCCAACTTTTATGGAAAAGATGTGGAAGTTAACTCAAAATATTAAAATAAAGTCTACCAGAAGATCTAGCAATTACATCTTAGATATCTACCTAAAGAATGCAAAAGGACTAATTTGAAGGGCTATATACACTCCTATTTTCATTGTAGCACTATTTACAATACTATCAACTATAGCCAAATTATGGAAACGACTTTAGTACCCAAGAACAGGAAAACGATTTAGGAAGATGTGGTATATACACACAATGTATTGCTATTAAAATATATAGAGATGAACTCTTGTCATATGTGATGACATAGATGGAACTGGAGGGGATTGTACTACTAAACAAATAAGTCAAAAGGAGAAAGACTGGATGGCTTCACTCATGTGGAATATAAAGAAACAGAAAAAAGTCAACCAAAATATAACCATTAACAAACCCTAGAAATCTGTCTATAGAATTAAGGATACCAGAGGGGTATGGGGAGGCTGGAGACCAAGTGTGGGAGGGTCCCAGTGGATTATCATGGAGGACTGTGGGTGCCTTAGTGGTGGGTGGTGACATACACCTGAAGATGTATGATCCTATACCTCTGAAACACAAACAATGTTGCAAAACATTATTGCAACAAAATAAAGACTGTAAAATAATACAGATCTGTTAGTTATTGGTAGTATCTGAATTTCAAATAGGTCACTCTGAGGAATCAACTTCTCAAATTTATAAGGTGGATATGCAAAAATATATTACATTCTGGTTTCTCACTTTTCTAGTATTTATATATGTCATTTAGATATACCATACACCTGGTTAGGCTCTCCAATCCATGCTTATGTCTGAAGAGTTGATTGTTATTGGCAATTTTAATATGCCTAGAGACTGCTTCAAGAGGAGGAACATACAAAAAATTAAGAATAAAACCTTAACTCCTTTATGTGTCATTCTGGTGAAATTAGTTTGTACTATACTTCCCTTTGTTTGTTTCATGATTCCTTGTGGTCGCTATACTCTATCTTGAACCTAAAGTTAATGCAATGGAACTAAAAGTTGAAGACTTTTTTTTTATCATTATCTTAATTTGCAGGTGCTTTTAGAATATAGTTGATGATGATATGAGCCCACTGATACACTACTTGTAGAAAAACATCCTGTTTTGTAACTTCATGGTCTGGGATTTTTGGTGTTTATTTTGGCCTCATTTTATCACAACATTTTTTTTGACACTGCAAGTCTCTTAAAATGTAGCTAACTGTATATACCCGCAACCTAATGACAGTGAAGAAACATTAAAGAACCCTTTGCATTTTAAAGTGTGGTAAAGGCAAAGATTCCTTACATTTACATATGCAACACAGACAAGTAAAATCAATGACATGGAGTACCTATGTAATAAAGTAATTGCTTTAGAAATGTGTGTGATAATTGCGTATCAGCTGAATAATTCATTACTAAAATTATTGGTAATGAATGTTAATTTAGTACGATTATCTCATGTGTGGGAATATGCTGATGTACAGTGATTTACAGTAAACTTTAAGGATGAACATTTTATTTTTAGACAATTGCGTATTCATTAAATATGAAAAAATGATGACAAAACAGGTTTCAGTGATGCATTCAATTTGCAGCGATAGAGTTTCAATCACAAATGGCTTTTGGGTTATATTAGCTATAGCCTATAAATCATATATAAATATGTGTGTGCTTGTGATATCATGCAGAGCTGTCCAGCAGAGGGCTCCTTTGAAACAGAACGTGAAAAATGAGGCTGCTGTTCAAACTAGAGTCAACATGGTACTTTTAATAAACTATAGAGAGGAGTTAGAAAGGTTTACTCCAAGTAGTCAATGTTTTCAATACATTTTCTTAGAGATTGTAATTTTGTGAATTTACAAGTGACTAAGTATGAGATTTTCTTGATACTTTGTCCTATAAAAATATAAAGTGATTAAAACCAGATATTCTTTAATTAAATGCAAAAAAAAAAAAAACAACTAGTAAGCACCCACAAGCATATTTAACTCCACTTATATAATGACACAAACTAAATGTCCAGAAGAATTTTAGTTAAGGGGAACCAATTTTGTCCCAAAGAAATAGAGTGTACAAGTAGGCTAGATAATGTTTTTGCTTTTAACAAAAACTTTAGTTGTCATTAAAATACTGTCCTCTTCCCCTCAATGGGAAGAAGTTTAGAGTTCTGTGGGTAATTTTCCTTTATAAATGATTTACATGTACTGAGACAAGACAATTTTCTCTTTATATAATTATTCTTATCTCTGTAATTAAGAAAGGACCTTGTATATTTTCATTCTTCTTCCTTCTATATTTTCAAACATAAAATGTTAACATTATGTATCATATTGTGCAAGAATAAGTGTAAAATACTATAAATCAGACTTATCAATATTTTTCACACAGGGCACTAAGTGATTTTATTTTTAAAAACAGGAAAGGCTAGGCTATTTAACAGCCCACCAAATTGCAATTTTTCATTAGAATAACCAAGAGATGCGGAGTGGGGCTTGAAAAATATGCTCTTTATTTTGAGATTTAGAGACATCATTTTTAAAATTTTTAAAAAAATTTTGTTTTTGCATAGAAGAACCAGGGTGTAGGCCAAAGGTGAGAGGTTGCAGAGGGTGGGGGGTGAAGGCAGGGTGGTGAGAGGATGGTGAGAGGGTGGTGAGAGACAGTGGGGAGCAGAACAGGCAGATCTACTGAAATACACTGCTGAAGGGGAGCAGTGGGTGAGACAGGAGAGGTCTGCTGTGCCATGTGGGTTACCTCCCTAGCCAGGAATCGAACTCAGGCTGCAGCCAGCAGTAATAGCACTTGAGACTTATCCCCTAGGCCACCAGGATGGCTCCAATTTATAGATATCTTCTAAGGTAGCATAAAGGTTCGCCAAAATTGTCTATTCATTTAGCTCAACCTAAAAGTTTGCATTTAACTTTAATAAACAGACACATCTTGGGTACTTGTTGAGAAAAGGTGAACTTTAGAAGTTCAAAGAAGATATTGACATTTATAAAACAAAGACAAGAGATAACAACTCTTTGCAGTAACAATCTAAAGCCCTTTGTAATCATTTATGTGGAACTTGTTCTATGTCATAGAATCATAAACTTGACTCTAAAATCAGGAGACTGGAATCACACAGTTCTCATGTTGGCATAACTCCAATATTCAACTCCATGGGGGGGGGGAACAAAATATGTAATAATGGTAAGTTAGTAAAAGCAAACACATAAAAATTTTACATTTAAAGAATTCTCAGAATGAACAACCTATATAGAGATATGTGGGGTTTTGTTGTTAACTTAGAGTGAGGCACTTCTATTCAGGGGCTAGAGACCAGAAAAAGCATCCATTTTAAACTACTTATATATTATAATGAAAAGCTAGACAAGCCAGATGTGGTAGAACATGAATGGTAACAAGTCTAAGATTATGTTGATATAAATACTTACAGTTTCAAACATGGGTAAGTAATCAACCAACACTGTATCATCTCAGAAAATGGCACCACTCTAATGGAAACTGGGAAAGCAATCATAATAGAATTTTGCATTTCACATGTGCATTTTAAATGCCATTATTTCCCCCTTTTTTGATCTTTCCTTTGTATTTGTACAAGGAGCTTTCATCTTTGGATCAGTGTGCGGGGAGGTGCTTTGGAGCCCCCATGTTCTGCTTACAACACCCACAGCCAGCCAGACTTTTGCAAATGACACAGACTGTACCAAGACAGCTACATCGACTGCTTCATCCCTCAGCTTGCCTGGGCAGTTCAGGAGCGCCTGCTGTTATGTTTTGTTTGCACACATGCACAGATAAAGGCCACCACTCTTCTTATTAAACAAGAAGGCATGTGGGAAAATTAATAATTTAATTTGCAGGGAGAAGATGGATGTGAAAATCAAATGTAAGTCTACAACCTTCCCTGGGCGCTCACCTTAGTGTCTGAGGAAATCAAATGCCAATTCTGCTGCCTGTTCATGTTTCTGGAATCACATCAAAGTGTCAGTGCATCAGGGCTTTCAATGCACTGGACTAGGAAGGGTTGTCCTGTCACAGTGAAGATGCCCTCAGGAGTGGCAGTGTGGTTGGGAGAAGGGAGAAGGAAGAATACTATCGGAACTGTGTCATAACGTGCTTTGCCAGGATCTCCAGCGCTCTAAAGAATCTAAACAAGGGACTTCATGAACAGTGACCCAAAGACTCAAAAAGTGTTCTGTGTGACTGTCAGCAAATCACAGACAAATATGATCCATCAGCTTATTTTCTACCCCTAGGTAATATTTTGCTCTTTCCTTAGAAACAATAAAAAGAGAAAGGAAGGGAGGGAAGGAGGAACCTCAGTTTGCTCTTGGTAGATTTTGACCCTGGGCTGCTCTGGAAGCATAGCAGCAAAGACAAACAATCCTTATTTTGAAATCTTGATAAATGCTCATTTCTTGAAAAATGTGTGTGAGGTATTGGGAAACCCACCCAGATTATGCTGTAATTTTCCAAGCCAACATTCCACAAATAACTGCAACACATCCTCCTGCATGTAAATGATGAAAGGCCCACACTGCCATAGAGTTGCCCAGATGAGCCATCACTCCACAGAGAATCTTGAACTTTGTTCTGCCCTCAGACTTTGGTTCAGAGGGTCAAGAGCATATGCAGAAGCAAAGAAATTGGGCTTTGAATTTTTTAGAGTGCAACACATGCTTTGACTCCTATTGTAATCAAAATAGAAAAAATAGAACTAATTGATCCTTAGAAAACTGGACCTTGGACTTGGTCTTGACAATACAAGTCTCTAAACTGAATTGAACTAAACAAAACTGAGCTGAACTAAACTTTATTCAAGTCAGAGATAGCACAGGGTTAAACAAAAACCTTAATAGAAAATCAAAAAAGGCTGGTTTGGACTCTATCTCCACCCAGCTGTGTTACCCTGGAAAGAAGCAGCTTACCAATATCTGAGAACATCACTGCATACTGGTTCATTTGACAATTGCTTACCAACATATGACACCTTCAACACTTAATATTTTTTTGGTAAAAACAAAGATATGTCATTCTTGTTCTCTTCCACATAACATCCTTATAAATATTTGGCAATAAATTTCATGTTCTGTCTTTTTTTTTTTCTAAAGCTAGTATCTGAAGTTTCTCCAACATTCAAAAAAGAACTGATTTTAAAGATCCTCATCATCTTGGCTTTTTTTCTCCCAATAGTCTCTAGTTCTGCTGGCTCCCTTAGAAAAAGCAATGTACACAACAAATGTTGGCGAGGGTGTGGAGAAAAAAAAAAAGAAAAACTCTTCTGCACTGTTGGTGGGAGTGCAAACTGGTCCAACCACTATGGAGAGCTGTGTGGAGATTTCTGGACCTACTAAACATAGAGCTTCCATATGATCCAGGAATTTACCACTCCTAGGTATTTACCCAAAGGACACAGAAACATCAATTCCAAAGAGCACCTGCACCCCTATGTTTATAGCAGCACTATTTACAATAGCTAAGCTTTGGAAACAGCCCAAATGCCCAAAAATAGATGACTGGATCAAGAAGATGTGGTACATATACACCATGGAATATTACTCAGCATTCAAAAAAGATAAACACATGCAATTTGCAGCAACATGGATGGCGCTGGAAGGGATCATGCTCAGCGAAATAAGCCAGAAAGAAAAAGAAAAATACCGGATGGTCTCACTCATAGCAGGAATCTAGAAAACTTAAATAAGGGACCAGGAAAATGAATAACTATAAGAAAGTGAAAATCAAAATCAACAAAAATCTATGAACCAGAGACACTTTTGGGGGGGTGGGTGGAGGGAGGGGAGGGATTGGGGTCAAAATGGGGGGGTTGAAATTGTATGGGGAATATAAAAATAAAATTTATTATAAAAAAAAGAAAAAGCAATGTACAAATATGACAGTTATCATACTGTGAGTCAGAATCTCCTATGTGAAAGTTGTCTGACCTAAATTAATAAAGATTTGGTAGCCTACGATATAATCTGGAAAACAGACTGGTCATCTGATATGAGTCAGTGATAAAGTCAAAGCCCAGGCAGGGCTTTCAAGAAAGGCCATTTCTTCATATTGAAAGCATTATTTATGTTTACAAATGGTTAGAACTCCATTAGTCTAATGACTGGCCAAGTCCTCAGTGTGAATCTAAATACCTGTAAGACCCACCTAAGATGTGAATATATCATTTTCATTAAGGTGCATTTTCTAATCAACCAGACTGAACAAGTTGCTGGAGGAAGTGAGATTTTCATGTTTTAATCTGTAACAAATATTAATGTTCAATATTAGCAACCTATTAGTATACACTATTATATTTGAATTTGGTGCTAATAAACAGTTTGCTATACATTCACATATATACATATATACACACACACACATATATATATATGTAAATTATATCAGATTTTAAGAATTAACTATAGCTGATAAAAATGGTTAACATTTATCAAATACCTATTACAGGCATTGTGCCAAGAACTTATGTAATATTTTATTCAATCCCAATAATGCTACGAGATAGGCATTATTATATATCATTATCATTAGGTTTTTCTTCCTCTACCACCTATTTTTTTACAGATAAAGACACTAAAATTTTGAGAAATTAAAATGTGTTCATGGTCACATGCTTAGTAAGTGGTAGAAGATGAGAATTAAGCCCAGGTCTATCTAATTTGATCAACTTATAGTACTTCCTCCCCAGTACCCTCCAGCAAGGGTCATCTCACTGTGAGTGAAAAGCCTCTTTAAAAGGCTTGAGGTAGATTCTAAGTATTTAGAGTTACCAACATCTGAGTTGAGCTCACAAGTTCTCCATTTATGAAAATTAACTGTGACATAAATTACCACTAGAACGAACTACCCAAACTATCTCCACAAATGTTCTAATATCTCCCTATGTATAATCATTGCAGCATGCAGGCAGACTCAAGTCATAGTAGCAAAGAATGAGCTCAGCTAATGATAAACTTTGAATAATTACAGTTGTTATAACTGTAAGAAGGAAGTGAATGCATTGTGCATTTTTCTCATTCCATGCCACTGTCTCCTTTACCACCATAACTACCAAGAAGTAAGTCCTATTATGTTAACAGGCACCAGAATTTACAGAAGAATATTGATTTTCAAAGAGTTACTTATTCATTCAACAAATATTTGTTGAGTGCTTATATATGCCAGGCACTGTGCTAAGCACTGGGGACACAGGAGTGAACAAATCAGTGAAATCTTTGTCTTTGTAGAACTTATATGCCAACAGTTTTGTTGACTTTTCATAATAGTTGGCTCTGATCTCTTGTAATTGCTTTGGGAGCAAATTCAAAGTTCCATAAGAACAGAGTCTCATTACCTTTTCCTTACATGCTGGCATCTGACTTTTCCTTCGTCACACTCTTAGAGATTGTGATGCTCCTGCTTTAGACACAGGAGAGAAAAAAGTCAAGGACGGATGTTCCAAAACATCTATATAGAAGAGAGGAAACAACTTCCGGGTTATGGAATTTACTTTATGGCCTCTGTAGCAGGAAACGTGTGCCTAATCATTTCCAATTTGGATTATTATAATTCATTTGTACTGTTTTAGGATAACCCAGGGAGGAACACATCATTCTGCCACCTGACATGCTCAAGGTTCAGTATGTGCATAGCTGGGAGGTGCAGTGGTTACTGTGAATGCAGATAAAGAAGAATGCCACCTTCCCAAACAATGACTCTTCCTTGCCTCTTAGGAGATTGTTTTCATAATAAAATAAAATGTTAATATCTTTCAAGTTATCAAGTGCATTAGGAAATTACAACTATCTCTCTGCTAGGCTAAGGAAATGATAAATCCAGCTGGATAAAAAGCAGTCTTCCACCTTATATTATACATATGACTTACCAAGATTTGTGCAAGGCCTATAAAATCATGTCTGTAAAAGTGTTATCCATCAATAAAGAAAAATAGAACAGGTCAAAAAGCAGTCAAGGTAAGCCAAATTAAAGCCTCTGGCTTATTTTCCTGCATAATGTCCTACAACTGAATTGTAAGGAAAAATGTGCTGTAACTCATTGCAAATGTGACACCTTCAAAAAAATCTCAAACCTTCCATGATAAAGAGAAAGGAGCATATGATGCAAATAAGTCTTGTATTTTCTTAAGCAAGGAAATGGTACTCACCATTTCTTAATCTGTTCTTTAGAATGGTACTCACCAAATGTATAGAGGAAGACAGCATAACCCTCCCCTCTACCTCATCTAAACTTACCCTCCCCCCTTCAGCATGAACTGCTCCATTCACCTCTTCAATCTCTCTGAACAATATCCTAAATGTCCTTGCCACGACCTTGCCTCACATCTTTCTGGAAAATCCCCAACTCTAAAGGAATCAAACTGTTGTTGAGCCTATATTTCTCTTCTGCATAGCACACACAGGCAGGCAGATTATCTGACTTTGAAATCAGGTAACCACAGGCAGGTTTACAACCTTATATACATACAGTAGGATTCCAGGATAGTACCCTCTCCACTTGCCACAAGTATTTGAAACCTTCTCCATTCTCAGAATTATTTCCACCAGATGACTTTACAGAGACCAACCTTAAAGAACCTCCAACCTTCTCATCCTCTGCCTAGTGGCCTCTGATCCACCCTTCACTTTGGGTTTTCTTCTCTCTCTCTCTCTCTCTCCTCTCAAATGTTATTGATTTGTCAATTGTTTATACAACCATATAGTTTTGTGAGTACAACTTCACACATGTACACACGCTTCACTCATCCTCTGCCAAAGTGCCAGAGTCAAAATCCCATCACCTTCTCTCATTGTGGTTTTGATTTGCTTTCCTCCTCTAATAAGCAGCCTTCTTATCAGGAGTCCTCTCAGGAACCAGGCCATGCCCTCCACGAATTCATGAATCTCAACTGAATATTCTGTCTCAATTACCCCATTTTCATTTCCCTCTCTCTTTAGTGCCTCATTTCTCTTGATGTTAAAATATAGTCACAAGTGGAAGACAATTTTCCATGTCTACCAGCAACCGTGGCCTATTCCTCCTAAGAGGGCAAGGTACGGGAACGTGAGTCCTCTTCCCAGTAGCAGAGGATAACTTCTCAATCAATGATTCTCAAAGTGCATCAGATTTTAAAAGACCTGGAAAGAGTTTGAAACAGGCTGCTCAGCCCCACCCCAGAATTTGCGATTTAGTATGATTGAGATGGAGCCAGAGAATTTGCATTTTGCTTAGGTTCCTGTGGGATGTTGATGCTGTTGGCCCAGAGACCACGCTTGGAGAATTCCTGGTCTACATTTTAGTCTTGATTACCACATTCTCCATTGCTATGCTCATTTAGAAAGGACAAATAACTCAGTTCAGGTAAATAAGATGAAAAAGTTGGATGGATTAGGGGAAAGAAATATCTGGGAAAGAATTTTGTTCCTTTATGAAAAGATTGAGAGCAAGCATCATGCTTATTGTTCTTGTTTTGAATGAGATAATATGAAATTGAAGAAGCCTGTTAGTGTCCACTAAACATCATGCACAAGGTAAAAGAGTTAAGTAAATGGAGAAAGGTAGAGTAGAAACAACAATGAGAACCTAACTTGATCATATTTTTTGATCCACTACAGTAACCCTGGATTCCACTGTCTCTAGCCTTCTATTACGTGAGATAAATAATAAAGGCATTTGATAAAGGCACCGTTAGTTAGATACTCTGTTAGTTGAAATCCAATAAAATTAATTCATCAACTTCTGGACAGTGAAAAATATCTCTTTTCAACTCCTTTAAGCAAAACTCTACCTTGCTCTTCTATTTAGATACAAACTTTTACAATGACAAGGGTCCTCCATTTTATCTCTTAATTGGCTCTTAAGCCCATTCCAATATGTATTGAGTTTTCATTCCAATAATGTTCTCACCAGGATCTTATCATAACCTTCTTGATTATGTATTTTTTCAGGCCTAGTCCTATTTGACTTGCCATAGCATTTGACAGTTTATTTTTCATTTCCCTAAAACACTAATTTTCTCTTTTCTTCCATAGCATTGAAATCTTCTCCTGTTTTTTTTCCTATATTCTATTACTTCTAAATCTTCCTCCTACATGACTAAGTATTGGCATTATTCAGATGTCATAGCTCATGTGTTTTTCAGACAGTCCCTCAATCTCACCTACGCTCTGAGTTGCTTCAGTTATATTTCTATGCAGGTGGTTCCAGTACCTCTTTGTTTTAGAAATACCCTCCCTGTGAGCTCCAGGGACATATGTCCTAGTGTTCTCTCTTCCACCTGATGCCTCAGAACAACTCCATCATCATTTCCAGGCTCAGACTACATAACTATCAGCTCCTATCACCAGGGTCCCACCCCGAGGCTTGCCCCTGTCATAACACCTCTACTCAAAATCTTTCAAAGGCAGTCTTGCTTTTAGTTTGGAATTCAAACCTGGCCTCGAAGATCAGACATGAGGTTAGACTATCAGTGTTAGTATTCTCTCAGCTCCAACCACTTTAGCTTTCTTTTAAATGTTCCTATTTGGGGCCTCCCTGGTGGCACAGGGGTCAATGTCTCAGTGCTATCAAGCTATCACCAGGCATTGCTACAAGAGTTCAATCCCCAGCCAGGGAGCTGACACACACAGCAGACCTCTCTGTCTTGCCCCCTGCTCCCCTGGGCAGTGTATTTCAGTAGATCTGCCTGTTCTGCTCCCCACTCTGTCTCTGGTGAATCCTCACACCTCTTGCATATACCCAAGTTTATGCATAAATAAGTAAAAATAATTTTTTAGAAAGTAAACAAATAAATATAAAACATTCCTACTTGCAATGCTTCTTCCTGTCACCAGGGACTGGCACATGCTATTGTTTGGTTAAGATGCTCTGCCTCCCCTCTAGATCCTGGATAACTTCTATGCATCCTTTAAATTTCAGCTCAAATATCAATTTCTCAAGAAAATTAGACTTTCCATCAGACCAGGTCAACTCACGTTTATATGGCACCATTTGCTCTCCTTGGGAGCATTTGTTAAAATCTTAATTTTGTTTTTCTGTGCAATAGTTCTTCAAGGGAACTGTGTTTATTGTTTGTTTTTTCTTGGTCCATGGTTCATATTTAGTGATTTTTTTTTTAAATATTCAATTATGGAAAGAAGAGAGAAGGTAAGGAAAGGGGAGAGATAGGGAAGGGAGTAAAAGCAGTGAAGGGAAGGAGCTAGGTTGGTTTCTTTTCAAGTCACACCCTGTCACTATAACATAATTTTGCATGCTCTTTAGCCTTGCTTTTGACCTAAGTTAAATTCCTTTGCTATAAATTTCTATAGCACCCATTTCTTTATACCCATCACATCTGTAATTATTTGTTTAAAATCTTTTTTCCTTGAATACAAGATCTACCAGGGACTTTACTTGTCCCCACTTAATCTCTCAGTGCCCAGTATACAATGAATTTCAAATATGTCATTTGAACAAAAGTACATTTTCCTTCTTTTCAAAATTTCCTAAAATGCCATGTATGCAACATACACACATACATATACATGCATGATGTACATTATGCAGGAAATAATGAAGTGGGAGCTAATATGCATATTAACTTCTTAAGCACATGACTCTGACATTAGTCAAGGTGGGCTCAGAATAAAAAACATGCATTTCATGTGACAGATTCTGCTTTTGGTGGTTTTCACCCAGGCTTATTTTTGACAGTGTGGGGGCAAACATTTTTTTGTTGGAAGACAATGTCAAGTGCAACCAATTACATCTTTCCTCTCCCTGGAGTGAATTGAGTGATAACACATATAATAAGCAAAATTAAATGAGATAATTTGAATCCCATAAAAGACAAGAAGACTATGATTAGCAGGGATAATCAAAATGCCCTGGCCATCAGTAAGGGCCTTATGTCCTTCTTGGTTTCTCATTACCTAGGTTTGAAATTTTAATTCCTGACTTCTTTGGACAACTCACCTTGCCTTCCAAACTGCTAGTGCACAATTCTGACCTACCTTCACAAAATCCTGCTCTCCCCATGTACAGTAAGTGACAGAGAATTTGTGTACTGCTCTTAGTAATTGCAGAACATGGTTAAGTAAGCATCTACTCAATATGTTTATTGCTAGATGGTCACCTTCACCTCAGCATATATTATATATAATGAACAAACCAAATGATCTGACCATTAAGGTTCCTTTTACAGAAGAATGAGGACTAAAACAAATACATTCCACTGAATTTAAGAAGTTTCCTATTCCATTTCTCTTCACCCACCCCAGATGGTACCTCTCTGTATTAAAATGTGTTACTTTGTAGCAATCTGAGTTGCTAAGTACTAACCAAACTAACACTTTCAAAAGAGAGCTAAACAAATGTATAATTCTTCGATATGCAACAGTAGGAACATATGGAAAACTGCCTCCTGAGAAATTCATTCATTTAAAAATATTTGGTGTCTACACTATAGCAGGTACTCTTCTAGGTGCTGGCATTACAGAAATGAATAAAACAACCCTGTTCTCATGAAGCTAATGTTTTAATAGAAGGTATATAAAAAGCAGATCTACATACACAACACAAACTTCTAATACACCTGACATTTTCCATAACCTTCTTAGCGTCTCCAATGTGTACAGTCAGTAAAGAAGGTAGTTTTACTTTTTTTATACCTGCAACTTGATCCCTTCAACATTTCCTCTTTCTCTGTCCCTTTGTTCTTTATCTCTTTTTTGGCATCTTTCTCAGTCCTCATTGTGAAATATTAGGAGCAAATCTATCTTCCATTTAAAGGAGAATTAGTGCTGCCATCTTTACCTATCCCCTGCAACATACTTTTGAATTAGGCTCAACTTAGCTGGCAAACCTCATATTCACTATTTGATATTTCCCCATCAACTCTCAGATGAGGATCTCAAAATGTTATCGTGTAACACTTGCTAAGAACTGACAATGTGTGAAATGTCATACAGAGCCGAGAATTAGTCTTGGCCGCTGCTCAGTGGGTTCACTAATGCAAACTTTCATTCACTAAGGACACCAAAAACTGCCTGAAAGAGCTATTAGGACAACTATCGGAAAGTTCAATTTGCTGTCTCAAGGTCCCAACTGTGGCATGAGTGCCAAGAATAAAGAGCCAGCTACAAAACCTCCCCTGCTTTATGTTACCTATAGAAAAAAAAATATTCAAAAGTACAAATTACTCCCATTCAATAAGTGATCTCATTTACTTTCTGCCTATAATGTCTATGTTCAATCTAATCATCTTTCTTTTTAGTACCAAATAATTTTCTGGTTGTTTAAATAATGTACCAGTATCTTTTTCCAGGTATAATGGGCCTGTCTGTAAATCTCTTCATTAACAATCTCATTAACAATAAAAAGTAAATCCAATGCAACTTTTCTAAGCCAATGTTTAAGACTGTGAACTGCTTAGCAGATCAGTCTAAATATGAATCACCTAAGCCTCATACAGAGAACAGTTTTCTATGTTTTGACTTGCAACAAAATGATAAAATGCATCTGAATTCCACATGGCATTTTTCTCAACCACACATCAGAAAATTAGTAAAAGGGAAGTGTTTCTATGGGTGAATGCACAGTTCTCTTTCCTTTCCCCCTCCCCCCACATACCAATGGAAATTTGGGGAGGGGTGCAAATTTTCACAAGGCATTCTTTGATTCAGGAATTTCTCCTAAGGAAATTTTATGAATTAGATGGCAATAGTGAGGATCTAAGGTGCAATTTATTGGAATGATCTCACAGATTTGGGGGCTGAGCTTTTTTCCCTAAGATAACAGCGACAAGACATGTGATGACAATTTCAAAAGACAAGTGTTGTGCAACATTTAAGATGCATTGATTACATACACAGAAGAATCCTGTGTCTCCTTGAGACTTCAGTTTTGGTTAAAAGAACCACATGGAAAAGAGGGGAAAATGATTTGCCTATTTACTGTTTAGAACTCAATTTTAACAACAAAGTAATACAGCATGAAAACCTGGTTATTCGACAGCACTTGGTTACACAGAGGACGGCCCAACGAGCACCTCTTGTCTGACTTGTCACGATGACTGACACTTTCTAATATTGAGCTGGAAATAATATGGATATTTAATACTGCAACGCTTACATCAAATAGAAGCAAAGCGCTATTGTTTATCAGCAATCTACTTCTGATGGCATGAATCTATATAGACATAATTATTGTTGAATGATGAGCTCTGATTTTCACTTTATGGCATAAACAAATCTGCGGAATCTTCACAATGTTCATCTTGTGTGATATGGAAAACCTCATAAAGCCAAATTCTTAAGTATTTCCTCTGCTTTCCACTTGAATTTTGACTAAAATTTACCTTTAGATCTGTTATGCCACTCATGAATTTTTTACAGTATCCATCTGTGCTTTGCAATCTCTATTCTCCATGGTTCCACATTGTTTTGGCTAACTAACAGGCCCATATGTTGCCTTAATGTATTTCTGCACAATGTTTGTGCTTTAAAAAAAAAAAAAAAACCACAGGGAAAAACCACAGGTCTAAATAAGCTATAAAGAGCATCCACATACAGTTAGACTGTCTTTACTGAGTCTGGAGACATTATGATTCTGCTGCGACAAGCAGCATTTGTCTTCATTTTGTCTGACTGTCCTCATGTGTTATTATTAGTGGCTGTCAGGCTGAGGCAGAAAAAAATAGCATCACTTGAGTAAGAAGTTGAATGCATAAATGCAATACTACACATGGTGGCTGAGGGTGAAGAGTCTGTTTGAAATGCTTAAATGCAAACACCAGGATGAGAAAATTTAAAAGTGAAAATCCTTACTTGGCAAATGTGAAGAGAAAAATATATGACTTCCTTGTCTATAAAGCCAAGTGAAGGCTAATTATTGACAAAAATTTAGCAGTCTCTGAATATCTTTGAAGACCATCTTTTCAACATGTCAGCTTAGCTTTAATTGTAAGAAAACAAATATGTTGGAACATTTGCCTCCAGTCCGGTGTTTCAGATAATGTTGACAAATACCTTGTATTTTAAAGTTAAGCTTTTCGTGTTCAAAAAAAAAAAAGTGATTTGAAAGTATATTTGCCACCCAAACACCACTTTCAAATGCTTAGTATATCCCACCTCCCTGAAGAGGTGCCCCCAGGGTCATAAGTCTCACCATCCCTAAATCTTTGAGCGCACTCGTCCACTGGGCTTCTCACCACTCAAGGAGTCCATTTGCCTTCTTCCTTATCCCGATCATTAAAATAAGACAAAGCAGATTATCATAAGACCAGGAAATTGTTACACTCAGCTCCTTATCAGATAGAAACACTTTAATTACCCAGAATGTGGAAGATTTCCCTCTAAAAATAAATTTATCTTTATCTTCTTATTTTATCTGAAAAGATAATCTCCTCCTCTAGTCTTATTCATGGTCACTAAACAAGGATTTTTCACCAGCAGCTTAAAAAAATGCTTTTGAAGAAACAATTCCTACAAATACAACTAAATAAGGGTTTAACTTTTTCTATCAGCATTTCATGAAGCCTCTTTCAAGAAATCTGCCTCCTGTGGTTTTCTTTACCCATTACCTACAGAAATCACAGGTTTTATGCTTGTGAAATACCCAAGTATACTTCCATGTAAAGTAAACATAATTTTTTAGTGTACAGTGTAAAAATGAGCTGATCTTATACTTACATATGATTCTTGTTTTTAAGTTATTCTTACCTATGTCCGTTTCCTAATAGTATCCTTAATTGCTTCTTTTCGTTAATCATATTATCTCTAGTCTACCTGTAAGCCCAGTTGAGATGCTTTTCCTTGACAAAGTAGTTACATTGACTTTTTAAAAATTTATTTATTTATACAAGAACTGGGGTACAGTCAGAGGCGCAGGAGGGTGAGAGAATTCACAAGAGACAGAGTGGGGAGCAGAACAGGCAGAAGGACCGAAGACACTGCTGAGGGAAGCAGCAGGCGAGGCAGGAAAGGTCTGCGCGCCATGTGGGTTTCTCCCTGGTCAGCTGGGAATCGAACCTGCACTGCAGAGGCTGCGGTCAGCTTCACAGCGTGGCGCTCAACCTGCTGTGCCACCACCGGGGAGGCCCTACATTGACTTCTTGAAGTCTTTTTTATTGCCAATCATCATTAACAGAGATTAGAGTTTCATCATAATTTCTTATTATGTACAATATAGGGCCTTCCAATATCAATTGAACTGGTGTTTAATATCTAACTATTTTACTAATTGTTTTCTATATGATTAGACCTTCCAATTAGACTGTAAGTACCCTGTGGGTAGAGAGCTTTTATCTTATTCTTTATAATCCATAGCACCTGGTCCTAGGTGCTATGGTAGGTTGTGGTAAAACAACTGATAACAGATGAACAAAGGAGAGTTTATGCTAAAATAACTGATTTGCATATAGTAGGACAAGCCTCTGGTAACATATTAAGAAACAGAAGCAAGAGCAGGGCTGTCTAAAGTGATAAATGGAGCCCCGTGTGGAAGATCAATGATCACGGAAATATTCAAATGAAAGTGTTTCAACTCCAAAAGGATTTTCCCTAAGCATTTCTCTCCCATCTGCACCCCTCCCTCCAAATACATAAAAATTAAAAGCCAAGGACATCCTAAATAGAACAAATATCTTACAAATATCTGAACATATTCTCTTAAAAGTCATCAAGAGAAATACAAATATTTTTATAGAGAGGAATGGAGGGGAAGGGAAGAAGAGTCCATAGAAATATTTGTAAAAATATTTGACTGCATTGACTGTCTTTTAAAAATAAGCATTTTGTTCCCAGTGCTTCAGAAAATCTCTCTATGGAATTTCACTGAATTAGCTGTAACAAACTGAATACCATGAAGAGCATACAAGCTTGGGGGGGCTCCCGGGTCATTGATTATCATTATGGCAAATTCTGGATTCTCTCTGAGGTAAGTATTCAGGTATAAAGCTGTACAATTTTTGGTTGGGTTTAATTTTCTTGTTTGCTTATAAACTTACTGCTTATCAGCCCTTACCCTGAGAAATTCAGGGTAAAAGGGGGATACACATTGATTATTTTATGATGATATGGGGTCTGCATTAGGCAGGAGATGCTCAAAGAGAACATAAGTTATACTGATTTTTGCTTCATTTCCTTTGACTCTTCTTAAACTAATTTTTGTGTTCATTCAAAATAGATTTCTGATAACATATCCTGCATTGCTTTTGGTGATTAATCTTTTGATATTTAGTAAGCAATATCCTCAGACTGTTTGCATTAGTAAAATGTGTGTGTGTGCATTGTATGTGTATATGCATGTGTATGTAATTTTCAGGGAAGCTGAAACCATCTGTAAGAAGGAAGTAGGCTGTGGAAGTAACAGAGGTGGTGATCTCTGTCAATAAACATTTTTAAATAGTTCTGATTTTTAGCAAATACAGGTTATGCTACCAAATATAATAAGAGTAATAGAGTAAATTATTACTGTTTCTTTTCCTGCTTTTCTAACTTCAGTCAAACCTTTTTTTTCCCCAGAAAAGCACTCACACTAACCAGTTGTTCTGTAACTTTAAAAGTTGTCTGCAAAATGGCAAAATGTCAGAGAGAAACAGCATTAATGACTAGATGGGGATTCAGATGGGAGAGATAATGTCTAATGTGGCACTGTATTTCCAAACAAAATACTTGGTATATTTGTTCCTCTGCATAACTGGAACAATTCAATATAAATCCAAACACATCTTTGAAATGTTTCAATAGGTTATTTTATTTGGGACTTGTTAATCCCTTTCCTTACTTAGAAAGTAATCACAGAGTTGAAATGGCAAATTTACAATGAACACACCCTGTGTCATGCAATAGCAATATGAAAAATCGGTGTCCCCGTTGGAGAAGTCCATTATTAAATTACAGTAGCATTTAGAGGATGTGACGTAGCCTATACTACATCATAACCGGTAAGGTGACAATTCCTAGCACAGCAGAGGTTTAATAGTGGTTGCATCATAATTATTTCATAAGTCATTTTTGAGGATTTTCCCAGAACATGCATTTAATATTACTATCAACAGCAATGTTCCATAGAAAAAGAGATTCACACTCTAAATTTTTATTTATAAAATTTGTATCTGTCAATTAACCTGAATAGGGTTTTTAATTACATCATTTTCATACACTTGCTTGAAAGTATGAAGCACTGATTTTAGCACCATTTTCTTAATAGGGGTTATATAAAAATAACAGCTATTCAGAAAAGCAAAACCAGAGTCTCATCTCATTGGCATTTAATAAAAGGTTTTTTTTTTTGTCCTCCAGAAGCCTTATTACTTTAAATGGAAACCATATTAAGACAAGCAAAATAAATAAATTAAAAAGGGAAAAATTGAAGCTCAGAAGAACTATGCAAGTGGGCACAAATATGAACTTCCACAGCTAGAAAGGTAAGTTCTGCAAAGAAACTATACTGGATTCACATTTCAGCTTCTCTCCTTTCTACAAAATGAGAAATTTAATTCTTGTGATACAGTAAGAATAGTAAGTATCTCTCACTAATAGAAATATTGCTATTTGTTAGGCAGGGAAAAGAACATTTTTTAAATATTTCCCCTTGGATATTTGAAGAAGGCATGCAAAAAAAATATGCCAAGATGTATTCAACAGAGCTGGACAAATAAATCATGTAGTTTCTACATGTTTTAAT
The DNA here is from genome assembly GCF_014898055.3 of Talpa occidentalis. Taxonomy (NCBI): domain Eukaryota; kingdom Metazoa; phylum Chordata; class Mammalia; order Eulipotyphla; family Talpidae; genus Talpa; species Talpa occidentalis. The sequence goes on along the minus strand of NW_023601104.1, from coordinate 49,524,871 downwards.
TACTGAAAGTCTGCATCTCATTCTAAAAATAATTTAGGTTATCCTATGTTATTTTTACTTAGTGTTTTTTTTACAGAAAAAAAAAACTCAGAAATCCCTTCCCTGAAACATGTTATGAAAGTAGTGTTTTCAATGAAGATTTTAATAAAATCCCAGAGCCAGATAAAATCTCAGTACACCTTCTAGTCTAGTGCCCTGACTCTACCTAAGATAAATTATTTCTTTCCCTTTAGACATCTCCAGGGAATAGAGTCCTTGTTGTTCTTCAATACCTTGTTCTCACCTTCAATCAATTTTATTATCAGGGAATTTATCCCTTATGTTCAACCTAAATTGTGCATGTTGAAGCTTAAGCCATCTTCTGTAGCTTCCTACCTGTGAAGCTAGAGTTGGTTCATAAGCACTTATTGCATATTTGATGTGTGCAGAGATTGATTTAAAAATACAAAATACAAAAGAAAAGGAGGTTTTTGCTTCAGAGGTGCTCCCACACAGCTGGGAACAAAGACATCCTGGGAGCTCTTACAGAATTTGAGAACAGGAAGAAACTCGGATTTTGTAAAATCCACAGTGCAACTACAACTAACACTTCAATTCATGTAAGTCTCATATTATAGATAACAGTGAAAAATGCTGAAGGCAAACAAATTTTTGAAAATGTTTTAAAACAGGATTGAGGAAAACTTTCTGCAAGAGGGAAATTTGGAACATTAGCTTATAGGATACAAAAGTTATGTAAGTCTTACTGTCAAGAAGAGAAAAATATGGCCCGAACAGCAAACAAGTGGAATCGGAAACAGAACTGACAGACTGGGAAATTTTTATACATATGACCATGATTATTTTGGATGGGAAATATGAGGGAGCTGTGCTATGAAGAAACCACAGAGTGAAGACAAGAAGCATTTTATACAGATTACTCAATGGGACGCCATAAAGAACTAGTCTACTTCTCACATTACACTGTGCTCTCTACGTGGTGCATGTGTCTTACGTACAGGGAGATTTACCCAGACGACTACTAAGAGCAGTAGTAGTAGTACTACTACTACTAAGAGTTGTAGTACTAAGAGTAGATTGAAATGAGTGTTCAATGAATGTAGGATCGAGACTATCAAGAAAACCTTGAAGATGAAATTGGTTTTGAGATGAACTCTGCAGAAAGCATGACCCAAACAGATTTGAGAGAACAAAAGGTTTGCTGAAAGAGGCAAATATGCGGTGAAGTTAAATCAAAAGGCTGAGAGATGTCCATTCATGGACAATGGGAGGAGCAAAAGTTGCATTTTTGTTAAATACTAACTGAAAGTGACTTCTAAGAGTCTTTTCCTCCCTATTCTAGTTGTTCTTTGTCTCTGGGGGTTTACACGCCTCTGCAGAGTTCACGTTCCTTTTGATGAAATCTATGTGAGCTCTAGAAAAATGCTTGTGGAATAATGAAAAAAAATCTACCTGATAAAGATAGAATTTCCTCAATGAGGTTAACAGAGTGAGAATGAAAAAAACTTCCACATTCAGATAAAAATTGCAGATAATCTCTCTTAGGGCTTATATGGAGGGAAGAAGAAGGAATACTGTAAGTAGTTCCACGACTCTGCCTGGAGGTTGTCCATCTTCAGCATAAACAACATATGTGCAGGTGTAAGTACAGTCTTATACATCTTGGTTTTATTGATAAAATCTGGGTGCCCAACATCAGATGAGTGCATTAAGAAGATGTGGTATGTATATACACACACATATATATGCACACATACAATAGAATATTACTCAGCTATAATATAAGAAGATGAACTCTTGCCATTTGTGACAACATGGATGAATCTGGAAAGGTTTATGCTAAGTGAAATACATCAGAAGAAGAAAGACAAATGCTGGCTGATGTTGTTCATATGTGGACTACAGAGCAACAAAACAAAGATATAGAGAAGACTAAATCAAAACAAACCCTAGAACTCTGACTGTAGAATTAAGCCACCAGAAGGGGAGCATAAGTGTGGGGAACAAATAGGGAGAGGGGACCAATGGATTATGGTGGGGGATTATGGGTACCTTGGTTGTGGGTGGGTGTGGTAACATACATCTGGAGAGGTGTGGTCCTACACTTGTGAGTCATATACAGGTTGTAAGCCAATGTTACCTCAATAAAAAAAAAAAAAAGTAAACTTTGGGTATCTGACAGGAAAACCCAGGGCACCAGATTTATAATGTAAGTACTGAAAATTATCTTTTGGTGAATATTAATTAGTGCTTAGAAGAGGAGAGAGAAGGGGAATTTCTCATTTAAATTCTGTATATACATTTATCATGGCATTCCACAACTTTTTGCCCCAAAGGCAATTCAACACTATATTTATTGTTGAAAAGTTTATGTGTTTTTGTAGGCCACTAGTTCTTAAGGAGTATAAAGTATCAGAATCAAATGGCCCTAACTGCCACCCCCAACTGTACTCAAATTGTCCTCTCTCCACCCTAGGTAAGTCCATCTGAGAAGGTATCATTTCTAATACATTATTTATTTGGGGGCAACACTTGTCAGAAAACAACAATTAAATTCTCACAAAGGAATTTAAAAAAAGGCTCTATAATAAATTTTAAGTTTGGAAAAGATGGTGGAAGAAAGCCTCAGTTGTTTCTTAGATTTGAAGTGAAAACTGCCAGTATGGGCAAAAGATAGAAGTTTTGAAGCAGGAATGTTTGGTGTAAGCATTTCAGAAGATTTTTCAATTGGAGTTTAAATATGTCCTTACTCCTCCCATCCACTCACTGCAGTAAAATTCCTCAGGTCTGGCAGTGAAAGGACAACCAGCCATATGTTAGCTCATTCTCTTTTCATTTCGCACATAAATAATATAGAAATACTGCAACGCCATGTAGCATAGGCTTCTAACTAAAGGCATAATCGGCTTCACTTGATTCTGAGAAAAGTAAAGATAAAGCTAGGAGAGAGTGCACACCTAAAGAGGATGGCTGATTTTCATGTCTTAATAGGAAATGAGTGAGTCAAGAATGGCAGACATTTTAACAGCAATAATAGGGAAGAGGCTGAAATATGATGGGTTTTACTCCAGAGTTCCATCCAGAGAGAAGAGAATGCTTCTCAAATCCTTAAGAACCTAGATCTGAATAAGTCAGTCAAGTAACTGAGGGCAGAATTTAGACCAGGCAGAAAGGACACTGCATTCTAACAGTCTGAACTCTGGGGAGAACATACAAAGTGGGAATCCTTTTTATTATTTCCATCCTCATAAGTTACCCCTTCCACGAACCATCTCTGTTTGCAGTTCCCAATCTGCAGACCAGAGCTTCTGGCACACTGTCTGCTTGCTAGCATCCTTCCCTTGCCAGTACTGAGGTGTTTTACTACGGTTACTTCCATGTGCTCAGCTTCTGATGCCCAGCAAGCGCAGAGAAGAGAAGCTAAAGAGTTCACGCTAGGTCCTTACATTCAAAGGCAGGAAAATCAATATCTATTTCCAAAAGATAGATCTAAGGATGCTAGAGTTCCTAAATACTCCCAGTTACTCTGAAGCAAAGCGGTCTTGATGGGAGAGTCACAAAACAGCCACAAGTGGGGCCATGCCCTCATGCAGCTTCTAGAGACCTGTGCCTCAGAAAAGGATAAAAAAATGACATCGGTAGCAAGCGGAACTTTTTAAAAAATGCTTTGAATTTTCCCAGGACAAAAAAAAAATGAGGAACAAAAATTCACATCTGAGGATAACAAGAAGGAAAGTGCTGTCAAAACATTTGAGAGGGGGAAAAAACCCAAAACACTAAAAATACATTTTAGCAAGTTCTTAGGGTAGAAAGATAAACTGTCCAAGTGATAAAAGAATTGTAACACTGATCTCATTAAATCAGTGGCTTTTCATACTTAAATTTCTTGTTTCAATCCCTTTTACATTATAAAAAGTAATTTCTTTTCAATTTTGTACCTAAAATATATATAAACATATTTGCATATTATATCTTAGTAATTACACTGGGAATGACTTGATGCCAAGACAGTGTTCATCTCTGAATCCCTCTTTCTTCGTACAGAATCTGGCATATAGATGTTTTTATTCAACTAAATATTTATTGAATGGACATTAGAAATTTTATGGTTTATAATTTATTCCCAAAGATGATATATGATTTAATGTTCACATTCTATGATACAGGTTTTATGATCACCATTCCACAGGTAAGAAAACATGAAAAATGAATTAAGTGGTTTACCTAAAGAGGATCAGATCTGTCATTTGAACTTAGATCTTCTGACTCTTAAAAGTATAAGGCTTCCTTAAATATTGTCACTGGCAATTGAATCTGGAAAAACCACTTCAGAAGAATTTTGGGAATACATATTAATAGCAATAAAAATATGCCAGCTCATCTGGACCATACCTTGGAATTCACTCAAAGAGAAGATTGGAGATAAAAGATAGGGAAAGTTACATACCAAAGATATTCAATTTGGTATAATTTGTCAAAAAATTAAACCCAGAGGAGGCTAGTTAAGCAAATTAGAGCTATCAACTTGAATGGAGATTATCATACAGTTATCAAAATAATTTTGGTAACTTTGTAGCAATAAGGAAAAAATATATGTTAGGTTAAGAAAGGAAAAGTTCTAAGTTTTGATTCTGCTGTGATTAAAAATATGCAAAATCTACATATAATAAAATCAAAATTCTAAGGTATGTGTTTCTAGGGTTTTCAATGTACATTGGGCTATATGACACCTAAGGATCTAGAAATATCTATTATGGGAAAGAAGACACAGATATAACCACCTGATGAGTGCTTGCCATAACATTATCAGGCTAAATACTCTAGGAATTCAGAACAGAGTGTATCACTGTCAAACACAATGGTCAAGGGAGGTTTATGTTGGCATCTAGGCATCTAGCTGAGCTTGGAAGCATTTCAGTAGGTTAAGAAGGGGTTAGCTACTTGTATATGGTTGGGGAGAAATTTCAAACAGAAAAGCAGGAGCAAAGGCAAAGAGGAAGGACTAAAGCAATGCATATTCAAGAAGTGCAGTTAAGTGTACTAAAATAGATGGTCTGAGATTTAGACAAATCTCAGTGAGCAACAGAGATTAAAGAGTTCCTACACCTTGGCACTGTTGACATTTAGAACTAGAAAATTCCTTTTGAGAGGTATCCTGTGTATGGCAGTCTATTCAACCTCTACTCACAGAATGCCAGGGGCAATTCCCCAACTGTGACTAACAAAAATGTCTCCTGGAGGGCAAAATCACCCCAAGTTGAGAAGCACTGGACTAGATCTAGATCTAGATGGTCAGTTGGCGTGTGAGCTCTAGCTACCAGGCAGCGGTAACCCAGAGTACAAGGAAGGACTAAGTTTCTGCTTAGAAAGTGCAGCACTAAAATCCAGGAACAACGAGAAAAGTTGGTGTTCTGTATTCCTGGGTCAGATTAGGTTTGAGCCGAACTTTGCGATGACCTTACAGAAGTCTGCAAAAGAATATCTGCAAAGGAAATCTGGACCGCAATGCGGGGTAAAACACTTTTTGTGGGCCTCCCTGGTGTCACAGGGGTTAAAGACAGCACTATCAAGCTATTGCCAGCCACTGCAGCACAAGTTCGATCCCCAGCAGGCCAGTGAGCTACCCACATGGCAGGGTAAACCTCTCCTTTCTCTCCCACTGCTCCCCTCAGCAGTGTATTTCAGTCAGTCTGCCTGTTCTGCTCCTCAGTCTGTCTCTGGTGAATCCTCTCACCTCCCCCACACCTCTGGCCTGTACCTCAGTTCTTGTATGCATACATAAATAAATCTTCAAAAAACCAAAAACACTTTTTGTTACCTAAACTAGGAAGGTAAAAATAACAAGCATATTCTAGTTATTCATCCAAGGACCGTATGTAGGATGGTTTAAATCAACCAGTATCTGAAAACAGGAAGACAGGAGACAACTTAGGAGTGGGTAGCAATTACTTGGGTATGAGATAAAAGAACTTGAAAACACCACAACAGATATGGATAGGAAGGATGAATGATGTCCAATTTTGAAGCATATAGTCAAAGGCTGAATTAAGCCAAATGTACCGCATCTATCTTAGGATAGAGGCTTAGGCCTCTAGAAACTGTCACTGCAATTTGGCTAAGAGGAGAAAAGCTGCTGGAGCTTGGTCACATTGGGTAAATTTTAGTACCACAGGAAGACTCCTTAACGAGTTTCTTTTATTTATTATTTTTAATTCCTTGAACTTATGCAGCTTTATGACACTAGACCAGAAAAGGATTAATGAAATAAGTTTATAAATATTTATAAATTGATTTTATTTATGCAGCGATTTTGGAAAAAAATATTGCAACTCAACTTGGCTTGCCAACATTAGAGCTACAAAGAGGGCAGTAAAGTATCCGAGTTATTGGGAACTGGAAGCATTCTTCCATTTAGCATGTCAACTCATTGCAAAATACTTAAACTGTCCAACGTTTAAGCGGTGATAAACCCTCAAGTTTGCTTGCTGTGCTGGCTTTTTTGTAAAATTAACTTAAGGTACAGAATGATGCAATTGCATTTTAGTCAGTTCTATAAATCTACATTCTTACTCCTTTCTGTAGAATTCAACTGGGATAAAGTATAAAGGTTCAGGGCAGACTCTGCTGGAATCAAAGTTAATGAATTAATCTCGCCGAACTTTCTGTACTTTCTCACCACTTTCAAATTAAGCCAGCAACTGCTTTCCCACATTACAAAAGACATTCAGGAATATAGTTAATTATATAAAGTACCGTTTTTTTGCCTAGTATGCTAGTACTTTATTAAAAAAGTGAGATTATGGAGATTGACAGGTGATTTGTCATCTTTTAAAATAATGAAAATGTAGATGGGACAATTAAAATCACAAATTAAAGATGACACTAACCTCAACAATTCTTGCTTCTCAAATATATATTTTAATAGCCAGCTATATTTCCTATAGGTCAGATTTTTTTTTTCCTATAGGTCAGATTTCTGTTGTTGTTGTTTGTTTTTAGTGTGAAGGCCATTAGAGTGAGCAAGCAATTATTATTGTGATAAATTCCCATCACAGGCGTTGAGATTATGATATTGTTGTTCCTCTCATAATTGATATTGATATCGTTGTTCCTCTCATTACTATTATTCCGTATCATGATCACTAAATGAGATACCCCAACTCTCACTACAAACTTAGAAGTTCCTAGTTCTACTTAAAGACATCATCTTTGCTTATATATGGACCTTAAACTTGAAGTTACTCAGTAAATAAAATAAAATTGAAGTATTTGATTCAAAAGCAGGAGGTATTTAAATGAATGGATCAATGGGGAGAACTTAGAAATCCCAGAAGTTTTATTCTTCTCAATATCCTTTGGTTTGATTGTTTTGCCACCACTTAAGTATTTGTGTCCAAAGATAAAGCTACTTATCAACAAAATAATTGATAGTCATTTTCCCTGAAGATAGTCCACATGCTTCACCTTTCTCCTGTTACATCATAGAAATCTCAAAAGTTTTTGTCCTGACATCAAATTTCACTGTATCAGTTATCTGCAATTCCCCATGCCAGTACCCCTTCCCTGAAATAAACAAAGACTCAGTGGTCTTCTCCTGGGCTTCGTTGTTCCTTCACAAAGGACACAGACAGCATTTCCTATGGGACAAGGCCCAGAAAATTGCTGGCCCCCCAAGAGGGTTGCTATTAACAGTAATAAGAACATGAGCTACATTTATAATCAAAGCAAACATGACCAGATCCCTGTTCTGGTTTAATAAGATAATTGAAAATTACCTCATGCAAGGTGTTCAATGACCAATAAATGTTTGGATGGTGGCCAATGGCCTCTGGATATACAGGCATTTGATTATAAAAGGATGTTTGGCTGTTTCCCAGAAAGAACAGCTAAAAAAGGTGCAGAGTTACTTTCCCCCTTTTCCATGGGTTTGGTACAGGTGCAAACAAAGGCTAGAACAAGGTTGAATCAGAGACAATCTGTAGCCATTTTGCCAGTGAGGAAATATTCGACCTGGTGATGTTTTTTTGTTTTTGTTCTTTTTTCCCACCACACCTTCACCAATGGTAAAAAGATTGGAAAGAACCCAACTCTTGCAGGGAAAGTTAAAATGAATTGCAGTGAAGACTTGGAGAAAGAATTCCTGATACACTGTCAAGTTTTAAAAATTCAATTTTAAAAATAGACTACTGATAAATAAGGGGTAAAATTGAGCAAAGAGTACTTTTTTCAAGTTCTTGCCTGAAATGAGTCATGCTTATTTACAGTGTTTTTTAAACAGCATTTAAAAAAATAAAACTACCTTAAGAACTGTGCTTCTATAGAGATTAAGAAAGAATATAAGGGTTAAGTATTCCAGTAACTTCCATACTGGAATGTCTTATTTTCTGCCTGTTTACATATTGAACATTAAACAAGGAAGTGATGTTTTAAAACTCATTTATTTTGCTTTGTCAGAACTTTTTTGGTGCTTATTTTTATCTTTGCTTTTGTTTTTCATTTTATCACCCACATGAGGGGTTCACTGCAGGCTGAGACGCATCCTAATGATGCTAACCATCCTGGCCAAGCCAAGGGCAATAAAGAATTCATTTAGGGTTAGATCAGCTTCACCCTAATATTAGGTGGGCAGGGAAAGGCCAAAGTCCCAAGGGATGTCTGCTTCCTAGCTATTTTCATTCCAAACAGAAGATGGAAGGGGGGGAGAATAAAGAAAAGTAAAGATGGAAAGCTGAGAAAAGTAAAGGTACTGGCTTTTCTAAGAAGGGAGTAAACAGTAATTTCTTAGTCTGCTCTTACATAAAAGGATGACATTTAGATTGGGAATCAGTCCCGCCTCCATTTCTATTGTACTGAACCATAAGCCACTACAGATACTTTAATGTTTTTGATTGAAAAATCATAAATTATGAGATTCAATAGAATATTAAAAATTGGAATAAATTTACCTAAAAGTGCCACAAAAGAGTTACTTTCATTTAGATCCAAAGAATAAAGGCTATATTTTGATGTAAATGACATAACAGTTTATGAGGAATGATTTTACACTTTTCCTATAAGAGGGGCTTTATAACTATCATCAGTGACCTCAGATACCAGAATTTACTTAGGTCCAGTGGAAATGGAAAAGGTGCCTTTCATAGATGTTCTAAGTCATGAATAAAGTTCAAAACTCTTTAACAGCATTCTATATCTATGCAGAGTTTAAAAGGACACTGCTATTAGTCTGGGCACAGATCACCCCAAGGAAGGGAGATTTAAAAAAAACACAAAATGTACCATCCACAGAAGAGCTTTAGTGGGGGTGAGCAAAGAAGGGTGGGAGGGAGTTCAATTAGTAACCACAGATAATTTGTAGGTCTTCAGCTAAGTTTATAGGGAATGAAGCTTTGCTTCCCTTCACATTCTTAATCTTCTGTGTCTCAGCAGGGGTTGAAAGAGTTCCATATTTAAAAAAAAAAATCAGGGCAATTATTAGGCCCTTTGAACTGTACTGTGTAGGGCAATTCCAGTGGGATCTTGTGTTTATAGGCAAATTAGTAGCTTCAGTGGTTTACTGTTAAGCTAACAAGTCATTAGAAGGGTCTGCCCCTTCAAGCACTCTCTCCAAAGGTATTCATAAACTGTGAGTCTGGGTTGGAAAAATGGAGCAGTTGGTTAAAGCCAGAGTACCTAGGTTCTCTGTTCTCTTCAGTCCAGATGTAGGCCTAGAGAAAAACTATCCAGAATAGCATTCTGGCAGCTTTACGTTGTGGTGTTGACTTTGCAATGCAGATTGGAGTAATATAACTTTGCCACCTAATAGATCTTCCTAAATGAAAAGAAACTTATGCTGTTTGGAAGAGGGGGAGGCAGGAAAGAAGGGCTGAAGGAAACCAGCTGGCCCAGGATTACCCACTTCCCCCCTTTCAGCATTCTTCTGCCAGATGCCTATGAGCTGTGTTAAAAGCACACATCAGCAGCTTCAATTAGAGGCACAGACATTAGCCCAGGATTCTCCATGGAAAATAGATTCCTGACTCTTTCTGGGGTTACTAACAAAACAGGAGAAATCTTATGTCCTCAATAATCTATTTTCTTTCCAATTCTTTCTTTATTCTTCCTTCTCTCACCACTCCTCACCCCCCACATATTCCATTCTGTTCCTATACACATTGCCATATTCGTTGACCATCTTGCTTAGGGAACAGGTAAGCAGGTAGCTGAGGTAGCTCAGCATTCTTAGAAAATGTCAGGTTTGCCATAAACAGATGCGATAGATTCTGCCATAGTGGTTATATTCCAAGGAAAGAGGCCTAATTTTGAGCATTTACTGTCATCAGGACACTGATGACATTTATCTTATTTCATAAATTTTAGTTTCACACAGTTCACTTTAAGAGATGTTTTTCACCTTCAGACCTAACATTATCTTGGTAAAAGCTGATTGCAACAGGTACCAGGTATACCATATTAGAAATAAACATTTTTTTATTTCTAATATAAAAAGGGGTAGGTTAATACAAAATAATGAAGGAGTTGCCCCCCCCAGATACAAATTAACACATGGAGTTTTTCCCCCCACTTACTTGTGAATGAACAAGTAACACTTTTACAAAGGGGCCTTCTCTTATACAGCTCTGTGAAAAAATGAACCTGGTTCAAGGCACCCTCAGTAATAGATGAGTTAAATGCTATCCATTCAGTAGAAGACTACTTACTAAACACAGTGCTGGAACGGAAAGGGGCAAATGGCTTTTTGATTTTTTATTTTTTTATTTTTATTTTTTTCTTTTTTTATTTTTTTTTCTTTTTTTATTTTTTTTTTTAAATATTAAATTTTATTTTTATATTCCCCCATACAATTGCAAACGCCCCATTCTGACCCCAATCCTTCCCCTCCCGCCCCCCATCCCCCAAAAAGTGTCTCTGGTTCATAGTTTTTTGTTGATTTTGATTTTCTCTTGTTACAGGAAGAGGAATCTGTAATTTTGTGGCGAATTTTATCATGCTCCTATAGATTCTGTGAGATTTTCAAAGATAGGATTTGCTAGAGGCTCTCTAAAATATTTTATGAGACAAAGCAGAATAACCATAAAATAGCATGAACAATTCAGGTTTGTATATATGTTGGAGTTAGTAAAAGAGGTTATGAGTCCCCTCTTGGGAGCTTTCTATATAGAAGAGTTTAAGTGTGGCCTAACATCATCGGTGTACAAAGAAGCAATCAGCTTCATGGTTTCCTCTAAGTTCATTTAACTTATATTTATTTATTATTAATCAGTCAATGCTTAGACATATTAAACACTTCTGAATTGCCCACTTACACATCATGCCTCAGATAATAGGAAGAAGAGGAATGTCCTCCATAAATAGCACCATGGCTGCCAGGTGGGAAGTCCGATTTCAGCTCTTAATTTTTCAGAAATGGCCATTCTTCAAAATACCTACCCCACACTTACGGTGGTGCTGAATGCTGAAAGAGCAGAATGGGTGCAGCTGGCAAAGGTCACCAGAACACTAAGTGCTACAAACAGAGAGCTGCAGCAACATGCAGCCACTCTCAGCCATTCTCACCAAAGAAAGCAGCCAGCCAGTGCCATGTAGAGCTCAAGAAAGCAAAGCCTTCTGTAGAAATCAACTGATCAAGACCAAGGGCTTGCATGGGTGCAAAAGCAAACACAAAGAATTCTCTGGGTGTAATAAATGGGCCTCAAGGATAGATGCAGGCATCACAACACAGGACAGGGAAGAACAAGAACAACACAAGACAAGCACTGGACCAAAACAGAGAAATACCCTTATTCACACGACTCATCTTCTAGAGAACAATAACTAGGTATTATAAGAACCCTCTAAATATATTCAATATCTGATTTATCAAACAAAGTCAAATAGATACAATTCTCATTCCAGAGAGTCCAATCTTTGTTCTTCATAGACTCCTATGTCATTTTTATCAAGTTCCTATTACACAACCTTTTCAGGCACTGTTAAATGTAGATACATGGGCAGCGTGGGACCTTTAAGTAATAGTAAAGATTCTGATAGCCAAAGGTGAAAAAATTCAGTCATTGATTTAAAAATGCTTGAATTTTGGTGAGCAGAAAAATATAAAAAACTGATTATTAGTTGTCAAAAATAGACGAATAATATATGAAATCACTGGTCTAAAATAAGCTATTACTTGTGAGCCCTAAAGAGAATGAAAAAGGAAAGTAAAATGCAGTTCCCACTAAAGACATTTGTCTTAACAAGGGTGATTTCTGCCTGGTCATGGCCCACAAAGTATACCAGCAAAATCTCAGTTCATTCAGTGCCACGCATTTTTACTTTGGTTACCAGAGGTCCTTTCCATAAACCAAGAAAGTAACAGGACAAATGCTTCAATACTATATTATTTTTCCTTTCTAGTCTCTTAAGAGAGTCAGAATGTCTGTCACTCATGGTGCACCAACAAGAGCATACCCCTTCAAGATGTAACTTGGTTTCAGTCCTTCAAGTGAGTATGAAACACCAGATACTTTAACATGGTAGTAGGAATTGTCTGTGCTTTCAGCTAAAACAGGAAAGTATTTTGAGTTAAGGGGTAAAAAGTATCTCCCCAACTATTTCTCTTGGTCCCTACCACTATTTCCCAGGGCAGTGAAGGGACATTGAACATTATGATTACTGCTATTTTATAGCATTATTTTTATGACATTTGAATATGGCTGCACTTTTTTCTCAAATAGAAGTGGTTACTGCTTAATTAAATTGGTTAGTGGGAGGATATAGAACTGTCAGCTGTGAAGTTATAGTTCTCATTGATCAGAAGTCTAACCGCTCTGGTCAAGAAAAAAAGGGGGGATGGGTGGAAAGAAATGCCATCAGACTGACTATTTGGCTGCCCAGCATTACCCATGGACAACAGAAGAGTTAATCCCTGTGGGTGCGTCCATATTAGAGCAAGTGCAATTAAGAGAAGTAGGTAGAGGATAGAAAAGATAAAATGAACCAAGATTAAAATGGTGCCACTGACCATTTATGATCCTATAATTTTACTGAGTCATTTAATGAAGAGATTGAACACAAACGCCATATAAATCCGTATAAATGACCAATGCCACAAGTAAACTGTAGCTTTATGCAAGCTGCATGACTGACATAAGCTATTTACCATTTTATCAGTGATGGAATAATAGAAGCAGGTGTTCCTGCTGGTCTAAGCACAATACATTCACTAAACATTTTATAAATCTATCAGATTGTTGTATCAGTAATGTATTGTACTATTGCATTTTTCTTAGGCCTAAGTTATGGAAAAAAGGAACAACACAAACCTCCTGCTAAGCATCAAAGAGTGAGGTCCACATTTCTTATGCTCCTTCTTAATGCCTATTTACAAAAACAAATAAGCTTTCCATTGTACTCAGAGAGCTGCCTTTATATTAATTTGAAATGAAAAAAAAAAAAAACCCACAATTTTCCTGTAAGCAAACCAACTTTCCAAGTTCTGGTTCATTTATTTCTCTTTAATATTTCAAAGGTTTGTGGCTTTGGAAACATTTCTCAAAAAAATAAAAATTGCTTCAATTGTAGGGTAGTGCAATGACTGATAAAAATGAAAACTTGGAATGAAGGTTTTGTTTGTGACTTTCTATTGTTCACAGATCTCTTCTGGGGTTCCTCTTTGATCTAGAAATTCTTAAGCCCCAGCTAGTGCCAGGTCTCAGCATACACATATAATTGTGCTCACCTACAGAGGCATAGAAACACTATCCCACATATTGAAGCTGGAGACACTTTCCCTTATATTATTTGCTGGAACCTGATCAGCCACCAAACTAAAACACATGAACAAATGCTTAGTAGCCTTGTCAGAAAAGTTCTGTCTACAGTGAAGGATTCCTGGGGTTCCAGGCCAGTGCCTGAGGCCTCTGCAGTCAGCACTTCGGCACACAGAAGGCATGTGGTACTCATTCAGAGAATGCATAAATGAATAAATGTAAGGAAAACAGAACAATAGAGTTGCAGAAGACAGGCTGTGCCTCCTGACAGTGGTAGAGTTGGAAAGGAGGCAGTGAAAGACAACATTTTGTTTATTCTTAAGCACTCTACACCTTGATCCAAAAGTTGGGGGAATGTCTGTGACCATGGAGGCTGGGTAGACTGTCAGCCCTTCAGGAGACACTGGGGGTGATTCTGGAGGCATTCTAGCTGAGTCCAGAGCTGGCATAGTGAGGATCTGGTGGTGTTCCTTATACCATTCAATTGACTATGGTTAGAGAAACACTCCCCAAAAATATAGTTAGGGGCTGTCCAGATGCAAAGAATATTACTTTTTCTACCCATTTCTTGATAATCATATTACTGAAAGTCTCAATGTGACTCTGAGGAAACCAAAGAAAGGGACAAATTTATCCTAATTGTTTAAATATTATTTCTCAGATTAAGAAAAAAGTGCCAGTGAAGAGTTTAGGGTATACTGGAGACCATTAAATTGAGTATGTGTTGGTTTTGAAAGATAATTCAAGTGTCAGGAAGACAGATACAAACTCAGTTATCATGAGACAGTTAGCTGGACATACAGAAGCACTTTCTGGCTGGATGTCTACTGGAAAATGGACAGTGAACTCAGGATATGAGTCCCGCCATAATGTTTCTGGATATATGTGTATGAGTATCTGTTGAAGGGCTGTACTCGCGTTTTACACTTGGTCTCTTGCAGCCACAGGAGATAGGTTACATTTCTTTTTCCTCGAAATAAAAAATTAAAAAAAAATGTATATGGTTTTTAACTTGAAACAGAAATGATTCTCATCCTAAGGCCAGCCTTAGGATTCCCTGGGATACACTGGAAACTCTTTCCACCAAAGGCTGGCAAGCACCTCTAGCAAAGAGGGCCTCTGGTCTACCTATTGGGCAGTTGCATGCACTTCAAAATACTGTGTGGGGAACGACAGCAGCTGGTAGAGCTGAAAGAGTGTTTTCTGGTAGTATCATTACTACATAAAATAATACGCTAATAAACTCAATAGATATATTTTATAGTAACCAATAGTGATTACCTAGTGTTTGTGTGTATATATATATATAATATATATAATAAGCATCTCACTTTATTTAATCTTTAAAACTTAATATTTACAAAAGGTCCTATTACTAAACTCAATTTACAATGAATAATGAAATGTGTTTAAAAGCACATACCAGGACCAGAACTGAATCTGACTCCAGAGTCCACACTGCCAGGAGCATGACAGAGTTAATTTAATGTTTTTCTGACACACTTTCAAAAGACTCAAGAATTGGACCGAACAAATTATAACTTCCTCTATTTAATGCTTTCCTAACTTAATAATGTAAGGTCCAGGTTCCTGGAAATAAGGTGCCTGGTGTAAAGCTTCCTGGGAGTGCTATTTTGGGGTTACTGCAAACTATGATTGGCATGTGACCAGGGCCAGGATAACAAAACACCTACAGAGGGGAAGGTGAATTCCCATCCTGCATTCTCTGCAGTGGCCTTTGACTATCAATGCTGGAAGGTAGAAATGCAATTTTCAGACTTGCCAGATTTCTGCAATTAAATCAACAAATAAGTTATCTCCATACCATTTTCCATAGAGGCTGCATCAAATTACATTTCCACCAACTATGGATGGATGTTCCAGCAATACCTCTGCTAGGTATTCACTCAAAGAACATGAAAACTCTGATACAAAAAGACTTATGTAGCCCTATATTTATAGCAGCACTGTCCACAATAGCCATGTCATGGAATCCACCTAAGTGTCCATCAACAGATGAATGGATAAAGAGATGTGGAATATATACTCAATGGAATACTATTCAGCTATTAAAAAAGATTAAATAGTATCTTTGGGTGATTATGCTACGTGAAATAAGTCAGAAAGTAAAAAAAAACAGATATCAGATAATGTTACAAATCTGTGGAATATAAGTAAGCAAATACTGGCAAAACACAGTTTAAACAATTCTTTAAAATATACTGGTTGGGCCTCCCTGGTGGCGTAGGGGGTTGAACGCCACACTGTGAAGCTGTCCAGAGCCTCTGCAGCATGAATTCAATCCCGGCTGGCCAGCAAGAATCCCCATGGCGAGGCAGACCAATCCTGTCTCGCCCACTGCTCCCCTCAGCAGTGTATTTCATCAGTCTGCCTGTTCTGCTCCCCAGTCTCTCTGGTGAATCCTCTCACCCTTCCGCACATCTGGCCTGTACCCCGGTTCTTGTATAAATAAATAAATCTTTAAAAAATATATACTGGTTACCCAAGGGAATAGGGGAAGGATAGAGGTAGTGCACTAGCATAGGAGTTTTGGGGGAGAGTGAATGAAGTATGTACACATAGGAAGGAGTAAAAAATGTAACCCTAAATTTATAAAGGATTGGCAAATTTTAAGAAAATCAAATATGCAAGGTAGATCACAGGCCTATTTTTCGTAAGATTCCAAAGTGGTAGATGATTAAAAGGGTATAAATGAAATACCCGAGTGTGAACCCACACACACACACACACACACACACACACAGACATACACAACACACCATTCATCTCATCTAATTAAAATGTTTCCAAATGCCACTAAATGTGAATTGTCTAGAATAGACATGAGAACTTGAGTTTCTCTTCCTTCCGGTAGAACTATGAATGCCCCTGGATACTCTGTTTATCTAAATTCTGGTCTACATTATTCTTAGAGTCATTTCTATTTTTTGTTAATTAGATCCATTAATTTATCTGGCATAACAATTTTACAGCAAGGCTACACTTCTACTTTTCTAACCAATCAGCAGTCTTAGCCTTAATGGTGTCAGAATGTAGATTTAAAATAAACCCATGTGGTGCCAGAAAAAAAAATTATTCTTTCTCTCTACTGCACTAACAAGTCAGAACTTGACTTGGATTTTCCATGGGGATAAGGTGTGAGCAAGACTTCAACACTTGCAGGTGAATACTTGTTATTAGGTCCCTTAAGACATTTTCTTTTCTTGGAATTCAAGTATAATTTCTGGAGTTCCTGAGTGCTTAGATTCGAGTATTTCACCAATCCCCTTTAATGACAAGTGTGTGTGATGAATTTAAAAAAGCATTTAACATAAAGTGGACTTGAGAGTTACCTTTAAAGATATAAAGAAAATCTTATAAAATGTAAAAAGGCAAAGGAAAATTAGTAATGTTTTGATATCTGAAATAGTAAGTATATTTTTCCTGAAAAAAAAAAGTTTTTCAAGTAACCATAATTATTATTTGGGGTAATAAAAATTTATAAAAGAAACTGGTACGTATGTTGTAGTGAGTATGTGTCTGTTATTATATTAAATGCTTTCTCAGATATAAAATGTTTTCTCAGATTTTAAGAATCAGTTTTTACTTTTCAGTTGAGAAAACTGAGGCACAGAGAATCAACACTACTTGCTTAGAATACTACAGCTAATCAATAGCTGGCCTTGATATTGAATAAAGTGAATCTGAGGAACTCCCTGGTGGCACAAGGGGTTAAGCACCACTATATGAAGCCATCTGCAGCCTCTGCAGCACAAGTTCGATCCCCTGGCCTGCCAGAGAGCAGCCCACATGGCACAGCAGACCTCTCCTGCCTTGCCCGCTGCTCCCCTCAGCAGTGTGCTTCCATCAATCTGCCTGCTCTGCTCCCCACTCTGTCTCTGGTGAATCCTCTCACCCCCCACACCTCTGGCCTACACCCCAGTTCTTGCATGCATAAATAAATAAATCTTTAAAAAATAAAGGGAATCGGAGTCTAAAATGCATACCCTTAACCATTAAACTTCATTTATATTGACTTTAAATATAGATTTGGAGTGACTACTAAGGATTGATAAACTAAAGATAATGAGTTAAATAAAACTAAACAAGATAACTACTTAGAAGTAAAAGGAAATGGCTAACTTCCATGTTCACAGAAGAGGGAAAAACACCTACACTTCAGTTGTAACAAATCAAGATTTCTGGACAGTATTTTAGAAAGAACTAGGTCCATTTCTTTGTTTATCTCTGTAATGGCCTCTTTCTCCCTGCAGTGGTTTTCCATCCACAGGAGTGGAGCCATCTACACCGCCACGCACGGGCACAGGGAGTAAGCGCTGAGCAAGTCTGTTTGAAACATGTGTCTCTTTGAAAGTTTAATGGAGGCTTTTTCCTCATTCTCCTTGTTGCTCTTTAGGAAACAGGCTGCATACTTTCAGGGACATCCACCTTCTTGTTTTCCTGGAAGAGGCGAGCACTCCACATCCCTTTGATCGTGCTGTCTACATGTCAGACTCTCTCCATGAACAATACACTTGTTTTAAAAGTTGGTGCTCACTAAAGAAAATTGAGTGCATGATAGAGTTTGGAGGAAAGTCACCTATTAGACACTTTTTACAACAATGGTCCTAAATTTACTGTGTTATTTTGAAGTATGTGATTATCCTTAACCAATCAAAATCCCTTATGGTGTGTACTCTGGGTTCATAACCAAGCTCTGTAATAATCTACTTTTAGTTACAGTCAAGACAGCTCCAACTCTTAATGTCTAATAAATAAATGGTCTAACAATTGGGAGCTAATTGACACAGTGGGACAGTGTGAAAGGCCTGTAATCATGGCCTTTATTGTCACAATTAATTTTCATATTATAGCAAAATATAACCTCAGGAGCCCCTTATAATTAAAAAAAATCACTTTGTACTCAAATGTAGCATTGATGTGCCTTAAATACATTTTGTTAATTTTGAACCATCTCAATCTCTTCAAAATGAATGATCAACACTGTCATGTTTTCTGGGAGTGATACGCAAAACTGTAAAGACTCCATTTCCAAAGAAGAGCTGGGCCCTATGCATGACAAAATACTTGCAATATTTTTAATAGATTTACTTTTTAAAATCTGTGTCACAAATCTTAAAAAAATATGTAGTTAGACCCAGAGTCCATTTAGAGACAAACAGAAAGGCAACACTAAGCTAGCAATAGACTCACAAAATAAAAGTCTGCTAATCCAAACAACAGTGAGAGCCTATTACTAAGACTGGGTTAAAAGAGTGCTGAGATTTGGGAAAGTAATTAGTGCTCTGAATATACCATGGGAGGTTACCTGGGCTGTTTTTTTTTTTTTTTTTTTCTTAAGGAAAATAACAAAGGCTCAGTCTTGAATAATTAAATATACAGAGGATTCAAAATTCATTTGCTTCTCATGAACAAAAGTTCAGTAATTATCTTTCCAGTAGCAGAGGGGAATTGGGCAGGGTGGTTTTGACTGGGGCTGTGCACGGAGTGGCACACTGTTTGCTTCATTTAACTTTCTTTAATATTATTAATCTTTGGGAAATTAGACTCTTCTCTGAGCAGTGTGAACTGCCATCCTCAAAATAACTGGATAATCAGGTAGGAAAAGTCTTCTCTCAGAGACACAGGTGCCATTAACACTTGATTTTTCTTAATCATCCCTCCCTGAGAGGGAGAAATGAAAGGAACATTTCCCTAACAAAATTTCTGGCAGAGGCATACTGAAAAGATAATTGGCAGCTTCATAAATATCAATCTGGCTGAACTTAGTAAAACGAAGCCAAACAAAAATTACCCCCCAGATGGATTGAATTCAGTTAAATAACCAGAGGACCTTTCTGATCTGAATAGTACTAGATATTCTTAAAGCTGGTATCAAAGGCATCTGAGCAAGAGCTGGCTCTGCTGAATATGTGCCACAGCTTGGAGGTGATGGGCAAGAGCTCTGGACAGGGAAGAGCAGGCTCTGAATTCTGGCTGCATCAGTTTGTAGTCTGGATGAGTTAATCCTAGATTATTAGTTTTCTCATCTTCAAAACAGAGATGATACCTGTCTCCTATATTTCTTGGGAGAACCAAATAAGGTAAGACAGCATGAAAAACTTGGTACATATAATGTGATGGCATTTCTTTCAAAAATAATTAACAATTATTATTATTAACCTCTTACAAGAGACTAATTAGAATAAAGAGCTGATATAAAATAGCCACCTAGATGTAGCATGTGGGAGCATACAGAACCCTGGATTTAGGGTTTAATTCAGAAAACTGGACAGAATTCCCACTCTGCTGCTTGTGGGACCTGGAGCAAATGACTTAGGTTCTCTGAATTTCAGTTTCTCCATATGAATAATGGGAATAGTAACTGTATTCAACAAAAAATAAAGACGATAATGTCAGTTTATAAGTGACTAGCATTGTGGTTTAGCATTTAGTGCTTAACAAATAGCAGAAGTTCAATCTTTCTGCAGAGTTCCAATTACAAACCTCTTTTTTAGAAGATTAGATGCAGACAACTGAATCACAAGCAACTTTTGGTCTACAACAGTCATGAAACTGGCAAAACTCAGTCACCGAGGTGTCAATATTAGAACTGATTTCCAAAAGGCAAAAAAGCACTTTCTTCTCAATGCCTTCTCAGACTCACCTTTCCCTGCAGATTTGATATCGTTCCCCTTATACTGTGAAATCTGCTGCAACACCACCATTTGATACTTGTGCCCACATCATATGCCAGAGAGGAAGTCTTGTGCATATAAATAAGAATACCATGGAATAACTGATAACAAGGCAAGTTTATAATGTTATCTACTTCTCTTAAATAAAGCATTAATACAAACTGTCAGACTAGAGACCATTCTTATGGACAGATATACCGTATGCATACAATTAATATAGTAACTATAAGGTAATAAGTTCAGCTGAAATTCTTTCAACTGTGTCTAAAGCATCATAAAAAGTCTGAAAAGAAATTGGAATAAATGTGCAGAGAATTTCTTTTCCAAGAAATTTAGTATTTAGGAGATTATGCATAATTTGCCAATGTGATATCACAGAGAAAAGAAGGAATAGAATGGTCTGGAAGCATGAGGGTTTTTATTCAGTAGCTAAATGATTTTCTTTCCTGATAAAACAGGCTTAAGATATTAGCTGAGGTGGCATGATTAAGCCCGAAACAAACAATAGTTCTTCCATATAAAATTTAATTGATCTGAGAGCTAATAGAGAATTCTTTACTATATAAGACCAAAATAAGATCATCAAGCTATCTTCCTTGAACTGAAATTTCACATGTGTAATCCTTAGCCCCTCTGCAAGCCAAAAGAAGTAGAGCCTGTATTTTTACCCAAAGGCCCAAGGAAGGGAGAAGAATTTCAGATGGAAAAGTCAGATCCGGGTCATCTCCTTTGTGATTCAGCTATGGCTGTGGTGTTGTGGTGTTTACGTTCCAATTGAATCGCGACTGAAACCAGAGTCAGCCTTCATTATAGATACTGCCACTGAGCCTGCTAATCTAGGTTAAAAGGAATTTGCAAACTAGCTGTAGCAATGAAGTTCATGGGTTCTTCAATCTCCCTTTCTCACTCTTGATTCAACAACACACAATAAAACAAGCCCATGTCAGAGGTTAATTAGATGCTTCCTGAGCACCTGCAAGGGCAAAGCCACTCAAGAGAGACAAAGATACTCATGCAGAAGTAGGAGGCACCTAATCTAGGAAGGCAACTCTGGGTTTTCAAGTCCATTTGCTTGTAATTTATCTGGGGAGATAAGATGAAAATGCAGAATAATTAGTGCTATAAAAAGTGCTTGATACATAAACTGTCTTTAATTAATACTTGCTTAATGAATAAAAAAATGAATGATTGAGTGAATGAATGAATAAATGAAAGCACTAATAAGGCAATATATAATAAATGTCAAAATGTCAAAGGAATAGGCTATCCTAGGGGACGAAAAAGAACAAGGAAGACACCACTGAAAAGATGGAATAGGGCTAGGCTTTTAAGGGCAGACTTGAAATACATACACACACATATTTATATTCACTATATTCACATTTACATGCACTATATTCACAAGTTTTTGTTAGGCAATAATAAATCTACACTGAGTGGTAATGTTCACAAATATTTCATTTACCTATGTAAAAAAAAAACCTTTAATTACAAAATGATATCCTTGAATATTAATGGTTGATTCCGGATAAATACCCTTAAAACTAATGTAAGAACAATGCTTCTGGTACTTTCATCAACTGCCAAAGATGAATGATAATATTTGTTTTCTATTGCCACCAAGCACTGACATAACTAATATTATTTTAAAGTATTTGCTGATTATAAAATGCAAAACAATGATAACAACTCTTCATGTGACCCTTCACAAATTCATTAAACTCTGAAGAAGTTTCTCAAGTAGAAAATCCAGCACTGCTTCAATTAACTTTCAAGAGATCTCTGCTATTTGTATTCTCTTTCTGCACTGCTCCAGCTATTATATATACCTTTGCTACAAGTGCACTAAAAACTGTGAAAGTCTAATTGTTAAAAATTTTAAGTTGCTAATGATTTTTTGCTATTGACTAACTTGGTGGTTCCTTTATTGAGACATGCCAGTGTTTTCTTCCTCCATTCCCATCACTATTTACCTGCACGTATGTTTTAAATGCCAGTTGGGCTTCTGAATATATTTTAAGTGTCTAGATAATGATAAAGAACAATTTGCAAGGCAAATGCATTTATCTGCCTGATCTCTTGACCTAAGGTTTTGGTGATGTTTGTTGAGAACCTAGGGCATCAGCACTGGCCTTTGGAGCTCTACTGTATTCAAAATTCTAGTTGGGTAATTCCCTTTGACTTGGGAAGAAACAGGTACTTAAAAGATTTATAGGCTAATATGGAAAAATTAAAAAATGAAGATCATGTTAGCATGAAAAAAGCTCAAACAACAGAATTAGTAAAAAGTAACAAAAAAATTAAGAGCCAGTGAAGCGGCAAAGTAAAGTTTTTGTCCTCTCCTAGCCAAAGGATAGGAACCTAAAATGGGTTTGGGATTATAGAATTAGATCTTCGCTCTGATTTGTTGCCTTAAACTTTTATAAACACTGTATTTTCTATAAATGGCTACTGCAAAGAGTGATACTAAGTAACTCTGTTCTACAGAAAAAGAAATATATACTGTGCCCCTTTAGTAAAACTGTTTTTAAATTCTAATAGAATTTCAAGGTTATTATCTATTTCAGATCAACAGTGGGGGTCAGAGTTCACAGCAGCCAGAATTTACAAACCTCCAATGGGTTTTGATTGACAGCAATCAGCATCTCTTCAGCATCACTGAGGGAACAAAGTACAGGTCAAGACAGCGGGCGATTTCATCTGTCATTTTTAATTATCTAAATGATATTCACAGACAAAACCTTTCCCATCCATCAGGGCATCACATTACCATAGACAATGTTTGTTTAAAGAAGAGGCCATAAAATCAAACAATTATGAATGCAGACAAGCCTTGCTATTGACTGCATAAATAATCAAGCAAGAGTTCCAAAACTCTCTGCTAATGAATTGGTAGATTGCTGGCAGGAAGTGGCAAGTAATAATATAGACAACAGTCTAATGTTCTTATTGACTTTTACTAAAGCTTGACTATAGTCACAAAGATTCAAAAATGACGTCAAGTGAGGTTTCCATAGGAGCAGTATTGATAGCGGTACACGGCTAAAATACAAGTAGTTAACTCTTGACCTTATGGTAGGACCAGCAATCCCCTGAGAGTGCTGAAATGCTAGCAGTATAATACATCATGAACTGAGCCAACAGCCGCAGGGGCCCTGACAGCATGACCACACAGGCATGGGGCCCTTCTTTTGCCATTTATAACGCAGTAATCTCTAATAATTCAGCTGCAACCCTGAAAATTAACTCTATTTCAGTTGTTACATGAGTAAATAAAATTCCTACCCCCTTTCCTTCCTTCTTTTTTTAGAACAGTGAAGGAAGAGCGTATACGTACAATACAAGGACCTGGTAGCAGCTAACTAAAGAGGAAAGGACGTGGAAGCAGAAGGGACTGGGCCTCTAAAGTGGTGCCAACACTGCCACACAACCTGCAAAATGTGGGGCATAGATGTGTGTAATGTCTATGCTCTGGCTAATGTACATCTGTTTTTATAGCACATCCTTACTCCTCTACTCAACCATCTTCATAAGGTGTCTCTCTTGATGCAAATAAAACATTCTTTTCTAAAACTATTAGCAAATAGGGTAACCCTTGCCTAACAGACAACATTTTGAAGGGTTAAGGGCATTATCAGGTAATAATGTCCCATGTTAAGTAAAAACGTCTTGATATTGGCAGATGTTAGTCATTACTTCCCCGCTCATCTCTTATCTCACCACATACAAAATGTTGTCATGGTATTTAATACAAAATAACTTAAAAAGAAATGTATTCACCTTGAAAATATATTCTAGAAATAGGAAAATTTCCTATCAAAATCAGAAAGGAGAATGGAAGGGGGAAGATTTTGCATGTAAGAAAAGAGTCCCCACAGCAAATATGATTTTCTATAGCTGCTCAGCAAATCATCACCCATAGCCATGACCATGAGGCTGATAGGATCATTTTCTGCTGCTAACCTTCAGGTTCCAGGTTCACATATTTTGAATTGAAAAGACATGGAGTAAAAGAAGAAAAAAAAATACATGGAGAGGGGGGCGTCAAATTTCAGTTGACTGGAAACTGGAAATGAGGTAGAAAACAGGATAACACGAGCGATAGGTGTGAAATGCGTCTCTGTTTTAGTAGACACTATAGAAACAACACACTATCACATAGATTCATCCGTTAGCTTAAGGAGCTTTCTGGGCTTCCAGACTCTGGAGTCATAACAAAACACAAAAGAATGTTCTACTAGCATTCAAAAATAAAAGCAGTATTAATACAGCTCTTATGCTAATAAATTCCTACTTCAGTTCTGAGTTTCAGTATTTCCTATGCCATTACTACATTATTTTTATGACTTTAAAACTTATTCGAAAACAAACACACACACAAAAATCTCTGGCATCAGAGATACATAGGTGCTGATTCTATCTTCATCATTTACTAGTAAGTGACCTTAAACCTTTTTTTTTTTCCAGCTTATCTATAAAATGGGAATGCTAACAACTATTTCACTGGGAGGCAGTGAATGCAAAGGACTCAGTTCTGCAGCATCTGACAAATGCTCAGTAAATAGTAGCTCCTTTTTCTCTCTGGCTTTTATCTGTTTTCTATATATGTGCCACAATCCAGGAGTGATTTTAAGATTAGGAAAAAGGGACTAATTTTCATTTCTATACAAAGAAGACTGGGATAAGAGAGATTATTACACACATGGCCTTAAATAACTGAAATAATCCTTCTAGTAGTCAAACTAACTTTCTAAATAAATATATTATCTCATAAGAATTTTAGTCATTTTAAGTTGTTTTCTTGAAAATGAAAATGTCAACTCTAATATGAAAATAAAGCTATAAATGTCTCAGTTACTGATTTATAAGGAAATGTTTTCATTGAATGCGGGGGCCATCTTCATCAATACAACTATTCTCTTATTCATTTGAAATTCAATTAGTCACCTTTAAATTGCGGTATGTTTGAGATAAAATATATCTATGAGTTTGATCAAGCCCTTCTGTTGCCATCAATACACCCAAGGGTGAACACTTCTTTGATGTTCCGGAAGAGCCAAGAAAAATAACATGGCATCTTGTAGGATTAACTGCAAGGTTATTACCATTGGCATCGCTCTGTGCTTTTTCTATATCTGACCATAAAAACTTCAATATCATCTCAGTTCTGGAAAAAAAAAATCAGCTCTTTCCATTTCTCTCTCTCTCTCTCCCCGTTTTTCTCTCAATAAAAAAATAGAAGAGTCTTTGAGATAGACTGAAACTGAAAGAAAAGTAAACTTAATATTATTGAGAGTGAATTAAGATATGGCCCAAGGATCATAGACTTCTGTCTTCCTTCTGCTTAAATACCTATTCTAATCTTTTAATATCTGATGATCTGTTTTGGCATTATCACATTTCAGTGTTCTGTTTCTTAGTTTTCCCCATTGTTACTCTGATGTTCAAAGGCATGCATATTGTAAATGGTAGGGACAGCTAAATAACAAATTCTGCAAATGTCCCAAGGTATATATTTGTGAAAGAGAGTACAGGACATACAGTGTGCCTTTTTAGATTGTTCTTTAAAAATCTAAATTGCAAAAAATGGGGGGATACATTTATTTTAATTTCAAGTGCATTCAGGTATGAAATGCAATGATAAAAGAAGGAAAAAAACAAAGAGGGGTCACCCTTCTTTTTTTTAGATTTTTAAGATTCTAGATCTAAAAGTGCAAAGTAACATACAAACACATATGCATACTTTTCCCTGTGCTTTAAAGATGATAACATAACAGCATCCACAAAATTCTAGGTATATTCCAGGCAGAGATTAAAGAGAAAGAAGATGCATTTAGAGGGGAACATCCATCGTCCACATACTTGGTGCAATACACCCTACAAATTGGCTATTAGCCCTGCCCTCATCTTGCTATAGCAGCAGTCACAGCTGGATCAAATCTATAATGTAATAGGGGGATGAGGTGTCTTTGGATAAGGGCCAGCACCTTAATTCCTGCTGAAAGAAATATTGCTGATAGAAATATTGACTGCTAAATTATTCCAAAGAAGGGACACAAAATTCTTTTCTGTGTCAGTCTGAGCTCTGATATAGTAAGCCATGGTCTCTTATGGTTTTCTCAGATTGTTGTCTCTCCAAGGGATGGGGACTCTCTCTACCCCATTACTACCAGGAATCTTGTGTGCATCTGTGTCTGCACAGCACAAGACTAGGAGACATAGGTGCTGAAAGTCCTGAAAGGAAACATCCTCTTTTCTGTGATAAAATACAATAATATCAAATTGAAAATACTCAAAATGTAACAATGGCTTATCTTTACGACAGTGTGATTTGTATTCTGGATGGACTAATCATTCTCTATCTAACTTAGTTCAATCCTACCCATCTCTAATTTCCTCACATCCAGACTCTGTGAATAATGTTTTATTTTTATTTTTATTTTTAACATGAGGCAGTCTAGATGACATCTGAAGAATAAAATTCTTTCCATGGAACAACATTCGGCTGACAGATGACCATATGACACCCTTCAAACAGTACAATATGTCACCATCAGAACACGACTGCTGGGGAGTATATATTCAAGGTAATATTTAATGTTCAAGTCAAAACATAATGGAATTATACCAGCACTTAGTATGAACACACATAAAGAAAGGCAACAACATGCCTCACCAGAATATAATGTTTAGTTCAGAAAAACATGATAAAAATTATTACATTTTGTGAATGAGACACAGCTAATCGTGTTTTAGCTCTAAGAGTAAATGAAAAATAAATATTAAGTTTGTTTTTTCCTAGGATGAAGATAATCGAGATAAATGTAAACTCTTTGTTTCATCTTAATATCACACTAAAATTTATTCAATAAATCTATTAAATAAATCAAGCAGCAACCCTCACTAAACTCACTCCAGCCCCGCAAGATATGAAAGTTGCATTTGTAAATGACAATATGAAAAATAAAACTAGGTATCTAATTCTTTCATTTTTGAGGCAGAAAATAAACTTCATACAAAGTCCTTTTTCTAATAACACACATATTTTAGGGGTTATTAGGAAGGCCAGTGAATTGTCCCAAGTGTATTCTCATAACAAGTTCTACTATCCCCATGGTAAAGCTGGTTTCAGAGGAATCTTGAGAGAATTCTGACATTATTAAAACCACTTTAAAGGAGACACAATTTCTAGAACAAAGTGCCATTGGTAGAATATTTTTCCACATTTCTTCCAACTAACATTTTAATATTCCAACTGTATTAATAAATGCTCCCTCATTTGTTGGAAAGTGTTGTCATTATTTACCTCCTCGCAGAGCCTTGCCAAGAGTGTGTCATACATCTAACACAATGCCAAAACATCTGTCTTTTTAAGGACAAAATACACACAAGTGTCTTTTGTAAAAACTGTGACTTTCATGAGTTCTGTGAATTTGAAGAGCCTACAGCATAAGCAGGTGATATGCCCCATGAAAGCGAAATGAGGGACAAAGTGTTATAATGGTGATAATGAGGGGAATGGTAACAAAGGTACCGGATATGGAGCCACTGCTATTTGCCAGGCATGAGAGACTTTCCTTGGGTCCTATTAATTCTCATGTCACTCCTGTGACATACATTTGATGACAATCTATCCATTTACATTTGAGATAAAAACAAACAAACTTGAGATCTCATTCTCTTCACCACTGCCATGTCAGGTTGAATTCAAATTTTAGCTCTATAAGTTGCTATCTCAATGAATTTGCATGAGTTTGAATGAGTTACTTAACTTTTCTAAACATCAGTTTCCAAATCTGTAAAGAATAAGATGACTCCTTCTGAAACCTCTCAGCTTTGTCTCCGTGGAAATCTTACCACTCCCTTCCAGTTCAAGCCTCCTCACCTTTGTTGGGGACAATCCCAACCACTGTTGCCTCTTGTTGTACCTACCTGCATGTTCTTAATTCTCCCCTGCTCGCCTCCTATAGAAATCCCAATTACACCTCCAGATTCACAATTTTCAATGGCTGATTTGGGGCTAGAGTCCAAACCCAAATCACTGGCACTGGCTTCAACCCTGTACCAACGTGCACGCCTCTTCTCTCTTCTTGCCCACTGTGGTGAAAGCATCTCTCTCATAACATTGTGCGTTCCTTGAAGGGAGATGTTCTGCTCATTAATATCAACTCTGGACAGGCACAAAATAAGCACTTTTTTTTTTTCTGAATCAAAATGAACAGAATGCCAACATTAAGTTTTCTAGATCCCAATCTTGCATTCCCACAAGAAGTTAATCACTTCCCAAGTCTGCAAAGCCCTGAACTTGCCATTCTCTCCCACTGACCCATCTTCCCACCCTTCTCTTCTTGGTAGAACCGCCCTCATCTACCAAGCTCTGGTCAAGGCTCACTTTGCCTGAGGTGCCTTCTCTGTCTCTCAATGTAGAATCCAAGCCTTCTCCCCTGAGGGTGCATGCCTCTAGTTTTGCTCCTCACAGGTTTTACCACAATTATTCATTTCTGTATCTGCCTCCTTAGCCTGACTGGAAAAAATCCACAAGAATACAGACTACAATGATTTTTCAGTATTTGCAAACCTAATTGCAGGTCCAGTTCAATACTCAGTGCATAATTACATAAATGCATATGTGATGGATTAGTATGCAAATTAGGGAATGGTGAATAAACATTTCCTTGTGATTTAGGACCCACCATCACACCAACCCTCTCCTGTAGGTGCTGTGGGGAGCACCCTGGCATTGTTGCTTTCCACAGATCTCCCCCTTTTATCCTGCCCTCTCTGTTGGACTTAGGGACAAGTATGGGCAGTCCCTAGACCATTACACTTCTAACTGGATGCATGAGTGGAATGGGAACAGGGACCTTCTTTGATGGCCGCCTGAAACAAAGGCTGTCTAGGGGAATCTCCCCACCACTGCTAGGCATTTAGACAAAAGGATAACTGAACACCATGGTTTGATGGCATCATGGATAAGCCTTAGGCTTCTGAATTTTGCCAACATGGGGCCTGAGGAGGAGGAGAGGCTGTACTCCCCTTCACTTGGCCCAAGTACTACCCTAAGCATTCAACCCAAAATAGCCAGGCAAACATTCCCCAAATATCCCCAAATAGTCATGGATGTTTGACCAGTCATTTCCATCATGGGCTGGATATCCTAGGTCACATAATTCTAAAAATTGCCATTGTCCATCTGATATTAGATAAACTCTGGGTAAGAAAATTTTGTAAATATGTGTAAACTTTGAGTTATAGCAAAATAAACATTTTGAAGCCAAAGCCCCTGACCTAGTTAGGGAGTCGGCTTGTTTGAGGTCCTGGTTCCATATTGGTTCCTTCACTTCAACATAAATGTTTCCATGCCAAGATCAACTAACTCAACACTGGTTGCACATATTAAATCAACAGAAACCCCAGAGACAGGACCACACCCGAAACTGACAGAATATATTTAACATCGTCAATGCTAAGATTGCATTCTTTCTTTCCTAGGTCATGTAGTTGCAACAGAGAAACTGGAACACATAGCTGTGAAGAACATGAGAGGATGCCAGCCTGACTCCCACTGACGTCAGTCACTGCATTATCTCACAAAGTCTGTGAGTTTCTCTAACAATGTTTAAAGCTTAGTAAATGCTTTTACAATTGGAAGGCTAGCATGATGAAAAAGATTCGTAACTATCATGTCTCCAAAATTGTTGATAAATGGATTCCCAATACATTGGAAAATTAAAAAGGACAGACAGCACAATTCATTCTTTTCTCCTGTAAATAAGTCATCCCTCAGGAATTGATTTCAATAAAGATAGAAGGTTATATAAGCAAAGTGGCTGGATTTCAAAGTAGATAAATAAATTAGCCCCCACTGTGTATGCTTAACCCTAATGGCCATTCCTGTTCAAGAGACTAACTTGAGAAATCAAAAGAATAACCTGTTATTTTCTCTAATTAAGAAATGATTCTGGGAATGAGAGAGATGAAAGGGTGAAGTTGTTTATGAGCTGTGTTGCTTGCTTTTGGGGCAATTATGATAACATATTTACTAAAACATAAATACATTTTATAAACTTTTTTTTCCACATAAAAAAGGAGAAATGTGTTTACTGTCACTATTAGAGTTAAGCAAAATCCTGGGATAGAATATGTACATCGAGAGTTTATTCTCAGCTACTGCTTTAAATTACCGTCCAAAGTTATTTGGGCCTAATTTTATCTTGAGTACTATTCCAATTGGCAAAGAAAATCACAATTTCATAGTGTGCATGCATACTCTCACACTTAGCTGCATGCAAACCTTCCTCACCAGCCCCGTCTTCTCCTCATGATGGCCACATCCAGAACTGAGTGACTGTGGGTGTTTAACACCTATCAATCATTGAAAGAGCCCAGACTGGTCATCTGAAAATGAGCTATCATAAGACCAAGATCACTGCTTCCTGACAGTTGTTTTAGCAGAGTCACCCAGACACATAGCTCTGCCTCTTGTGCCCATGCCATGGTAGCTGTGTCAATTTGGATGCCAAGTCTGGCATAACCTGAGCAGATGCAGGACCCATATGTGCAACCCAGATAAGATTTCCAAAGCACTGGCATCTGGATGTAAGATTTTCTTCCCTGGCCCTACAGCTGAAGGTTCTGCTAGACCTGATTGTGGCTCTGCTGGGGGTCAGTCTGCTAGAGCCCGGTTAAGCTCACTGGTACTGCCTAGACTGCAGTGTGTTTGGAAACAATAAGTTAGGTAATCACCTTACACTGCAGCATGCCAGGAATTCACCAGCTTCTGCTTAAGACCATGGAGGGAACCTGAAAAATATTGATGCTATACTTAAATTCTTAATGTTAAGGTGCTGTTCTTTCTTTTAAAAAAATTTCCACTGATTAGAAACCTAGCTTGCAGTTTCTAAAACAGGTTTGGTAACCTTCTATGTATATGTACCAAGTTTCCAACAGAGAAAATTAGCATGAAAAGAAAATGCACCATGGCAGACACATTTGTGCTAGTGTTTCTCTGATTCTGTGGCAACTTCTGCAAAGCACAGGAACAGCTGTGTGTCACAGGCACCTAGCCTGGAAAAAGGCAAGGGAGGGTCTTCATATACACATCACCTCTCTTCACTTGTTCCTTTCAAATCAGCCACTAGATGAATGTTTCCTTCCAGGTGGGAGCAACCAAATGGGAAAAAGACATGTTTCCCAAGTGAGAATCCTCTCAGATTAAAAATGCTAAAGTCTTCCCCTAGGGAGAAAGGATAGCTTCATAATAAATTGACAATGATGTGTCCTCCTGTTCATCTGTGCCAGCTGTCCCAAAGCCAAGACCCTCTTCCGCTCCAGACCAAAACTACTCTTTATCAAGGGAGGAACTGAGTTTCTATCCCAGTCCTCGGTGTGTGGCCCAACCCTCAGTGAGGAACAACTGGGAGGAATTTGCCTTGTTTGACTTATATAAAGTCCATCAATTAGATTCCTAAGTGATAGATACAAATGTGCTATATATATATAGTGATATTTCTGTGCGGGGATTCAAACAGACATTGTACAGTGAAATTATGTTTTAGAAATACACAGAAACATTATAATAGCAGTGGGTGCTGACTTTAAAGGGACTTAATCTCAAAATAAATTAAAATATCAAATTGATTCATTTTCCAGAAATTGAATTAAAATATACAATCTCAAGGTTTTCTTTCTTTAATATCCTAAGGTTGGTGCTTTCATTAAAAAAATGGAACAGAGCCATTTTTATAACTATTAAATATTGTTTAAAATGAACCTGATTGATTAGGGCCTCTCCGGTGGCACAGTGGTTGAGCGCTGGGTTGCGAAGCTGCCTGCAGCCTCTGCAGCGCTGGTTCTATTCCTGGCTGCTCCCCGGCCACCAGAGGAGGGTCCCACATGGCATGCAGACCTCCCCTGCCGCCCATTGCTCCCCTCAGCAGTGTACTTCAGTCCTTCTGCCTGCTCTGCTCCCTGCTCTGGCTCTGGTGAATTCTCTCACCCTCCCGCGCTTCTGACTGTACCCAGTGCTTGTATAAATAAATAAATCTTTAAAAAAATAAATAAATATAATGAACCTGACTGGGCCTCCCTGGTGGCGGTGGCGCAGGGGGTTAAGATGCAATCTGTGGGGCTGTCTGCAACCTCTGCAGCAGGAGTTCGATCCCATGGCCAGTCAGGGAGTAACCCACACGGCACAGCAGACCTCTCCTGACTCGCCCACTGCTCCCATCAGCAGTGTATTTCAGTTGATCTGCCTGTTCTATTCCCTACTCTGTCTCTGGTGAATACCCTCATCCCCCACACCTCTGGCCTATACCCCAGTTCTTGTATGCATAAATAAATCTTTTTAAAAATTTATGAAACATAAAAAATCTCAATCATCGATGTTCTACACAAATAAATGGAAAACAATGTAGGCAAACCAGCCATGTATGACTTCAATGATAGCATATGGATCTCAAAGGTTTTTTTTTTAATACTCTAGAGAACAGCTGGCATGTATTTTTATTTCCAATATTGTCTTCTGGCAGAATGATTCATGTAAATAAAGCAGCAGATTATAACACATCAGGAAAAGGAAACATCAGAGAGTTAAGTTTTTCCAGTTCTGAGAAATATAAGAATAACAATCACTTGTGGATTTTTTAAAATGTGTAAGTGGGCTGCCCAGCCTTGTGGAAGCTGCAACATCTCCATTTCTGTATTTAATAGTTTTCGTAAGTACAATCACACAAACCTTTAGAAAGAATTGTCCTCTCAAAGGGGTTTGACTTGGGCACAGTTAATCATCACTGTGATAAAGCAATTAAAGGTATTCATAATTAGGACCCAACCAAATGTAAGTAATCAGAAAATTAAGGGTAAAATGACATTATGATGGAGCTGTGTTTTCTTTAATGACCTCTTGGCTGAGAAGGACAATCTCACATTGATGGCTGGGGACTTGGGTGCATAATGCATTAATCCTACTAGGAAGGAACACAGCATGTGAATGTCTCCTTGAAGTGCTAAGAATATATCTTAGAATATTTAGTATCACTGACTTCTAAATAATGCTTCCCCAAACAAAGAGTTAATTAATAATCAATCTATTAAAAGACTATGCACTGTCTATTCAAGTCATTCTAGAAACACATGGATCACCTACTAAGAATACAATGCAACAAAAGACTCAAATATGAGAAAGACATGATCTTCCTCTTCAAGTTACTGACAATCTAGGAGGAGATAGGAGACATGTATGCAAGCACTTTGGGTCTTTCTCCCCTCAAAATACAAATGGGCACTTGCAAATATATCTAAATGGGAAAAGTTTAACGCATATAAATTATAGCTGGCCCTGAAAATGGTATTCCATTTTCTGAATTTTACTCAACTGCAAATGCAATCATTGGTATATTAAATCCTGTCTCTAGACCTGCACCTGTCAATCCAGGTTAGGTAGAGTCTAAAAATTAAAAATTATTTGAAAGTATGAAAAACATCTAAATATTTCCAAAGCTCTATTTGGAATGCATTATATATAGTAAGGAGTCTACAAATACCTGTTCAATGGCAGTATTTTTCCTGCCTCGACTAAATTGTTCCACATTTAAGCGGAGGATGCTTATACATATTTTCTGAGTTGAGTAACCTCATCAATATCAAAAATAATCAATAGTGATCTTAGTGACAACACCTTTGTGCCTAATCCCATCTGTCAAGTGCCATAATCCAGAGAATCTCCAAGAATTGAGGAAACACAATTTAATAATTAAGATATTGGTAAAAATAAATAATATAATCTCCATTTAGATTAACACTATAAACTAAAGATGTCAAGGTTAATGCAAATGTCTCCAGGAAAATAAAACCTGGCTTTTTAAAAATTAAATGAATTTGAAAGTATTTTCAGTGGGTGTAACTAAAGGAGGAAATTCAGCATGTAGAAACAAGGAAAATATCCTCTCTCTCCCCCATATTTTCATATTAGGCATGCCATTCTTGGGGGGAAATTATTTTATGCATTTTAAAGCTTAAGTTTCTCTGAAAATCAGGCTAAACTCTTCAAATGTAGATACATGAGGTTCAATGAAACATCTTTCCAAAATGATGTTCCCCCTCTTTCAGCCACCGCAGGCTGCCCAAGTCTCCATTTCTGTTAATGACCTATTGCTTCTGTCTGATTCAATACAGCCCACTGGCTATGGAAATGGCAAGTCTCAGCAGGAGACAACAAAATGGTCAGCAAACAGGGCTGAGCCATGTCATTTTCCTCAAATACTTTCCCAGGAATAAAATGACAAGCTTTAAAATGTTGTCTTCTGCTCAGGGCAAATATTTCTTTATTAAACAAAAGTGTATGCCCTCTAGTTTCCATTCAAACCATAACTTAAAGTATGTCACTTGAAAAACTTCAACTGTAAAATAATACCTAATATTTCCCTTATAATTACTTTTTGTCTTTCTGTCACTTTCACTTCAGGGTTCCAATCCTAGCTGTGCCGGTTACTAACAGATGTGGGTCCTGAAGCAAGTCAATTTACCCCTCTGGAGGTCAGTTTCTTCATCCCTAAAATGGACATAACAACACCCAATTCAAAAGATGGGGGAGCGAACCAACTGCGATAATGCATGTAAACAGTTTACTTGGTAAGTGTCTGACACAAGGGAAATCTCAATAAATACGTGCTAATACATATTCTTATTCCCCAAAACTCTGCAGAGTTCTGTATTGAAAATCTGCATCCAGGGAACGAGGATCAAATTACTTTCTGCTTGGATCCAATTTTAAACTTCTGACTTTAAAGAATTCAGAAGTGAGCTTTCTTTCCTATGTTATCAGCAGAATGAGTCATCATACAGTTTCTATCCTTTTCCATACAAAAGTGATCTACACTCGATAGTCAAGTCAAAATGAGCAGCCGCCACGAAAGGGTCCTGCCCATTTCAGTACAGGAAAGGTACTTAGAAGGGATTGTTTAAATTCCACCTGAAAATTGTGTGCACTAAAAATACAAACTACACTGCAGCCTCCAAGTAAAGCCAGGTTAAATGATTAGCAATTAGTCAGCAATATGGCACACATATTCCCCAAATTGATCAGTCATCTTTGGTACTGAGAATAGTTCGATTCACTATCTAATTTCTTATCTGTCAATCTATCTATCTATCTATCTATCTATCTATCTATCAAGAAAAAGAGAAAGAGGGGCAATTAAATGTGTATCCATTGAAACTAATCATTCAGTAGAGATAACTGGTACCAACTCCAAGGGCTAGGGCTGGATATTTTATATTTAGAAAGACCCAACAATGTCTTCTGAAAGATTAAATACTGTTTAAATTCGGCTTTGGGCTTTTACATTCAGTCCACCTAAATGTGATCTCAGGAGAGGATACAGTTGATCTTACTATGCATTATTAAATAGTTACTGAGTTTTATCTCCTATGTGACTACAATTCTAAAAGTATAATTTAAAATGTCATTGAACTATCCTTATGGATTAAAGATGCAATTAAAATAGTCATTGATATTATCATTTGCCTTTGTATTTATGTAGAACTCAGACTTCCCATTTAAAAAAAAAAAGAAAGTTATGTTTCTTTAGGTCAATTCCACCCTTGGTCTAATCTCTATCCCAGACTAAATTTACTAAAACATGTATAACCCTAAAATGAAGTGGATTATTTCAGAGGGCATATTTTTCTGGTGGCCTAAGGGGTCACCTGCAATTTTTCTATCTTTAGAAATGAGAGAAACGGCTGCTCTGACCTGACAATTACTGCTACAGTTATCTGGCCTCATGGGAATTTGACCAGGCCCTTCTATGTGGGTAATTCAACCATCAATTACATGTGTTATTTATCCAGAATAATGAATGTTTATAATAATTTTGCTAATTCACCCCAATGTTTCTTTTTCCCAAAAGAGGGAAAGCAAAAAAGGTAATTCTTTTTCTTTTCTTAGTCAGGGTTCTATTCTACTCTCACAAAAACACTGGATTTCTTACCTTGCAATCATAAATCATCAGATCATGAACTGGCAAGTGTCTGGAAAATGATATTCACAAGGTGCCAGCAGACATTAATAAAACAGCTGGAGTCCTGATGACCAGAACATCTGACCCAGCTCTTGGCTGGCCCACAGGTGCCTGCCTGCAGTCAAAAGAGGATGGAGCTCAGTGGCAACCCCTGTGCCCCTCATGGGGCCCCTGTCACTAATGCCTATAGATCTTGGTTCACTGTAGTCTTTACAGGATAGTAATAACCAGGTCAGCCTCAGAAGATAAAAACCATTTGCAAACGTCTATGAACCATGATGTGCTCACTAATTTCTCTCTTGAAATCAGCTATTCCTTCCACAATTATTTTAACGATACAAGGCTTAAATATTGGGTTGTCAGAAAAGTCATGATGTATTTTTGCATAGAAAATATAGAAAAGAATATGTCACGACTTTTCTGACAATCGAGCCAATATTATTTGGCTTGATTTATAGGACGTTAAATATAAAAAAGGAAAACGGAACCTCTGATGGTAGAAGTATTTTGATTTAATTTTCTTCACTTTGTATGTTTGTACTTTTGATTTTTCAACATTTTCTTGCCCTTTTTTATTCTTTGCAGTAAGTGACATACATCCACAAAGAGGGGCAATACTTATGGACGATACTTCTGCAATAATCTTGGTCTTTAAAGAGCTGGTGAGGTAGACTGCAGATATGACATTATCGTATAATAATTTTACAATTACGTATTCAATTTAACTCTTTTTTAATTTAGAGATTTTTTAATATCTTAAACTAATTTTGATTCAATTCTTCTAAGCCTGACTTGCCCCAAGTGTGCTTTGTAGAATAGTACTGTTCTGGGCGCTCACAGGTGCTGCCATCAGTACAGTCCAGGGAAGAAAGCACATTATGCACTCAGCTCCCTCCCCCCTTCCCTTTCCTCAAACCCAAATTCTCACAGATTCCAAAAGATTTGCCAGGTCTGGAGGTGCAGATGAGAAAGTGGCACTGGCCGTGTTGACTGAGTTTGGGATCCAGGATAATGACAACTAGTTGGTGCCATTCTATGTCATGTCATTCCTAACTAAAGCTAGGAACAAGAATATATGTAGTATTTACTATCAATGAGAACCATTCTAAAGAGCTAAAAACACTATACTCTGCTACACCCTTACAGAAACCTCTGCACATCAGAAAATCATTCATCTTCCTATTTGACACATAACCCTAAGACTTTCTAAGACCTCTGTCTACTTTTAAAGCTGAAAATAGAGCTTTTTTCTTCTACTTTAATCTCCAAGTAATTCAGCCACCTTTAGTGCCTGAGAAAGAGTTGGAGATACGTTCCCATACCTTGCAAACAAGCTTCTCTTAGTAGGCCCCCCAAAAAAAGCTGTCCAACCACAACGATACCCCTGCTCTTTTTTTCTATCTTTTATCTCTGCCAAATGTGACAACACAAAGAGATGGCATGTGTCCCTTGTCTGGATAGACCCGCAAACAACACCCACACTCCCACATGAACATCAAAGTTGAAAGGGAATGGTGTGCTGTGTGAAGAGGGTAAACTGTGTGATTCAAGGCTGCAGCTACAGGAAGCACTGGTTGACTAGCCCCAAGCTGGTGATCTGACTCCTTTCTGTTGCTTCTGAGATGCAGCCTGTTACAGCCATTCCTCATTTGGCACCCACTGTAATATCCAATCTTCACTGCCACCCATGAGGTAAGAATTGCTACCATCCATTTGGGGTTGGGGAAACTAAGGCATAGAGAGTTTAAATAAGCTGCTCAAGTCTACCTAACCAAGAGCAGGGATTCAAATCTATATGTAACTGACCCCAAAGCCACTAGCCTGTGTTATACTCAATGGAATGTGGAGGGGCAAAACCATGACTCATCTTTGTATCTCAGTATTTTCTCCAGTCTCTGATGCTAATTAGATACTTGATAAATATTTACTGAACCAAAGCTTAGTATTTTTAGATTTGTCTTATTTCCTAGCTCCTGGCTACCAGAACTAATCAGTGATGTGACTTTAAAATTCCACTTACTATTAGCACTAGTTTTGGGCACATGGCCAAAACTCACAGCTTTCCTCCACAATCTTTGCTACCTGAAACCCCTGCCTTTATCCTCACCTCTCATGCTGCTGCTCAAAGAACAATGAAATAAATATGTAACATACAAAATCTGCAAATCAAAGTAAGGTATGTGAAACCCTGAGCAATATGTGCCTGTCACATACATATACACACATATCATGAAAATCCTTCTAGAAAGTTCTCCCTAGGATCTTGACGTAGAAAGTTACCCTTTCTGGCATGACATGATGGGTTTTATTCATGAGAATCAGTGTCTCCTCAAAATAATTTACAGCGACAGAAAATGACTTTCTAGGTCTACTGGACTTCTAATTATTTGTTCCCCCTTTGCTAAGCAAACTGAGGTGAATATACAATAAAATGAGAAGAGTCAGTGTAATATCACATTTTGGTCTATGGGAAATGTTAATTCTGGAGTCCCCTTACAAACTCATTTTTTCTACTCGCTTCCAGGTTGATAATTAGATTATTATGATGACTCCTTTCATTGATATACCTAGGATTTTCATTCTTAGGTAAAAATAAATTCTTACTATTAAATCTTAAGTTTTCACTGTGAACTAGTATAAACTACCAGGTATGAATACCATTAATGTAAACAGATCATTTATCTTGTATTCAGTGAAAATTGTTTCTCTTGTTTTAAACCCGAGTGAATTTTATTGATCATGGTCTTAACAAGCATTAACATTTTTCTCCCAAAATTGCCATTATTCTGGTTGCCATTATTGCCAACCTATAGACAGAAACACCAGCAGACATTTATTAAGCACTTTCTATATGCCAGGTTCTACTTTAAATTACACTATTTCAGTCAACATTCACAACATGCCTATTAGGTGACCTTTTACTATTTTCTCCATGTTAAAGATGAAGAAGTGGCTTAAAGAGAATAAGGGATCATTCTAGTAGGGCTAATAAGTGAGCAAGTCAGGCTATGAACTCAACTGGATTAAATGCAAAAATCCATGAACTGCCAGCATGTGCCAAAGGATTTCCCAGGTCTACAAGGATATGGATTGAAAACTGGACCGGGAATGCAAAGGTGGTACAGATCCTAGTTCTTGGGTTAACTATGATTATGTCTGATAAGGATCATTTTTTTCATTTATTTATTCACCAATTTATTTATTGAGCCCCTGTTATATGACAGACTCAAATTTTACACGTTAGCACTTGTTCCAGCTGACTTCTAAAAGATAGAGGAAGAATTTAAAAAGATTTGATCTTTTCAGAGAAAAATTTCATAAGATTTTTTTTTCCCCCAGACTGTGGCAAATAAATAACCGTCATGTTCCCTTCTGTTTTTATGTATGGGTAAAGAAGCACTACTTTTTAAAGATAAATTTAAAACTTTCATTATCATAAAATATTTTCTCATACCCAATCAAAACTATGAGTTTTATATAGCTTAAAAAGTTAATTTTAAATACAGGTTTCCTTTAGCATTCAAAAGCATAACATTTCTACTGGGAATAATTTGGTAGGTTATTTTTTGCATGTGGGAATACTCAAAAATCATTCCATATAAATTAAAGAATTTATATTTCCATATAAATAAAAGAATTCCCAGACTCAAAAAATAACCTATCAAATCACACCAAATAAAAATGCTCTAACTTTAGATAGCAGAGGAAACCTTTGGTAGATCATACTTTTGTTGCCTCAAAATGAATTTTAAGGCAAAGCAATATTGTGAAATAATGGTTTAGCCATCATCTGTCATGTGCTTCAGTTTTTCAATTTTGAGAATGGGGATTCTGACAAAATATTCCTGAGTTAATGTGAAGACCAATGAGGTAATTCTTGGCAAACCCCACCAAGACTATTCAGTGAAACCAATTTTGTAAGTATGAAACATTAATCTAGATAGAAAATACATGCTAGGGCCAGAGTGATGCCCACATTATCAAAGACCATCAACTTCTGTGAAGTTGCAGGTGGGAGAATCATTGGTCAATGTTGGTTTGCTAAATTAGATAAAGGACAAGTCACATCTCTTTTTCAAAAGTTATGATTCGTTCAGACACATATTTCAGTTTAAACCCAGGTCAGTGACTGATAGAAGTTGTGAATTAACTTTCAACATTAAAAACATTTTCCCAAATGTCAACTCTGATATCTTATTTGAGATGAGGATGTGAGATGAACAGGAGACTTAAAAATTTCTGCTTTTCTTTTCTTCCTTTTTAAATAGTATAAACCTTACTTCCAATTGTTTTACAGCTCAATTGATAAGGTGTGTTCCTTTTTTTGTTCAAGAAAATTTTAAAGCAACTAATTTAAATATGCAAAATTATCTTGAGTTGTTCATACGTGAACTTAAAAGCCGTGCAACACAGGAAAATTAAGTAATTATGCCTCCAAGTTATTTACTGCAATTAAGCTCATTTATCATATGCAAATTAGTGCAAACTGGTCTCATTAGTTACTAAATTACTCAATATGAGCTGAACAATGTAGCACTCCAGTTTGTAATGAAAAATCCCTGTAGAGGCAAGCAGTATCAATTAAGCTAATTTGCATATGCAAATACATTCACTAACTTTCTCTTTTTCTATATTTAGTTTTAGATTTTCTTACCATTCTGGATTATAGGGAGACTATAGGGTCACTCACCTTTACCTACTTCCTCTAACATAGCTAAAGGAATTAATTCAGAATGCCTCTATTATTTGAAATTGTTTTATTTCATTTTGGCATTAATGTCCAGTAGTGTGCCAACAAGGGCCATCCAAAGTAAGAAGATGCATCTTCCTTGGAGATGATCATTTCTTTTATACTTACAAGTTTCAATAAAACATAGGGTAAAATTTCCATTTACCAATAAAATAGAAAATAGATTTGAATGCATCACTATCTTTCACTGAATTCTTTGAAAAACACTACCATCAAAAGTAAAATGAATGTTGACTTGAGTAGACAGCATCTTTATAAAATAACAATTTGTATCTTTGTATTAGCGCTTGAGTTGTTTAAGGTATTATTCTGTTTTCTTTGCCCAACTGTTTGAATAGTACTAGTTAATTCTCTTGCTGAATGAGATTAAAGATGTTGATTACAAAAGATTTGGCATTCTCTACCCCAGCCATCCCATATTATTATAAGCAGCTCTTTTTGCATATATACCCAATCTATTTTCTCTGAAGAATCTCCATAGTCTTCTATCATTAGCTGAATCTCAGAGAATAAAGCAGGACTATGACTAGAAATACTTGTATGATAAAGACAAACTGTCACAAGATAGTGTTGATTTTGTTTTCCTTATTATATCAAACACAGATTTTAAAATATTTCTGGTGGAGAACCTGTATATTCTTACTTATTTAACAATAATCTGCAGGGACAAACCATATGTAGACCATTCAATTATGATTCTGGTGTATATGCTTTTAACCAATCTTCAAAATGTGATTAATAGTGGAAATGTAGAAATTCAAATATAAATACTAACCTGATTTTCTTTTAAATTTGATTCAGAGCAGATTCATTTAACCCTAAATTCTTCTTTTACATGAAACATGACTCCACTCAGTATTCTATCAGCTCAAGGTGTGAGGGAAAGAAAACCACAATAGAAATCTGACATTTTGTTGACAACTATGGCACTCATGCACAAAAATCTCTGACTACTATGTCTACTAAATAGAAAATTGCTACATCTGTGTTCCCTTCTCCAGTATTTAATAAATATCTTAATTAAACATTTATGCTAAGGTGATGACCATGACTATGACTTTTAGAAGGGAATCGCTCTACTAATATACGATCTTCGCAACAACTGTTCTTCCCGTAGTTATGCTGGAGAAGACCACAGGTATTTATGCAACCATTCTGCAAAGCCTGTTATGATCCACTTCCAGTCAGAGGACCTCAGATACGGGAACAATATTTTTGATAAGTCTGTCTTAGTTACCCTCAAAGGTTGAGCCCAAGAGAATTCTCTTTCAGATTGGAGCTTGTATGTTCGAAAAGAAATGCAAAAATTCCTTAATACCCAGAAATGATGCAGGATCAATGACAAAGATCTAGGCAGTTGCATGAACACAGTCAGGCTCAGAACTGACACATGGGCACCATCCTTTCACCTTTACCCCTGTTAGAACATTTCTTACAAAATAC
Source organism: Talpa occidentalis (assembly GCF_014898055.3). Classification (NCBI taxonomy): domain Eukaryota; kingdom Metazoa; phylum Chordata; class Mammalia; order Eulipotyphla; family Talpidae; genus Talpa; species Talpa occidentalis. The sequence continues at coordinate 49,482,213 of NW_023601104.1, read as the reverse complement.
TCTTTTTATTCTTCAGACTTAAGTTAACAATTGCATTCTTATTTCAATTATGTACCAACATGATATAATTATATTTTCCCAAGTTCAGAAAGAAAATTTTATTTCTTTTAGTATCTAAAGCTAATTATGCATAAATATTGTCCTTCAATAGCTTTAAATGTACGTGATAGTTATTAGTAATGATACATATTACACAGTATCAGTATAATAACATATACATATCTATCTGCAATTCACCATAATGTCCTGAACAAGGTATACAAACATAAACCTTAGACACTGTCCACATAAAAGGCTGGACTTGATTGCTTTAACACCAGTGAGCAGTACTATGAAGTATGCAAAAACAATACTCCAATTTTATATAACAATAATATAAGCATTATTTATAGAATGAAAAAAATGTACACCCTTCTGCTAAGGGCATGCAAATAATTAAAACACTATTCATAAATCTGGCACCTAAGGGAAAAGTCATTCCACTGGTTAATTTTATGAGTTACGAAGATGGTATTTGTTACCATTTTGTGTTTCGTTAACTCTGATAGACTAAAATATGAATATTCTGTCTCGTCCTTAAATGGGGAAAGTGAATATAAATACTATTCATATATTTTTGTGTGTGTGTAAAGTGAAGCATGGAAATAAGTACAATAATGGCCTAAGAGAGCTTCTAAAGCAGGAACCAAATTAGTGCTTAGTCACATGCACTATTCAGGAAAGACCCCATGTAATGACCTACACTTCTTGGATTTTTACTTAGCTTGGCACAAAAAGAAAATTCCCACTCTTCACCTCTTGCCCTTCTTTTCTTCATCTAATTAATAAAAGTCAAAGAAGAATAAAGTGAACTAATATACCTTGACTCAGTCCAAGTGCATACACTTCCCAGCCCTGCAGTGACAAGGCTGACATCACTCGAACCCCTCATTTCTCCTGCAAGATGCAACTGACCTGAAATTTATGCCCCAAACAGCTACAGGTTCATTGGAGTTACAGTAAAGGTCACAGTCACTATTGAAGGTTCTATATGAATGGTGAGAACAGTGGCCCCAGAAATTGCACAAGTACACAAACCAAGTAATATAAAGGTGCTCCCCACCTACATGCACCAGTACTGGATCATTAAAATGAAAAATAACTTTGCAACTGTTGCATATATATAGAATCACCATTAAGTCAATCCCCCCACTTCTCTGTAGGAAAAAAGTAAAACTTTAAAGGATCCACCAAACTTTCTAAATGTTCCTTAAGAGAATACATGGCTAGCAATATCTAAGCAGCAAAATCTTTTATTGCAATCCACAGAGTGGGTGGACCAACAACTAAGATGTCTGTCTGCATTCTTTATCCCCAATTCTCTGCACCAAGACCCTTATTACTCTTCTATGAAACATCATTGAGGGCACAGGTAGTGGGGAAGCCTGTCACTTGATGCAGAGAAGTCATGGGCATTTCCAAAGCCTCATCCTACTAGTCAGAACTGTTTTACCTTCCAAATTCCACCAGTTCACTAAGCCTTTTTACTCCAAATATAGATTTTTTTCCTCTTATTACCAATATCTTTAAAAGAGTCCTTGCCATTTTGGGGTAATTGTTATAATCTAGTATTAGCACATTGGGGTCAAATTCAGGTCTCAAATAGTCATGTGATCCTAATTATTTTCTAAGTCTTAGTTTACACAATTTTAAGATGTGCATAATCAGAGCACCCATAGATAATTTTGTGAATATACAATGGTGATAGAAGAGAATTTAGCACAAAACAAAGAATTTAAAACATACCAAAATTTCAATAAATTTAAGGTAAAAGTCAACCCAGATTAGACATTTTATAATTGATACACACAAACACACACCTCATTCAGAATTTGCATTAGAAATGCACATTTACATATATAATTAGAATACTCAATGGCAGGAAAATTATGATACATTCATACTATGGAATGGTATTTGGCCATCAATAATAATTAAAACTTATCCTTTTGTAAAACAGACATGACCACAAGGTATTTTTTTTTTTTAAAAAGCTGATTGCTAAAGAGCATATAATTGGTCAATGCTTGACCCACTGAGTCTCAGACATATAAACATCCTCTCACATCAATAACAAAGTTTTCCCTCTGACTGCCTTCTCATTCTTCACCCTTTATCACAAACACTCAAACTCTGCTTTCCATCAGTCTTTACATTTGTCCTCTACACCTGAAACTTTACTGCAAGGATTTTAATTGACAAAACCTATGACATCTCTTGTGTATTGAGCCTACTAAAGGATTTATCTTTAACCACTTTGACATTAGTACTACTTAAGCAAAATCAAATCCTATGGCTTCCTCCTACCTTTCTCTACTCCTTTCTTATCTTCTACTTACACCTCAAGTAATGACATAAACTGGGGTTACTTTCTCTTTGCGCCTCAATTCCATGAGTCTATAACCCATCACTTGATACAAACTATCATTATCTATACTGTAGTGGTTAGGTATTCTCAACCCTATTTTCAGCCCTAGATCTAATGGTGCTCTAGAGGATGACAAATGTTTAGCTCTTATTTACTTGGTTTTTGAAGAGGGTATTACTTTCAGCTTTTCTTAGGTAAGGGTGGTGTCTGACAGCTTGTTGTCAAACCAAAAACCCTCAATTATTAACTCCTATAATCCCCTAGCTTTTCACAATGAATTCAGGATCATATGCCAATAGTTCAGTCTCAGTCCCACGTCTGCCCTGTCTCTCAATTCTCAGAGCCTTTATTTTGGAGATTTTTTTAATTTGGACTCTTGGAATATTATAATAACTTCCTAAAAGGTCTCCTATCTGCCTCTCAAAATTCAGTGACTTTCTAGAGATTGCATTTTGATAATATCTCTAGAAACAAACCTAATTCTTGTCACTTTCTTATATAAAATCCTTCTCCATAGGTTCATCATTGACAAAAGAATCCTTGCTTGGCTCACTGGACCTGTTACAAGACTCATAGAACTTGTCCATCTTCACCTCTTGTGCTCTTCCATACATCAAGTCAAACGTCAAACATTTTAACAGTTCCCCCTCAAAAGATATACTGTTATTTGCACCCCCACGCCTTTATATTTGTTGCTCCCTGTGATTCTTCTTTTTTTTTTTTTTTTTGCCTAATACTGGAACCTGCCAACAACTTTGAGAAGTTTTCCTTGATGCTTTGTGTCAAATTCAGACCTTTGCTCTTTTGTAACTCCATGGTGCTTGACCAGTGAGACGCTTCTTATTTATACAAGTTATTGGTTCCACTTTCCCCAAATGATTTGAAAATACTTAAGGACGGCGGGCATATATATACCAGGTTAGTATGGAGAACTCTGTGTTCCTATTAAGTATTTGATTTTTTTTTTCCTTTCTATTGATGATAAACCATAAGGTTAGAGACCATGCCTACCTTAATGACCACAGGTTTTTATCATGTATTTGCAAGTAAAAAAAGGAAAGGAATGGTAGGTGAAGGGAAGAAAGCAATCACCCCAGACCTCATGAATCAACCAGATTAAACCATGGGCCCTGCTCATCTTATTCTTGCTGACCACTGAGATAATGTTGAATGTTGTACAGACCTGACATTACAGCTTGAAGGGTACCCTACTTGGAGGCCAGATAACTAATTAGCTCAGATGGGGCTCTTCTTGTTACTCTTACTTCCCAATCCTTTCCTATACACATTTCTAATGTCTCACTTAGAGGAGAGGGTATAGTTCATACATTCCGTAAGCACTGATTTCAGAATAAAGTGAAAGGAAGTTCTAATATCTACAGCAATTTCAAGATTATCTAAGGCAACCACATTCAGATGACAGAGTTTCTTGAAAGCATCCCTATCAAGTCTTAAAGTCCCCTTAAAATCAAAGGCCTGGACATATTCCAAATGTGGACAGCTCGATTTGGATGTTTTGTTGTATGAAGGCAAATTTTCTTTTCAATTTTCACCTCTCTCTTTTTCCACACTCTGGAGCCATACAGAGTATAGTAAATCTTTTTCCACACAAGGCCTATAAATATATATAGAGAGGATATTGATGTCCTGTGTAAGCCATGTGTTTTTCACACTGAACTCCACCAAACCCTTGCCATTCTTCATGTATCATCATCTCTAGATTTCTAGTTATTCTGCTCCAAATGACATTTGACTATGTGTTGTCTAAGGAGAGTGAGAACAATCCAAATTGAAGCCTAATCTAGGTTCTCTACACTCTCAATAAAGCCTAATGTGGAAACACACATGGGAATGGCATGCTATATATTTTTACACTAAGCTTATGCTCAATTCATACACCTAAGCTTTGCATTTTAAATTAGTTTGACATTCCTATAGCTCCTACGTCCCTTGAGGACTTTGGACTCAAGAATTCTAGAAAGCATTCACAAAATAATCTGTCCTACTCTTTGAACTATTTCTTTCATTGACTAAGTCTTTTGCATTAACTGCCTCAGAATATTAACAGGAATCATCCCGAATTCCATCAGAATCTAACAATATATGTATATGGCATGGCTCAACAGGACTCTATAAAGGAGATTCTGAACCAAATGTATACATCAAAGAGGGAAATAAAAATTTGAAGATGTGGAAAAAAACATCCTTTCTATTGCTCTGAAACTAATATATTACACAGATAATTAGAATTCTTATGTGCAAAACAGAATAGTATCTCTCAAGGTGTATATCAGAAAAATGAGTTCTCTGGGCTTATAATGAACAAGAGAGTATGGAAGAAGACTTATCAGAATAAACAGAATAATGCTTTTCAGAGTCTTAAGTTTGCAAATGTGATTTGGAACAACTGAGACCTAACATCCAAATCAAGTAAATAATTATTAAAATTTACATTACCTGGACTTCACCCTGAAGATTTTAATTTAGTAAGTATAGTGAGAGGCCCAGAAACACATACTTTCACAAGAATGATTCAAGTGACTTTGAAGCTGCCAGTCAAGGAACCATTTTGGACAGTTACTGGGTTTTGACCATGAAGGATCTGATCAACATTTTCCAGGGTACCTAGCTTTTGGGACTATGTAACTAGATTCAGTTACACTTTTGGCTATCTAGAAAACAGAAACACCTCAGGGGCCAATTCATTTGAAGAGGATTCTGGAATTTACCTTTATTTCTAATCCAAAGCTTATCTACAAAAAGCAATGACCATATTTCCCAAGTAAGTTGCCTAAATATGCTAAACAAGTCTGCATCTCTAATTCTGTGTTAAAAAATATATCCTAGTTTTTTTCAAGTGGCCGTGGAGACAATTATATTGGAAGAATAAACCATGCAGAGAAGTTACATATGGATGTATTCAACTGACGGCAAAGTTTTAATTCAAGTTTTGAGTAAGGCCAGATACTGAGCTCGGGATGAATCTGCTTTAAGACTAAATAATAGCAGTTCTAGTCCAGTAAGCCTTGCATTTATTTGACATGAAATTAACTAGGAAAATCAATTATTATTATAATTATGTTACTTGCAAATAAACTTTAAGATTCAAAGCACTTATGTTGTATTCGTAAGCACACTCAAGCAAAAAACTGAAATTTAGCAACACATAAAAATGTCACATTACTTTGACGACAACATTTTACTCTTCCAAAAACAATATATAGCTCCAAAGACACACACATATGTCCACTTAGAAATGAAGCACACACACAATCATTCTGGGAACAGCCAGCTACTATACATGGCACATCAACTAAATAGTGCAATTCATCTTAATTATTACAGCACAAATAATACTTGCCCTCCCTTTCTCATTAATATTCTCTCAAGGGATGGCTTTCTAAAAAGAAAAAAATAAGTTCATAAGAATTTCAGAGTTCCAAAATAAAACAAGTCATACACATAGCTAAAGTAAAAAGTGATTCAAGAAAAACATTATATTGATCTTTCTTAGTAAAATGTAAATAATCTCCTTTATCTTTTAAAGGTACCTGCAAAATGTGACTTCCCAAATGTGCTTCAAATACTTCAATGGCCAGTGCACTGGGGCTTCTCCTTCGTTGTGCACCTATAACTTAAAAAAAGAGGAAATAAGAAAGAAGAATAAAAATAAAGTTGGAGTTCTGATTCATACCTTTAGCATAAGTAGACCCCAGCTTGTATTTTCAACTCAGAAAATCAAATATTAAACCATCATTAAGCCATCTACAAACATTAGACACCACATCCACAATTTTTTTAAATCTTTACCCTTTTTCCTATAGTGGAATAAAACATTTATTTAATAATAAATTAGTAAACAGACTGTCTTAAAAATTCAAGTATTGATATATTCTAAATATACATGCACTGTTTCTTCTCTCCCCCAACCCCTTATAGAAACCTAAACTTTTCATATCTTCTAGCTTAGAAAAAGGCAAAGAAAATTTTTTCAATGTTCTAATGCAATAACTTTATCATAATTTAATAAGCACAACATGTTGGATAAGAGATTTTCATTAATGACTGTTGGCATTACTGTTAAGCATCTCAGGATGGTTGGAGTTCATATTTACTGAATATTCACAGGTAACTTGACAGGGCTGCCCAGAGGCCCAGGTGGAACCTTGTCCAGCACATGCCTCTCCAGGTTCATGATAATTCTTTTATCTGAATACTCCTGTTCTTCTTTTCCTGACAAACCCCACATTTGCTGTCCACAGGCACCTGCACTCAATAAGACACCACATTCCTTAAAATCTGAGTTTAATGCATGATATTTGTACAATCCAGAATTTAAAATTATTTCTTTACAACTTTCTTGCATGGTGTCACAGTTTGGTTTTAAACCTGTTCGGGGTGTTCTTCCTCCATTTTAAAAAGTTCACAAACATAATAAAAATCTGTCTGCTTTACATGATTCAGGAAAGAAAATGTTCAGATATTTTTCACATTTCCAAAAGGTAAGTTCTCCATGTCTTTCTCTTTTTTTTTTTTCTGAAAATTCCATTACAAACCTCTGCTCCCTTAGACCTAGATACTAAAAATTGAAAATAAAATCGAAACCCCTAATTGCTTTAAAAAACATTTTCAGCTATTGACAAGAAAATCCTAGCAAAATGCTGCTGGGACAATTCTGCTTCATTTCAGTTACTAAGTCAGTCAGTTGGATCCATAACTTAGTAGGGCTTATTATATAAATATACTTATGATTATTGTGCTGTACAGAAGTAGCAGTTTGCTCCTGTGATTGTTAGTTAGTGTCTGCTGTGTCTGAAAAGCACTTTAAAAATAGCATGACTGTTGAGTATCATTATTACTGGCGAGAAGAAATAAAAGGGGTACTTTTTTTCAATGGAAAAATTTATAAAATATAATTGAAGAGTGATTATTATCGAAGAACATTCCAGCTGGAAGGAATCTTAGAAATCTCTATTCACACTTCCTTATTTGCTTCAAAAGCCAAACCCACAACTGATCATCTTAAAATAGAAGAGTCAGGATTCTATCTTAAGGTTAATCCTTACGTATAGGCACAGGATTTTTAAATTTTAATATTCAGATATACTTAAGGCAGTACTATTCTGTGTGTGTGTGTGTTTCTGATTAATTTCCTATTCTAACATGCACATTACTCCCTTCAAAACTCCTTTGGCATTTTTGATAATGCAGCTGTCTTGCTGAATACTGTTTTCAGTTTCTAGAGTGTTAATTGCACATTATGGTAGCTTAGTGTGAATGATCCCACATGAATAAAATCTGCAGTCTTTTTTTTTTTTTAAGATTGTTGGGTTGGGGTGGGGGGGTTCAGGGAGGGAGAAGGCGGAGTTGAAAAACTTCAAAAACGTCCACTCTTGCTATGAGGCAATAACTAGGATTCAGAAGGCTCTTTATTAATAGCTCATAATTTAGGGGCATTTCAGGGCTTCCAATTACGTAGTTGAGAATAAACCACTGTACCTCACAAAAGAAAACGGACTAATTTTAGAGAACATAGACACTTCTACGAAGAATTGGATTAAGAGGGGTCCAGCGAGCCCCTAAAACATCACAGGAAATGTAGGGAGAGTGCTTACTTACTCAACAGACCAAGAGGTTTCAGTAACAACACATGGCAGCTCAGCTAACTGTTACCTTCTGCCTTCTAGAAACCTGAATACAGCTGATACAGTGGGGGCCAGACTGCAGGGGTTATAAGAAACTGACGGCCTTTCTTTTCCTTCCTCTTCCTTACTTAAGGTTCAGGCTATTCTCTAAGTAAGTGTTTTGAATGCATAAATATTTAGGAATTTTATTTTAAAAACTTATTAGCTAGCCTGGAAAACCACACATCTTCACTGGGTCTTACTTGCATGAGTGCTAGCTCATAGTTATCCTTCTTTGTTCTTAAACTCTAGAAATCTCAGTGTGCATCCCAGGCATGACACATAAGCAACCTGTAAGTGGTTTCATGCTATTCTATCAATGGCATTTTTATGGCTCTGGAACTTCTCTTGATTTATATGTTTTGCACTTATGCAGGTGATGTGGGCTGTAATGACAGTTCCTAATTTTACAACCAACATAAATATGTTAAACAGGAGCCCATTATGCCCCAGCTCTGACTCTAACATTATTGGTGACCGAATAGATGTTAAATGTATACTTCTTATCTTGTACTTTTTAATCTTATCACATTCGTATTTTGAGGTTTTAAACAATAACCTGATAACTTACTAACATTAAAAATATAGCTGTTTTGTTTTCTTTCTCTCTGTTGTGCTTCTAGAGCATCATTAATTCCTAAAAAAAAAAAAAAAAAAGGAAGAATTTCCTTCATGAGATCCTTCATTAGAAAAATCACACATTGCTTATGATACTCTTTCAGATTTTTGTATTTGGAAGTTGACAGTATCTAAAACCATTTGACAGTCCAGAGTCAATGTGTATATATTATTGCCAAATAGTTCACTGTGGAGTCTGATCTACTTACATATTTCATGTATTTGTTTGATTAAAAAAACAATACTTTTTGAAATGGAAAGGACACTAAATTTACATCTCCCCTTCAAAAAATAACCCAAGCCACAGAGCAAGTAATTGGGACATATAATCCCTCATCTGTCCTAACTCACTGACAGTGAGATGTGAGAACAACATGAGTTGAACAGTTTGTCCAAGCTGTTAAAAGAATGACAACAACAAAAAAATCACACCACCTATACAGTAATTCAACTTTAAATGGTATTCAGCATTTACAGTATTCCTATGTGATGTTGAAAACTGCTATGTACTGTAAGATAACTAGTACTATAAAATCTAATCAGCAATAAAAAAACTGAAGCAATTTACAACAGACCAAGGCCTAGCATATAATTATCAACAAATACCTCAACAATACTCTATCATGCTTTGCAAGGTTAAAAATAAAGCTAGCATTCTCAGAAACTTTAAATGGAAGAGATATATTGGGAGAAGGATTTTTAAAAATCAATTAAAGAAATTCAGATTGTCTCAGAAATCTAAAAAATGATATTATTAATTATTAGGACAATGCACGTAGCCTTCTACTCACTAAAGAATGGAAGACAAAAAAGGAAATCACAATCTGAAACATCTAAAAATTTAGTTTTGTCCCTCAACAATGTCAGCAAAAATGTTCTCCACTAGGCTCTTCTGCATAACCTTGTGAGGTGGTCATTGAGAATTAATTCAGTGCAGTAAAAGACAATCCCTCTTTTGGGAATTACATCCCTCCAGTCCTATTCCTCACCAGTACTCGGCGCCTTCAGGGATGCACAATCGTTGGGAGGGCTGAGGCTCAGTGCTCAGTGGGAGTTTGACCTATTCAGCCAAAAGGTCAGCTTTCCACAGAAGAACCCATTACAGATCTGAAACAGGACAGCTCAGTGGACACATAATGAAAGGGGAAAAGTCAGGAGCCCTGTTTGCCCGGTGTCCGGCACTGCCCTTTTCCAGAGAAAGGGGAGCAGGGCCTGCTCCTTCACCAGCACAGTGCACAAGGGGAAGGTAAAGATATTCAAAAATGAAGATACCATAGTGAGGCAGGGTTCTTTTTTTTTTTTTTTTTTAAAGATTTACTTATTTATTTATTCATACAAACACTGGGTACAGTCAGAAGCGCGGGAGGGTGAGAGAATTCACCAGAGCCAGAGCGGGGAGCAGAGCAGGCAGAAGGACCGAAGTACACTGCTGAGGGGAGCAGCGGGCGGCAGGACAGGTCTGCGCGCCATGTGGGACCCTCCTCCTGTGGCAGGGAAGCAGCCGGGGATCGAACCAGCGCCGCGGAGGCTGCGGGCAGCTTTGCAACCCAGCGCTCAACCGCTGCACCAGCGGGGAGGCCCGAGGCAGGGTTCTTAATGAATTGTTTTATTAGGAAAAAGTCACTGGCAGATCAGGAAGACCACTTTCGAGATATTTTCTCATCCTTCCCCCTCCATGGGGAACAACATGAAAGCAGAGGTCAACATGGTCTCAGAGTTTGGGAAGCAGCATTTCCAAGACACAATCATCCACCTAGTGGAGAGGCAAGCTTCATGCCAGACTGGCTACCCTCTAAATCAGTCATCCAAAGAGCAAGACTCTGTTCCCACACTGAGCTTGGGGGAAGGGGGGACTAAAGAGCATGCTTCCTGGAATCCTGGACATCATTCCTTGAGCTTTAGTGTCTGGGTTAAGCAAAGTCAGGGTCTGGAATGCGTAATGAGTCTTTCCATGGCTACCAAAGAAAAGCAAAGGGGTTTCCCTTGAAGAATCTCAATTAGCCACCCTCACTCTAGAGCAAAGGAAGCCTGGGACGGTTTTCCCAGGAGCATCAGAAGTTGATGGGGGGTGGGGTAGGGTGGTGTGTATGTGTTTTCTCCTATCATAATAACAATCTGATTTTATGTGATTTTATGTGATTTGGTTTAATGTAGGACCAAATGTTCATTCTCAAACAACTCTACCTACTGCCCACATTCACCATGTGCATCCTCTCAGCCCTATACTCCTGCCTGTGTATGCCTCAGACACTGGGGGCATTTCAAGTTTAATGGAGATGAGACAACAAATTAAGTAGTGCTAAGGATCGGATTAACCCATACGGCAACACCATAAATGAAAATCTGTTGCCACAAGCACTGCATGTAGAATTTCCAGGGAATGCATCATGTCAATATCTGAAAACAAATAATGCAATGCTTTTTCAATGTACTTAGTGTTTTGCCACTGAAAGAAAACTGGGGACAAGCATTGTTAATCAGACGTTCAAATGTCTGATTAACAAAAAATACAAAAAGAAAACCTCCTCTATTCAGTAGTACACTTTGTTTTTTTTTTAAATTCATATTTAGAATATTCTTAAAAATAATACATCTTCATAATTCATCTCCCAGAATCCATTAGTACACTGTATTACCAATCTAGACAAAAGGTATTTAATCCAATTATATAATTGAAACTTTAAGAAACCTTATGTGAGTCAAAATTCTTTAATGCAACACATATTTAAATTTCTCCCACAATTTAAGTATGGATTGAGTGCATTAGGGAAAAGCATTAGGGATGACATGACAGTGAAAGTATTAATATCTATAAATGAATGGCTGAATTTGGGAAAAAGAAATACCTACTTTTGTCAAAGAAAGCTATCTGTATAGTCTCAGGTAGTAAAGAACTAGAGGGAAAGCACATAATATTCAATAGCTGTTTAGGCCAAGGTATGTTTATCATCAACTTCTCATCTTCTGAAAAATTAAATAGCATTCACATGCTTTACAAAAACTTCGCTTTACAATTTTCTGCAGCAAAATGGAAAAGACGTCTGGTGTAAAATCACACCCAAAAATTACTCTAATAACTTGACAATGGTTTTGTGTATTTGATCAGTGACAAATTACAAGGACTTCTTCTTCACACATAATTTCCTTTCTAAAGTCTCACTCGACTCACCTACCTCCCTATTCCATCAAAGAGTGTCTAACTCCTGAAGCAGGTATGTCTCAATCTATATTTGGGAAAAGGGGAAACTAGCCTTTCTACAACCTGTAGCTACTGTAGGGATTCTATATGTGTCTTATATGAACTATACATAGGGCGATGAGCGTTCTTTATGAAAAACCCAACTTCCCCTTGGCAATGAGGTTCTTAAAGCAATAGACTAAACTGCTGTTTGTGGTGATAGCACCTGAGTATGATGAAGCCTCTTGGATGGAAACCTTAGGGAAATGCAGGCCTGATCCACACTTTGTTTGGGGGACAGGAAAAGAGGTACATATCGGGGATCCTCAGAAATGCAAGGAGGTACAGAAGGAGAAGAACATGGCATCAGAACTGGACTCATAGACCCGGACATGTTTTACTTTCCTGATACTTCAAATAAGACTTTCTGAAAGTTGTAGGTATTTATCATTCCAATTTTACTTTCTCAGTCATTTCAAAGTAACAATGTATATTAAAGGAGGACGCTTTTTAAGGACTGAAGTTCAACAACTTAAAAGGCATCAAGTCTTTTCTCAGTGTTTCTTGACTTCAACTTGATCCTACAGGAATTGCTTTTGGATGCAAAGTTCAGCTAATTTTTAATTCCCTTTACACTGGGAAGGGAATAAGGATTTCTTCTTTTTCTTTACTAAATAAAAAAGGTAAAAGGAAAAAAAGATTATGACTAATCTTTCCTTAGATTCCCAGCAGAGATACTAGAAGTGGTGGCTTATAACCCTTTTCACTCTGGAGAAGTTCTAGGGTGAGGGGGTATAAAATGACTTTGGAATGATGAATGTGAAAGAGGAGAATCTCTCATGACAGAGTCTTAATTTTTATCTAAGAGCCACTCAGCAAGAAAACTCTTCTGGCTTCAGCACTGTGGCAGCAAACAGGCATTGGGCCGCGCTAGGTGGCAGACCTTCTGCTGGGGACTTGGAACATATAGATGAAGACACAGTCCACTGAGGGAGGCAGAAGGACCCAGTGGACCACAGAGTCGACAGCACAGACACTGGCCTGGGCTTAGAGCCTAAACCTGTGCCTGACGGAGGAAGGGGTTCTACTTTCTGAGCACAATTTGAAGCCTCTAGTTTTGAGCTGGTTCTTTTGTTGTTGTTTTTGCATCAATTATACATCTTACAATAGCCATTTTATTTTACAAATTGCCTACTCTTCACAGAAAGCCAAGCACTTTGACCATAGCTCTCAAAAGGATAGTATGAATGCATCAAATTTCAGATTTAACTGAAGCATCAACTTAGTAAAGTTTAATATTTGCTCTTTAACTGGTAGACATAACCTCGCTCATTAATATGCTAAAAAATATTTTTGAGAAGTGTAAACTTTTTATGGGGGTTAGATTTGATAATGTTCCCTTGGTAGGGGCCAAAATAAGGATAATTACACTTTCATTTTGCAAACTGTCCTAAAAGCCTTGCAGTTGAAACCTGCCATACCTCTCCCACTGACCTCAGGGGCACGCAGACCATTAAATGCAGGAGTCCCCCCACCAGAGGATGGGGTGGGAGGAGATGATCACTGAATCAACACAGTGTCAGTTGGTCAGCACTCTCTGGTGCAGGAAGAAGTCTACATCTGCTATCTGGAATTTTTTTGCAAGTCTGATCCCAAAGCTTCATGTTATGACATTTGTAACATCTGCTACAAATCTGAGGTAAGTCAGGCACAACCTTATTACTTTCAGCCTAATGCTCCATCCATCCTTTGGGCATTCCTAGGCCACTGATTCGACAGGGAACTCAGAATGTCGTATCTGCAGGAAGCAGTTTGTGTTTCTGTAGGAGAAAGAAGTTGATGTCTCTCGCCTTCTCCCTCATCTCTCTCCTGTTCATCCATTCATACATTCTGGCATGCCCCACTTCTCCTCTCTCCTCCCTCCTCACTCTCTGTAGCTTTGGGGTCATATTAATGCTTGGAAATGCATTCAGTGACTTTCTTTCTTCAACATAAATGGTTCCACAAAGCAGAGGGGTGTTGGCCCAAACAAAAGATGCGATGTTCTGCATGTAATAGTAGCTGCTGTTGAAAAGTCACTCTGATCAATTTCCAAAGCTCACCCATCTCACATTATGGGATTACATTTAGTCAACCACAGTTTAGTGAACATTTGTAATATGACCAATATTAACCTCTATGACCCAGGAACTAGAGATGGAAGCCAGGCCTCCATCTCCATTTTGAGATCCTTTCTTTGACATGTCACCAGAAATCAACTAAAAATAAACCATGCAAAACAGTTACTGAGCCTCTACTCTTGTAGTGGGGCCTGTATCAGTGGATATAAAAATGACTAAGAACCATCCTGACCCGTCAGGTGATCAGAGTCCAGGGGGAGACTGATCAAAAACAAATCATAATGCAGTAAGTGTGAGTTCAAAACTCTCCATTCAGTGCAGGTGAGAACTGGGGAGAGGGGCACTGTTGGCACTGCGCATGCAGGGTGAGGTCACATGCACAGTCAAGTGGGACAGTCAGGTCCCTAAGAGCCAGTGGTTGGCTATGAAGGCAAGGGCAAAGGCATGTGAGCAGGCTCTGGGCTCACCATTTTGCCATCCCAACTTGCTTTTCCTTTGGCGTCAACACCAATGAATTGTCCCACACCATAGACATTTGCACTACACCCCTTTCAGGCTCAACACCACAGTTTTACAGTCAATGACTACACCCAGCAGGACCAGATAGCACAGCACCGCAGAAAAACCCAAACTTCACAATTCTACCTCTGTTTAAACACTAGTGCTTGCTCCAAACCCCATGAACAGACATCTATATCAGCACCCCACTCAACACTGTGAGAGGCAACTGCCTCACCAACTGGGTTGAACTATCTCTTCATATTTCCAAAGGGGACGATCAGGTCCCTTTCTAAAGTGCTGTCAACAATTCCTTGTCAAGATGCTGCTTCCAGGGAAGGGTCAATAGAAGGGGTCACATTTGTGGAGGGCAGTTGTGCACAGATAAAAAGATTTGGGTTCTGGAGTCAGACCAGCCAAGTTTTAAATTCTGTATCTCTAACTAGCTGGTGGTGTCTTGGACAAATTAGACTCTGTGGACCTCAAGTTCTTATTCTGTAAAGGGGTTCACGCTCCCAGAGCTGTTATCAGGATGTGCCACACACCCCCTGCCCTTTTGCCATTGTTCTCCTAGAACTTATTTGCATGTTGCCACTCTCCTTTGCCAGCATGTGACCCCACAAGTTGGAGGATTAGTTTTGTGCACTTCTGATACCCTAGCAGTTAGTATAGGGCCTGGAACACAAAAAGGTGCACAACAAATATTTGTGAATGAATGAACTCACTAGAGCACAATGCCCAGCTCACAGGAGATGCTCAGCATAAGACGACCCTCTCTTCCTTGGGATGAAAAGCAGAGGCTGGGCCAAAGGCAACTCTCCTGAGTCACTATCTCTTTTTCAATTTTAACAACAGTACTAGGACTATTTCTTCCCAAATATTCAGAGTATTTATTGTCTAAAATATTAGCGATATTTCTTTCTCTGTATGTGGTCCCCAGTTTGTGCCTTCCCAACGGCGTGTTATCAAATCTAGTGTTACGGCAAACCCTGCATGCCAAGTACAATCAAGGCCTCAAACCAGTGCAAACATTTCACACATACTTGGGCAACAAGCCAGCAATTCCCTGAGTATCAACAACTGCCCACTGAGTTTTCCTTTGAAGGATTCAGTCATGCCCCATTCCAGCAGTAATTGGCATTCATTTTAATATGCTGAGTGCCTCAGATACAACTTGGTTAGGTAAATGTATACAGCCACCACCACTGGAAATGAAAATCAGCTCTTTAAACCCCACTGCCTTCCTTCTAATTTTATATAAACAAAAGTTCACACAATTATCAATGGTAACTGAGCAGGAGCAAAGTCTTGCTTGTGACAGCAGATCAAGGTCTGCATGGCCACTGCCAGCCACCTCTTGGAGATCGACGAGGCTCTGATTGAGGCAGAGATAAAATTGTGAAAGATGAGCACCATTGGTGCTCTTTAATCATTAATGATTAAAGATTAGTAAACAGTCTGACAAGGCAGATCTAGAATTAAGAACATACACACATACACTTCACACTCACCACCACCATAAAACAAAAGAGAAAAAAGTTCTATTATTAAAGTTTTAGTTGAAACTTCCATCAGAGTATCTTGCCATGTTTCTTTTTTAAAATTACAGCTATTTAAGCAAACCCTTTTCTTAAAACAATATTCAAACATAAAACTACTACAAAGATTCCAGAGAACCTGTGAAAACTGTCCATATACCTCAGGTCAAGAATACTTGCTTTAGCCAAGGACCAAGCAGCCACATGCCCCGTACTAGCCTGGCATTTAGTGAGTCTGAACAAATGATTCCTTGAATGAATGAGTCAGTAATCAAATGAATGAATGCAGTGAGATTCAGTCAAGAGAGAGCAGGCAACTAAAGCAGACACTTGCATTCTGTGTGGGACTTCGAGACTGAAAGCAGCAGCCAGTTAGTTGGTTTATTCACAAAAAATTGCTTTGTGGAATTATACACTGCTCCTCCCCTTCTAAATGCAGACAGAGGGAGGAAAGGAAAAAGAGATAATGAAGGTTTGCAAATGAAGTGGGTACAACTGTGCAATCAATCAACATTTTCTGAGAAAGAATCTGCACCACTTGCCAAAAATCTGAACTGAATAACTGAACCAGCATTCTGATGAGAACGGACTTTGCCACTAGCCAGTCATTTTTATTTGTCTTCCAGCTGTCTTGCTTCCCTTTTCCAGGAAGCCACTGGTCTCTTCAGTTTAGTGGTTCAGGCATGGGAATTCATTTAACCGTGGCTAAATGCATACTCTATGTTATTCTTTTAATACACCTCTATTGAATGTTGTGTGCATGCCAAGTATTATGCTTGCTGGAAATGATACAAATGAATTGTTCATCCAAGTATTCATTGAGGACCTACTAAGTGCCAGGTACTCTGCAAGGCCATATGAAATACCACAGAAGAATGAACAAAACAGACAAACATGCCTACATGGAGCTGGCATTCTAGTGGGAAAGTTTGGACAACGATAATACATTTGGTAAGTAGCATGAAAATAAAATAAAGGAACAAGGGGAAAGAAGTGAAAGGAATTAGTGAATAAGACAGGAAGATCAAGGAAGTTCTCAAACATCATCTCAGTAGAGATATAGGTAAAGGAATGATGTGCTGTCCAGATGAAGGGAGGAGACAGTATAAAGGCCGTGAGATAGAATCTTATATTCGGGAAATGGAAAGGAACCAGAATCCAGGAAATCTAAAGACTGGGAAAGGAGAAACATAAACTAGAACGAAATGATATTTTTCTCAGATCTCAGGAAAGGGAGCATCTATATCTCTAGTGAAACTTAAAGATGTTTAAAAAAAGAGGTATTGATGCCTGCAATGTACAGAAAATTTTCAAGTAAACAACGTACAGAAAATTTTCAGGATGGGTGGGGTGGGGTGGGATTTGTGGCTGGGATGGAGAGAAGAGCATACATGATGGCACAAAGTGAGCAAGACAAGGGAGCATCACCTGGACAGGGAAAATATCCAAAGGACCCACATACCAAGTCACCAATGGCCTGACAGACAGTACAAGGGAGTCTACAGTCTACACACAGCAGTTGGGATCTATTTGCAGATCTGAATGGGGGAGGGATGTGTGTGTTATGTGGGTGATGGCATATGGGTAAAATCACGTTGGAAGGAAAGATGAAAATATGGCCATGGCACAGTCAAGGAAAGAAATGACATTGAATTAATGCTGGTAAATAAATTAGAAAGACTTGAAATTGGAGTCCCACTGTAAAGCTATTTAGAAGGTTGGCTTGAGAGCATTTTTTGATCAACCGGTAAGGGAAAAGGAAGAGTCAAGCACGAACTCCAGGTGTTTGGTTAGCAAACAGTGTAACAAGTCACTCATTCCCAGCAACAGGACATTTAGAAGAGAGAAAGGCGTTAAGGAGAGGATGGCATCTTGAGCTGGAGGTGCCTTTAGGTCAGACACACAGAAATGAGTTGTGCAGTGGACCTGAGGCTCTGGGTAGAGGTGTGGTAGAGGCCAGACTGGGCTACAGTCATTAGTACAGAGGCAAGTATAGAAACCTTTGGCAGGACAGAAAGGGCTGCCAGGTCAACCTCTACCTTCGTAAGAGGAAGGAGAGCCAGCAAAAAGCCAGAGAATAAACACCCAGAGGTGTGAGGTAGGAGGTAAATAAAAAGGCTATGGTGCCTGAGAAAGAGCAAGAGCGGAAGTGGAATCTCATCAAGTGTCACGGGAGAGCACATGCTGTCCTGGACAAGGCACCACACTCCAGTGAGGGGTAAATGAGAGGTTGAAACTATGCACTTTCAATTCCTTTTACAGAAATTTGGAAGTGAAAGGAAGGAGAGTAAGGGATGAAAGCTGAGCAAGGAAGAGAGGTGAAGAAATACCTAGAATGAAGAGTTTTGTTTATTAAGTGACTTGAGGATATCAAGTCTGGAGGGAAAGAAGCAGGCAGTGACTATGAGATATTCAACAAATTAAAACCTAGAGTTTAGATAAAGCTGAGAAACAGGTAACACATAATTATAAAATAATTTAAAATTTCATGATACCTTGAATCTACAAAAAGGGTGCTCTATGTGATGAGCCATCCAATCAATGGGGACTTCAGCTTCACAGACAGTTCTTCTAGATGATGGTCAGACAACACACTGGTCAACAACTCATGTTCAGAAGAGTATCTGTATAGGAAAAGCTGCCTGAACACATCTAAAATCATATCACCATCACATCCTCCTGAAACATTCGTCCTTTTCTACGGTGAAAAGTTTCCGTTCTGCTAGCATAGCATGTGGATTATTTCAGTAGCTTCATTCCTCATTGGTTTTTTCAACTGTGTAAATAAGGAAATAAAGCATTCTACCCTGAGATCTTAGTAGCTAGCATTAGAGTTATTTCCCTGGCAGATGTATGAAAACGAGGCCCTGTGTTTACAAAGACCCAACATACTGTAAGTACAGCAACACTCTACTCATCAGATGACATGACTTTGAGACTCCCCTTCAGTGCTGATTTCTCCCTCACTTCACCCATCAGTAAGAATGTCCTCTCCTGGTCTCGTCAGTCCTTCTCTGTCCTTGTATCTCTTGCTATGGAAAAAGTTTTAAAAATGTCCTAAATAGAGGAGTTACCTCAGTTTGTTTTTATTGTCCCCAGAACTCTTGGATCACAAAAGCAATAAGTATTCCATCCTTGTAGCCAAGATCTGTCGAATGCCCACAGGCAAGTATTGCAACAGATTATTAATATAGCCAGCCATGTGTAAACTAAAGGAATATTAAGTAATCAGAAAAAATGAAAATGCCTTTTATGTGTTAGAAAAACAACTGCAAAGGAAAAAAAAATCCCATATTTCTCCTGCATTATTTAATGAATTTTGATTAAGCCAATGAAGAAAGATGTCAAGAATTGCTGCATATGTGAGAGAATAAGGCCTTGTTGCGCATGAAATATTTCTCTTACAAAAGTAGTTGTCTCATTTTTAGTGAATTGAATTTTCTAGGTGGTAAAGAGGAAAGACAATTTTTCCTGAAATTAAAAAAATTATTTAAACAAACCTCATTGTCAGTACTCAGAAGAAAATATTTAATAAAACTTGCTCTCTTAGTTCTCTTTTTTTCCCCTTTAAGACAGATTACTTGTGAGCTTTCAGAATCTGATAGGGACCATGTGGTCATCTTTATTTGCTTGAGCCAATTTCACTTTCATTCATTTGCAATGCTGCTGCCACCTCATTTTTCTCCTTCATAATTTAATCATAGTTGAGATCCAGTAAGCCCTGCATGGTGTCTTCCAAAGTTTATTCACTTCAACTACTGACCTCTTTTTTAGAAAGAACATCTTCCATAGTAATAGCTTGACACAGGTTTAGCTCTGCATTCTGCAATATTCTTCAAAGGATCTTAAAATTTCGACTTCATTTGTAAGTATTTAGGAGTACTTCAGGAGATGGGGAGGCAGCTGCAGTTTAGTACAAAGAGCATAATTCTAAAATACAAACCATTATTTCTCACACGAGTTCTGTCACTTACTGGTTGGTGAATAAGGGTAAGGCACTTGACATCTGGGTCTTGGTTTCCCCATCTGTCTAGTAAGATAATAATCTCTTGTCCAAAGAATGGTTGACAAGGGCTAACTATCATTATTTGTGACAGTTTTCTAGCACATGCTTCTAAATAGTAAGGAATGAATAAATTTTAGTGAAATCTAGATTTTAAAAAATCTCTGTAGCAAAATAAAAGTGGGTGCTGATCAAGTGCTTTTTATGATGAAGATTAAAGAAAGTCACCAGGGTGGTATAAACAGGTGCTTTGTGTCATTTTCTAGACTGTGTGTGACCTCAAGTCAGTTTAAAAGCTCAGAGAGATAGAGTTTTACCAGCAAGATGAACACATTCCCACCCACTTCAGCATGTAGTGTAAGGAGGAAATGAGCTGATGTACATAAAGTGCCTTTCCTGGCATCTGACACTTAGAGAGGTGTTCACTCAATGTTAGTTCCCTTCCCCTTCTTCAAAGATGTGTATTCTAGGAATCATGTGCAAATTGAAAAAAAAAAAAATAACTGGGGGCTTCCCTGGTGGCCTAGGAGTTAAGTCTCAGGACTATCACTACTAAGTCCTGAGTTCAATCCCCAGTCAGGGAGGTGACCCACATGGAGCAGCAGACCTCTCCTGTCTTTCTGCAGTGTATTTTAGTAGATCTGTCTGCACTGCTTCCCATTCTGTCTCTGGTGAATCCTCTCACACCCTCCCTCCTCCCACCTCTGTCCTACACCCCAGTTCTTCTATGCCAAAGTAAATTTTTAAAAAGTTTAAAAAATAGGGCCTCCCCTGGTGGTGCAGCGGTTGAGCGCTGGGCTGCAAAGCTGCCCTCAGCCTCTGCAGCGCCGGCTTGATTCCCAGCCACTGGCGAGGGTCCCACATGGCACACAGACCTCTCCTGCCACCCGCTGCTCCCCTCAGCAGTGTACTTAGGTCCTTCTGCCTGTTCTGCTCCCTGCTCTGGCTCTGGTGAATTCTCTTGCCCTCCCGCACTTCTGACTGTACCCAGTGCTTGTATGAATAAATAAATAAATCTTTAAAAAAAAGTTTAAAAAATAACAAATCTTATAGAGCAAATTATATATGATGGTCTTATGGAGAAAGGTGGTGTGGTAGACTTGGGCATGTACATATGCAGGCCTGTGTACCCCTACATGTACCCACACACATATGGTGAAATCTATATTTACATTCTCAAATACTAACACACACACACTACAGGGCAGGTGTACTGGGATGTTTGCTGGAATTATGAGTGCCTAATGCAGAAGATGCACAGCTCAAGTACCTACTACAATGCTACCAGCATAAAGGTTATCTTCCACTTTTTTGCCAGGAGGGATAACCAGCAGAAGCAGCCCACAGACCCCCGCGCGCTGCCCCCTCTATCCGTCGGTCCTGATTGGTCATGTCATGTTTGTTGTCAGGCCCATCTGGCCAGCAGGTGTGGCGCCGCACGGCTGCGTGTATTTGATTATTGACTAGTGAGTATTTCCAAAGGGCACGACAGACTGCTGACTGACCCTCGGTAATAACACGTGGCAATCTTCCCTGTTTACACATGTAAGAGCTAAAAATAAAAGGAAACCGATTTTGAATTTTTTTAAACTACATTTTGACCAGAGGCTTTTCACAAAGCTTCCATATATATCAGTCAAACAGTGAGCTTGGCAGGCTTGTATAGAGTCTATTAAAGGGGGAATAAGGTTCATGAATTTCAAGCTTGGAGGGCTCTAATTACCTCATGCTCAAACTTTAACTACAAAACTCAGATAAATTGCTGCACTAAAACCATAGAAGATCCTCCACCTGATTTGTGCCAGTGCATCTAAAGCTCAGTGAGGCTGATCCCAGAGAGGTTTTTCAAATCAATCCTAAGGGAATATGTTCTGGATCTGTCTCTAATGAGTATATATGGATTACTTGGATGTTTTGGTAAAGCTACCCAGTAAATTAGCCAATCTGAAATTTTATTAGCCGCAAAGCTGTTCAGCAGTCATCCACATAGCCCAAGAACATGGGAGAATTAAAGTCATTTTAAGCATCTATTAGCCAGGTACCAGGAATCTGTCTCGGGTCCTGGCGGGTAGTTGTAACATTAAACTAATTGGCTAATAGTTACCGCTGTCTCTTCAGCGCTTTTTTGTTCTCAGAGGTGTGACCCCTTCTTGAACCAATTTATTTTCACTCAGAGGGAGGTCCTAAATTTATTTTACTTCAAAGTATGATTTGGATTCAAAAACAAAACAAAAGCAGACACAAAAGATCTGTATATATAAACCACAGTGCAAACAGCTAAAGCTGAGCTTAAATAGTAACAGCCGAAAAGTTGGACTTGAGTGAGTGTGGAAGGCAGAGGGAAATGTAGAAAACAAACACCACTCTCAAATATTCAAAACATTCATATTTTATCAAAGATACATGGAGGCGAAGTGGGGATTTCCCTCTGCCTGCTCTAGCACTCTCCATGGCTATTTATCTAGTTACAAACTTTTATAGATGTGAAATATTTTAAGAAGTCCTTTAGAAATGGCCCGAGGTAATTTCAAACTTAACAGACCCTGTCCCACCAGAGCTCATTACAGTGAATTTTATAACAAAGTACCCTCTACTTAATTTTCAGAGCCTAGCCAAGCGTACTAGAAATGCAGCTGCATTAAGTGCAATTAATGGTACAATAAAAGCAGTGGAGGGCTGTTTAACACCCAAGAACCAGCAGTAAACACTGGCTCCACGCTCTCTAACCGTCAGTGATATGTCAAAGGACCCAGAGTGTGAGGTTTCAGTATCCAGGGGGAAATGTTTCTCTCTTGCTGGAGAAAAAGTCTTCTGTCCTCCAACAATTCCTCCCAGAGACTGTATGAAAGGATGTAAAGTTATTCCCTCCAGTTATGCCAGGAGCATCCCCGTTCCCTTTGAGACGGAGCCCGGCACAGTAACTTCATGTTCCCATTAGTGGGAGAAAAGGACAAATTCAATTTCACCAAAAATGAGTCTAACAGCAAGAGACTCATAATGCACAAAATGATTTGATTTTATAACTAACGTGGAGTCAGAAGTCAGATAAAAGGAACTATCCAATCAGGATTGAATGTTTATTCTTTTCAAATAAACAACAACAACAACAAAACCCTCAAAAAATGGAGGATGGGCAGCAACAGCTATAATGATGTTTATAAGCCTCTTTAATGATGAAAAATCACTGCTTAGAATTTGAATATGAGAGACACCCAGACAGGAGCAAAAACTTCACTGTCTGATACAATCCAGATAGAACATTTTTTTCAACAAGTTAACTTGTTAAATACCATAAGTGGTCAGCCAGATCTGGAAAGATGGTTATATACATTCTCCTTCCTTAAGTGATTAAGCAAGTTGATCATGAAAAGTATTAGATTATACCCGTTTCTTAGTAGCCCAGTCTGCATTCAGGGTCCGATCTCTGTTTCTATTTCTGGATAAATCTGGTTGTTGTATAATTATATAGAGGACTATAAAATACATTAAAGCTCTATGTTTAACTATAAAATCCCTAGTAACCATTAAAGTGCAGTGAAATTTTGCTAATCATAATATTATAAACAGTTAGCTTATAAAAAAAATCTATGAACAATCCTCAAATTTCTTATTGACTAAAAACTCGCTTCTTACTTCCTTCCTCCACAAAATGCTCCCAAGGGCTTTTACATTAGCTTGACTACTTCCGCTTAGGATGGTCACTTGGGGTAGAATTGCTAGCCAGGAAGGGACGGTGAAAGTAGCATGAGTCGGGGGTTTGCACAAGTGAAAACTTAGGAAGGAAAGAACTGGCGTGCACAGGAATTAGTGGAGATTATCAACCTCAGTCTTCGCTGCCAATGAAAGACCCCTGAGCACTTCCTCCACAGACAGAAAGTATGCCCCATTCCTAAAGACAAACTGTTATTACACATTGCAAATGAAGAGGACAAGAAAAGGAACACCAGAACTTGGCATGGTCACTGGGATCTAGGAATGACTAGAAATCTCGGAGCTTCCACAGGAACCAAGGCACTTTTGCAGAAAAGGTCTAAAAAAGAGAGACAAAAGTAGACACATTTGCAAGAAATAATGTTGTTCTAGACAACTCACCTTGTTTCTGAATGGGCTTAAAATGGTTAAAATAAAGCGATTTATACTACTGGCTTCAAAATAAGGGGTTCCATTACTAGTCTGTCATTTAGAAGGTTTTCTCAACAGTATCACCATTTTTGAGAAACAATAGTGGATGTCTTCTCAATTTACATAGTTTAGATAAACGCATCCAAAGGCAGACAATTCTCAACTTATAAATGCTTCTGAGGGCCTATCCTACCCTCATCACTACTGCTGCTGAGTCCCCATGAGGCAAAAGTTGGTGAGAAGCTGTACGGTGATGAATGAGTGCAGGTCTGAGAATCAGGCACATGGAGTTGGCAACAGTGGTTGTGCTACTTACAAACCAGAGGTTTTCAAGGCAAGTGACTTGACCTTGTTAAGCCTGGATTTCCTCCCCTGTAAGATGTCTGCCCAAATTGCTGAGAAGACAATTTCCATGCACAAAGGGTGGGAGTATGCCCTATACCCTTAGGTGTTGATTTCCAATCCTCTCTCCCACCACAGCCGTAGGGACCTCCTTGGGAGGACTGATGCCCTCAACCACGCTTACTGGGCTTTTGCATATCCCATCTCTAGCACAGGGTACCCATCACCCTCGACTGAGCTCACACAAACCCTGCTCTTGCAGCCTAATCCACTGGCCTCTCTCATCCAGCCTCCTTCAACAGTGAAAAGGCATCTTGCTCCTACAACACTTTCCACACTGTTCCTCCAGCTTTTACTTTCTGCCTGGTTTATAGTTTTTTTGTATGTGTGCCCATGTTAAAACGTGTGCTATGGCTCCTTTAGAAACTAAAGTACCAAAAAATATTTTTGAGTGGTCTTCCTAAAAATATTAATAAATGTTTTGAATTGTTCTTACTTTTTGATACATCAGCTGAAATAATACAAGTGATTTTGGTTAGAAATGTATCTGATTCAACAAACTTGCTTATGTCCGGGTACGGTGATAGCATTCCCTCTGCCACCCACCCTCACGTTTCAAGGAAAGCTGTTCCCAAGATCTCCAATGCAGAAAAGGAGGGCTCACTTTATCATTCAGCTCTGTTATGTGTACAAAGACTACATGGACTCAGCTAGGAACCCAACCTCCATTTATGCTATTTTTTCCTGAGAAATAATGTAGTGGATTTATAAACTAAAAATTGAGTTTTTTTTAGTGTTTGTAAATCTTTCTAATAGATGCTAATTTCCTTGAGGACAAAGATTACAGTTGAAATGATCCTAACCTTAAATCAACAGTTCCATCATTCTACAACTTGCCATAGTTTTTCCATAAATATTTGACGATAATGATTAATTTCTAGCAACTGAAAGTGGCTAGTGAAGAATGAAATGAGATTCCGAGAAACAGTATCATTCAAGATACTTTTATTGAAGTGCTTAGCTGATATGTGAGAAATGGGGCGGGGGGGGGGTGGGGGGACTTTGTGGTCTCGGCAGAGGGCAGCTTGCCTCTGAAGTGCACATCCATCCGTGGGCTGGTTACACCAGCTCATATGCTCCAGGCAGAGTAATAAAAGCTTAATTCCATATCCTTCCACCTGGCTAACCCAGCTTTTGTGAACACAAGAAGAGGAAGTTAACTTGGAGAATATCAATCTACTTCCTTTCATGAGCTATAAATGCACTCTAAAGTAAAAGATACATATAAGGATCTCTTGACCTAGTATACCTTTTAGCTTTAAGTGGAATCGACTTTATTTTCCTGTCAACTACAATTTTCACTAAAGACTCCTGACTTCTTTATGGCATAATAAAGTTTTGTCTAGGATTACAATAAAAAGCTTTCATAATATCCATGACCTGAACATTCTGGATTAATTTTTAAATTGCATCTGAAAATCACTACAAATGGCAATTCAATGTTTATGTCCTTGAAACCACATTCATCCCTTTGTCTGTCTCATTTGGTTCCTATCTTTTAGAGCAAGCTTCATTATATAAAAATGAAATTTGGAAGAGAGCTTTATATCAGCTCAAATAAAGTTTACATTTATCTCAGTTTGACGTATTTTCTTATAGGGCAAATTAGTTATTTCTTTTGCACCCTTTGCAAAAATATAAAGATTCTGAAATATAGTCATTTGACACTTTCCTTTCTATTAACACTTCCCTAACTACCTGTCCAAGTGAGTGTGAAAGGAGAGGAGGCACATCCCAGATGTGCACCATCCCTGTCCACTCCTTTACTACTGACCTCTGCCCATCACTGCCCTTCACCTACCCTCCCTTTCCACTTGCATATCTAGAGGTGTGGGAGGAAGAGTGACTTTGGCTCTGTAGCTTCACACAGGAATAACATTAAATTTCTGTCTTCCGTCTCTCATCTCCTAGTTGATACTGGCATTAACTATGTAATGGGCTGGCTGTAAGGCAGGTCCAGGGAAGCCAAAAGGAGTTGCTTATTGACTTAGGAAAGAAATCAAATAAAACTGTATACAATTAAATCTTTTTACATCATACAGGAAGATATACACTGACAAATTCAATTGTAGTATTATTAGAATCAAATATTAAGTTTCAACCCTGGCATACAGCAATTCATTATATAAGCAAATAATAGTGATTCAAAATAAAGTTGTAGGATGTCATTCCAAATGCTTAAAGTCAGTTTATTCTTTAAGTATGAACTGATCACCCACTGTATACCAGAGACTCAGATGGTACTAAGGAGATTATTAGGAACAAAGAAAGACATGGTCCTGCAAAAAGAGATTATAGTCTTCAGGATTGGCATTCCAGTAAATTCAACACAAATAAAGAGCATAGCACTGGTTATACCACAGCAGTTGTCACATATTCCTCAAATATCAAAACATGCCACTGTGTAGAAAGAGAATTTCACCTAGCAGTGAAGCATCCAGGTGCAAGTACAGTGCAGTCTATAAGAATATAGAATAACCTTTAAAAGAGTTATTCCATGGAACCCAATTCTAAAAGAAGAAAATTCTACTTGTTACTACATTAACATCGAGAATTGGAGTGCAATAGAAGTCCTATATTTGCCATTCTTCATTCAACAACTTCCAATTCCCAGTTAAGTAAACAAACATGCTGCCCAACCAAAAGGAACCAAGTCTTTCTTATTTGCAAGGAAAATTCTCGTCTCTTGGACAGATAATGTACCATTTCCAAGAAATGAGTAACAACTGATTTGAAACCAATTCTCCCATATCTATGACCCATATCTATTATCAATCTAACTATGGGGCCATTATGCAGTCAGTCCAATTAAACATAAAGGTAAATGCCCCTATAAAACTTCTGGGAAATATTCACACTTCACGTTACCTCAAAAGCTGTTGTATAAGGATCACGGCTTGAGCGGGTAGGGGGCATCAACCAGTTTTCCACCATGACTGGGAAGGCAATTCACCAAGGATGACAAAACAGAAAAATTCAGACTCTAGGTCTTGACTGGACAAGGGTAGCCACTGCAGTCCCTGGGGTTGCCTACAAACAAACTTTTCTTACTATAAGATAATTAACTTATGTTACTGTTTAACCACTTAGAGTTTGCATGGCTTATTATTTGCAGCCAAGCAACTCTTACATGTCTGGCACATTTTGTTTTAAGAGACAGACAAGATCTTACACAGTCAATATTGAAGTGTCCCCCCTCAGTGTGGGAACTTCTCATTTTTCATCGAATATTAAGTCTGAGACATTTCTTGTCATGAGTGTCTGAGGGCCGAAATTGGAGGAATATGATGTTTGGGTTTGGGGAGAAGAAGAGGTAATAGTGATGTATGTGGAGAAAGTACATAGGGGGGAGACTAAACTTGAAGAAATGGAGTAGAGAAGCAGTGTATATTAACAATACTTCTGGAACAGAAACGAGAATGTCTACAATTCCTCCAGATTAAGGACAAAGAGATGTGGTGTAAAACTTGGGACAGTGTGAACAAAGCAAGCAGGGGGAGTGCCCACACAACAAACCCTAACTCATTTCTACAGAGTTTCAAATAAGCCCTAGTTTGACAAAAATCCAAAGCTGCTAAATTACCCCACAAAACACATCCTAGGAATGTGTGGATTGAATTACTGAGCAAGAGAGCCCACTAGCAGCAAAGATGTTATTCGTGGAATTTCAATGCAAAGCAAATGTACAGATGTTGGCATAAAAAGCCAAACTGTCTGAAATGGTATTGAAGATAAAGATCCAGGGACAAGATGAGCAGCGATAAAGAATTAAATATACAATAAGAGACCATTACCTGCAAGGCATCAAGCTTGGACAGCCAATGCCTTGGACATGACACTCAGATGCTGGCAAAGGTGACATATTTGGGGAAAAATGGGCAAGGGTACAGAATAAAACAAACACTACATTAAAATCACTATCTCTGTGGGCAAGCTGAAAAATCATATCATTCTCATTGAAAAATAATTCATTAAACTGCACCCCAGCAGGGTACAAAGAACAATACACAGCATATGAAGATACCGAGCAGCAGGGGGCAATAAACTTTATAAAAACTATTAAAGCATGCAACTAAGCTAGAGAGTACAAGGAGAAAACAATGGAAATGTCAGCCTAATTTATAAAATAACCATGTTAATACAAAAGTGCAAACACTTCACGAAAAACACACATGCTTATCACATTAATATTCACACTCTGCAAAACCACCCTTGAGATGTCAGAGCTGACCTGCTGCAGTGCAGAGAAATAAAAGCCAGCAGGTTGCCATGTGGAAAGGCTGGTCCAGAAGAGCTTCACACCAGGTAACCTACTGAAATGCCATAATTGTTTGCAGGTATCTGAGACTTTGCTCCAGCTACAGACACAAAGGTTAACTGAAAACAGGGCCACACACGTTCCACCACCAGCAATGTATTAATGCACTTGTAGCTGATCACTGGTAGGTATGAGCAACCTTGTCTAACCCAATTTCCTCCCATCTTCCTGGGTGATTCAATAAGTAATCCTACTTGGGCAACCATTCCTGAATAAAGTATAGTTTAGGATGACCTCAAAGCACAGGAGGTGTCCATAAATTATTTCCCCAGTTTGTTTTTCTCCTCTGCTTCCCTGAGGATCTGAATTTTTTCCTTTTAAATTTTGTTTGGAATTGCTTAAACCCATTATCCTTAAACCCTTAAATCTTATCCCAGTAAGCCTTCTTAAAAAAAATCAGTGTTCTCTAACATTTCAGTAAATGTTTATTGACCCGATTTATTGACCAAAAATTTATTTCCTCCTGCCACATTTACCGGTGAAGGAGGAGGTGGGAGGTAGGGAGAGGGGCTGGACGTTTGATCAGAGAAGAAAGGTAAAAGGAAAATCTTGTCTCCAGGACATCATGGCTGTAGGAAGTAAAGATTGGTGATAAGTTGCTAATAAACCAGAAAAAAAAAGTTACTGAAATAAAAATTGAGTCCTGAAGATAAAATATGCTTAAGAGAACTTTACATACAACTATGAATTGGTCAAAATAAAAATAATGGCGTTAACTAAACTCTCCTCATCCCTCCAAAAGTGTTTCTTAAAGGTCGACTATGCTACCTGAAACCTCCTACACATCAACAAGATGTAAGGCAACAGAAATAAAACCCAAGATATAAAATCTGCAGGAAATTGTGTAGCCATCAATACCTGCTGACCCGTCAAGCTTATAGGCATATGCCATATGCTCTAACTGATGATGGATCTACCCCTAAGGTTGTGGTGAAGCAAACATTCCTATTAACCTCCAGCACTGTCTCCCCCTTCCTTTCATGCTTTCTCTTTATTTACTGGGCTCTAGCCCCTCTCATGGACAATCAGCCTATTTGTTTCAAAGTTTATTACTCACAAAATCATCTCCATAATCTTAAACTTCCTATATCTGTACTCTTAGATTATAGAGCAAAAAAAAAATCATTTCAGCCAAATTTTAATATTCATGCTGGGTTGAGACTTTAGATTTTTGGATTGGAATGTATACGGTCAAATTATAAACACCTGATACTCAGCAGGTGTCATTAAAATGTATACTGCTGGGATGACAGGTGGTTTCCTTACTTTCAAAAGTTGATCTACCTGAAGATGCTTCTATTTTTTTTTTGATACTTTGTTTTTAAAACTGCCCAACTGTAACAGCTACTACACTTCTTTTCACTAGTATAGGAAGATTAATTGGAAGTAACACAAGCTTGCAATTTATAGGTCAAAGAAAATGCTGCCTGCTCAAGTAGTTTGGCAGAGGAAAACTGCAGCTAAGCACTGAGATCAAAGCAGCAACAAATAAGGTATCTTGGAAGTTTTTTTTTGTTTGTTTATTTTATTGTAAGATGAGAGGTATTGATTCTCTCACTGGAAGGAGCAAACATTTTACTTAAGATCACAAAAATCAAACAATCACCTCTATTTCTACATTCATTTCACAAGCCCCTTGAGCTAACAGTTTCAACATTTATTCAGATAAATGATGTAAGAAATCATACCTAGCAAAATGATAGCTTTGCTATGAAGTTAACCCATTAGCATGTGTAAGTAATTTTGTAGAACTGATCAGGAGAAGTTTGGGTTTCAACATCAAAAATTTAAGGAAATTTAAGAAACCTGACCTAATTTCCTTTTACCACACCAGTGTGTTTAGGTAGATGCATACTTTATTTTTTAACCTATAAATAAAATCCAAACTGCAGTAGACAGTATCAATAACTGGTAAATTAACAAAATAACAAATGTTGAACTTCATAAAAGACAAAATGATTGCTACCTAAGAAAACAACCAAACAAACTGTATGTATTAACAAACACCAAAACACTCTTTTGATATAATATCTTTATACTGTGAGACATACTACAAGTAACTATATACTTTCTCATTTAGGAACTGTACACCAGTTCCTAGCAAGAGAAAAAAAAATAACTAAAACCGCCAACAATTCCAAAAGCAAAGGGTCAATGATAGGAAGGAAAGGAAACAGTTAAGTTTTGTTCCCCTCTGGCTAACAAGGTAGCATGACTTCAAATTTTGCATGCTGATATCCTATAGAATCACCTTATATTCTTAATCTGAAATCCCCATATTATATTCATGTTTTCTCATTTTACTTGTCACATTTAACTTTAAATTCTTAAATACACATATACATACTTCAGAGTTTTTAAAAATATATATATGGATTCAGGGACAAATGTACAGCCAAACCAGAAATGCTAGATGGATGGG
Organism: Talpa occidentalis; assembly: GCF_014898055.3. NCBI lineage: Eukaryota > Metazoa > Chordata > Mammalia > Eulipotyphla > Talpidae > Talpa > Talpa occidentalis. The sequence goes on along the minus strand of NW_023601104.1, from coordinate 49,450,903 downwards.
AATTTTATCTATTAGGAGATTCTAAACTCAAATACCACTTGATTTTTTTTTCTCCAAATTAGACCAAAGCCTTTCTGCTGATTATTTATTTATGTCATTTGACAGGACTAAAATCAGCCTGTCTCCAAATTTTGCAGCCATCTATACTTTTTCTAATAGGAACTAATTTTACAAGGTCCTTTCTGGCCAAGAAACTTTCAACCACTATAAACTAGTCAGACACAATACAAGATGATTAGACCAGAGTATATAGACTATGTAGCATAAACTGCCAGTTAAACATTATAGCGTGCTTCATTTTAATCATGTAGCTTTCATCTTTTTTGAACACCCTTTTAGCATCTCTTGAAAAAAAAAAAAGAGACTTTTTGAAAAAGCTGAGCTACTGCTAAACATTATAAGCTGATGCTGCTATACTATGTTTTGCCCCACCACCTCCCCACCCCAGGAAAGTAAAAAAAAAGATGTCCTCAGTACTTTAAGGTCTGATACTTCTGGTCTTAAATGAGACAGCACACTATTTTCAGTGAAAGGTCAATTGGAATCAGAGTTGAAATGCAATTATGTGCCATCTTCAGATTTATCATTATCATGATAATGTATTTAGTTTAACAATATATATGTGGAAGACTAGCAGAAAACTTATGGTATATATTATTAGACCCTTAATTACAGGGTTAATTTATGTTGGTCTAAACACAAAACTATTAAGCAAAATTCTACATTCCTGATGCGACAAAATCCCAGTAAGCAAAATAATTTTGGTGAGTGCCTTGAAGATGCCTGCAGTAATATAGTTTTCATTAAGTCTTAATAGAAATGAGAAAAGATGTAAGAACTTCAGAATATGCAATTTCTCAGAGATCCTAATGTGAATTCCCTAGTCTTGCCTATTGATAACCATGCTATTTGGGAAGAATTTTGTTTTAACATAGGGTGTTTTCTGTGATTGCCGGATGATTTGGAATCTTTCAATTCCTTAATATGTGATTAGAAAACAAATTTTAAAAAATACTTAAAAGATTTATTTAATCTCATAACTATAAAACATTAAAACACAATATTATATTTAAGCTTACAATGTAGGATTCAATCATTTTACTACACAGATGGGGAAAAAAAAACCCGAAACTTTAATAAGTCAAGATTTTCCAAAAGACAGCTAACAACTACATTTAGTTCTTCTGACTTTCAGGTCAATGTATCTGAAAAAAGAAAAAGATTTTAAAGAAAAACATGCCATATTTGAGAATAAGTTATGACAGACAATATACCAAAACATACCTAAAAGAATTGGTAACACCATAGACAAAAAAGACAATAAAAATCTCCATGAATTGGAAAACACTAAAAGTTTAGCAAAGACTTTGAAAATGAACTCCCCACTACTCTCCTAAATTATGCATATTTGCTTGTTTGAAAGAGATACTTAGATCTAAAAAGCAGACACACAGAACAGTATGATTCAAGTTTTATCTTGAAGCTATGTGAAAAGCTATCAAGTTAGCTGTTTAAAAGGCTCTAAAAGTTATAGGGTGTCCTAAGTCCAGAAAAGCCATGGAGATAACAAAAGAATAAATAACATTGTCTTCATTCATGGATGACATGGTTTTATTTATAAAAAATTCTAAGGAATATATCAAATATTTTATATTAATTATACATATATAGAAAGTAATACACATTAAGGTTTCAGGATGAAAATTCAATATATCATCAATATATTACTAAAATATATTTGGAAAGTTTTATTCACAGTAGTAATCAAAAAGAATAAACTGCTTAGACATAAATTTAGCAAAAGGAATTCAATACCTGTATGCATACTGAGACCCATAAAACATTGCTGAGAGATACTAAAGGTTAAGTAAGTGAAGTGATATGGCATATTCATGGGTTGGAAGACTAACTAGAAGATAGCATTTCTACTCAAACTGATCTTGAGGGAACATCTATCAAAATCCCAGCAGTCCTTTTCACAGAAACCAACAAGTTGATCTTAAAATTTATATGAAAATGCAAATGAGCTAGATAGGTCAAAATAATTTTAAAAAGATCAACTTGATAGAACTTATACCACATAATTTTTAAACTTAATTTAAAGCTACAGAAATCAAGACAAGATGATAATGGCATAAAGACAGACAGAAGAGAATCTAAAGTAACTCCTTACATATATGGTCAATTGATTTTTCAACAAAGGTGCCAAGACAATTCAATTGAGAAAAGACAGTCTTTTCAACCAATGTTTCTGGATCAACAGGCAATACACATGCTGAAACAAACTAGACACTTATAATAAACTTGGAAGTTAACTCAAAATGTTTCAGAGACCTAAGTTTAAGAACTAAAACCATAAAATCCTAGAAGGAAACAGAAGAAAATCTTTTGGGCATTAGATATGACTGCAGTCATAAAATATGACTCAAAAAAAATGATGTATTAGAACTCATCGAAGTAAAAAAAAAAAAAACCTTATCTCTTCAAAAGACATCATTAAGAAAATGAGAACACAGTCATAGACTGGAAGAAAATACTTGCAAATCATGTAATTGATACAGGACTTTCATCCAGAATATATATATATATATATATATATATATATATACACATACACACATATATACACACCCCTTCACAATTCAGTAAGACAGCCAGTGAAAAATAAGTAAAATATTCTAATAGAACTTCACTAAAGAATATGTAAGGATGGCTGATAAGCACATGAAAAGATGCTCATCAACATCCATCATTAAGGAAATAGTGGTATGTAGAATGGTAAGATGACGCTCAAAATTTCTGTTTGCTGAAACTCTGTGCTATTCCTTTCATATTGAATAATGCTTGTGGCAAAGATGGGATTTCATTCTCATTATTAGATTTAATAATATGGTAGACATGAAGGCATTTCCAGACGTAACTAAGGTTCCAATAAATTGACTTTCTGTTAATCAAAGGGGAATTATCTTAGTTGGGCCTGACCTAGTCAGGTGAACCCTCTAAAAAGAGGGTCTAGGCCTTGGTCCAGGTCGTCCATGCAGGATGCCACATGGCAAGGTCCCTCTATCGTGGTCCTTCAAAGCTAAAACTGAAAGTGGTCCCCAGCTGACAACCAGTCCAAAATGGGGACTGGTCATACCTTCAACCTCAAGGAACTTAATTCTTTCAGCAAATAATTTGCTTGGAAAGAGAACCCCAACTTTGTGTGAGATCACAGTCCCAAGTCAATACTTTGATTTCAACACTTTAACTAAGACCCTGTAGAGTAAACCCAGTTAACCTGTATTCAGACTTTTGACCCACAGAAATTAGGAACAAAATGTAGGTTACTTTGAGTTGCTAACCATGTGGCAACTTGTTACACTGCAATAGACAACTGATGTAGAAACAAATTAAAACCACAATGAGATACTACCAATCAAAATAAATAAACAAACAAACAAACAAATGGAACTGGTATAACCATTACAAATAGGAACAGGAGTTGTCTGCTGGTGGGAATGTATAATGATCCAATCACTTTGGAAGCAATTTTTGTACTTTCTTTAAAAATTAAACATGCATTTACCATACAACTCAGAAACTCCACAAAGATTTGTATATGAATGTTTACAGCATCATTATTCAAATAGCCAAAATCAGAACTAATTCAAATATCTATTAACTGGTGAATAAATAAATAATACATGGTATATTCATGCAATAAACTAGTACTTAGAATTTAAAAAGAACTAAATATAGACAGACAATGTGAAACAGATTCCAGAAAATTATACTGAGAGAAGGCCAGCACAAAAACCTATATATCACATGATTACATGTACATGAAATCTCTAGACAAGACAGAAATATGGAGAAAATTAGTGGATTGGTGCTTGCCCAGGTTTGGGAGTAGGAGCAGGGACTGACTGTAGGGCATAAGGAAATTCTTTATCATGTTAGAAATTATTTAAAACTGGATTATTGTGAGGGCCACCAAACTTGAAATTTACTAAAATCCACCCAACTGGACACGTAGAGTTGTTGAATGGTTATGATATGTAAAATCCGCTTTATTGAGACTATTAAAAGTGAAAGATTCTCATATTAAAAAAAATTATAAATGGAAGTGAAAAAATTAGGCTATTTGCATATAATGATAGTATGAACTGCCAGACCTACCTTCCAAATATTTCCAAAATATTCAGGCGCTGAACATTAACTCAAAATGTTGACATGACAAGTAAGCTTTTTCAACCCTTTCTTATTCATAGTCAACAACATAAAGAATTTATCTTATAATCTGCCTCATTACAAAATTTCTTTCTCTGATTTTAACATGTGGCCTATTCAAAAGATGAAGGTAATAATGACAGTTAAATTAGACAATGTCTCTTTCAAAAATCCTCTGTCTATAGCTTTTCTGATTTATTTCCAACTGCTTCAATAAAATGAAATCAAAGTTATGCCAGTTTCATAAATTGGTATTAATTAGAAGTGATACAGATTTGAAGTTTTATGTCATATTTAGGGTAGTATGTCTTTTTGGAATCCTGACAAATTGTCTTCCTTTTAGTCTAATGAAAATTCTTTGACCTAACAAAAGGAAACAGGCAAACCAAAATACTGGCTTTGAAACTGATTCAAAACATTACTCAAAAGTCAGAAGAGTCAAAAGAGAAAATGAGAGCAGTGAGTGAATATGACACCTGGTGAGGATATTTACTATTAAAGTCCCTTTCAATGAGTATGTTAACATATATTTTCTAATCAGCTTTTTTGCAATTATGAGGCTTTACTTAATAATAAAACAAAACTGAATCCATTCAAATGAGCATACTCTCTCAAGAATTCTTTAATGCTAAATGCAACAGGCTCCCAAAAATAAAATCTGGGTTTGGATCTTGGTTCTGTCACTTAAACTTGGCAGGTAACCTTGGAATAAGTCACAATTCTGCTCTCAGCTCCAGTTTCTATGTTTGTAAAATAAAACTAGTAGTACTTGACCTACCTACTTCATCAGTTTGCACAGTACTCAATAAAATATAGGTAAAAGTGTTTTATACACTCAAATAGCATGCAAAACTGAGTTATTCTGAAAGCGCAAAAGAAAAGTATGATGAAAATGTTTAACACTTCTTCACTCATTTCAGGGCAAGTGCACAATTTCCTTCCGCAAAGCACCCAGTAGTCACATGAATCCATGAGTTTATTTCAAGGAGCTCAACGCACTCCATAGACATCATCTCATTTATCTTCATCATATCCTTGATGTGAAAATTACGGTTCCTACTTTAAATTGTGAAAGTGATTTAAAAAGAAAAGTTAAGTGATCAGCCTCAGCATCTTGGGATGCACACCAATGTGCCGCTCTGTCTTCCAGCCGGACTAACTGTGCTGTGGGAATCGTGTGCACACTGAGGTCAGAGGTGACAGCCTAAATTCATGTTTCCTTGTATTCTGCACATTCTGCTTAGTAATTGCAGGGGGGTATCATTCTTCTTCTTTCCTTTGTTATCTCTACAGATAGAGCAAGTGTCCCAATGGTCGAGAAAGCAATGAGATGCCAATAAATACATTGCCAGAAATGTGGAGGTCATTACCAAGGAAAGGCTTTTATGTTTCTGAGAAAGAAGATGCATAGTTCATAGGCAGTCAGACCCAACCCGTGCTTGTTTGGCACCTGGGTCCTAGTGAAACAATTCCATTGACTTGTAAACAGGCACGATGCCATCCAGCCATATGGGTGCATATCCAGGCTGCCAAGTGACCATGTAGGAGAATCAGAAGCGTTTGTTGAGGGCAGCAGTCCCAGCGTGGGACATCCAAACAGCTGTCTACCCTGAGATTCATACGCCGGTGGTTAAGGGGACGTGACATGGTTAATCTAGGTTGGATTAATTTTAAAACATAAAAATCAGCTTCCTTGGCCCCAAATGGTCAATCGGGTACATGGGTGAATCATCTAACATACTTTTCTCTATGGATTAGGCTTTGTTCCCCTAAAAATCATGATGTATTTCTATTTAATCGCTTTCCAAGGTGTCTAACTACATTCCATGATACTGATCAAATATTTGAAAAGAAAAATAGTCTTCATAAATCCCAGTAACCTACATTCCTAATCTAAATTTTTGAGAAATATGACCATATTTATCTTTGTAAAGATAAGTATCATTATAGTAAGAAGCTGGTAAACTTATTTTAGTCAAGAGATCAAGCCAAGCAGCTGAACCACACTAAGAAATTTAGAGAGAAATAAAATCAGTTGGGGAATTTTACAACTATAATAATTTTATGTGAGTTTAAATTTGGAGCATCCAGAGACTTTAATTACTTAAAATTGGGGGGAGGGCTTGCTCTCCTTGAAAGTTTTATGTAGAACCATCAAAGGTTTCATTTACATACTCAGTGTACAAAACACAGGCTAAAATATTTTCAGGAATAAGAACAGCAGAGAAAATTAGAGACATGGTAGGATTTTTTTCCCCCAGGTCTCTAAAAGCATCATTAGGAAGAGTATCTTTTTGGGGGTGTGTTACCATAGAGCAGAGAACTAGACATGAATATATTTCAGGGCTATGTGCGCACATACACACATAGATAAGATAGCTTATTTCAGAGTGTCTGTGCCCTATGTAAGGATATTTTACTCATCCAAAATACAAATGAGATCAAGAAAATGGAAAAATGTCTCAAGAGAGTCAAAAGAGATATCACAAAGTCCAACTGCTTTATTCACATTTTGTCCCCAATCAGATTCTGTTCACGCTTAGTTTATATGTAATTCCAATAAACCTAGATGTCCAAGGTAAAAGCATATCGGAAATAGCAAATTAAAAGTGAGATTCAGAAATGCTAATAGAGAGGAGTTATAGCTGGCAGTAAGGGAGGAGTAGAAAAGGGGGTGGTGGGGCAGAGATAAACAACAGGGGAAAATCCTCGGTACGCACTATAATCTGGGCCAATTTGGTACCATCAATGCAGTTCTAGTTCAATGGTCCCAGAGGACATCACACCATATTCTTTTCATGGAAATGAAATGCATATGTAATGACGCTCCTAAGTCATAAAGAAAATCCTCAATTATCTTCTACTCTCTCTCTCTCTCTCTCTCTCTCTCTCTCTCTCTCTCTCTCTCTCTCTCTCTGAAATGATTTTACTGAAAAAGAAAAAAAGTTTGGTGATTAAAGGATAGCCCCCACCCTTTGATTCAAAATAACAATTTCCTTTAAGTTCCAGATAGCTGAGGTTTTCTTGTATGTATAGTATATTCATATGTATAAATTATGAACAACTTTATAGCCTTAAAAATGTCTGGATACTGATGAGAGCTTACCCTGATAAGATGATTCCTGATTTACAAGCTTGAATTTCAAGAGTTACGATGCAGCATATAAAACGTTATTATGAATTGCAACTCACTGCGACCCTTAGTACTATCCCAGTATGAGAATGTTTTATCTCCTTCATACTAAATCATCTAAATGTAAATAGTTTAAATTTTGGCAACTTTTGTTTCCTCTCCATCTCAAGCTTTAAAATGTATGCCTTCATTAGAATGCTTTCCTCCTTCACACCAGCAAATAATTAATTATTCTTCATAAATAAGTAAAATATCTCTTTACAGCTAGGTCATTGCTCAACAGAAATTATAAATTGCAAGCTTCTCTCTTTGTCCTCACAAACAAATAAATCCAGGAAAAACAGACTCTTTGAATAACCTTTTCCATAAAATTCTACTCCCTGATCCTCCAAACTGAATGTTAAGTGACTATCAATTTATTTGTCTGCTTCTGTGAAGGTCTGTGTAACATGAGGGGTCTAATAACTATAAAAGTACATATATGAAGACACAAAACACAGTGTTAGTCTTATTTTATACTTACAGTTTTTTAGCACACAGTGAACAGAATTATCCTTCCAAGTAATTAAATCACAAAGTGAAGGAATTATGAATCAACACAGTGTACTGAACTATAATTAGATCATTAAAATAGTGACCACTGGTTGCATATTCATGCCTATCATTATGCCTGCTGCTTGACATTATCTCATTTAATCCTCCCAGCAGCTCTGTGAGAACAACTTGCCCAGGGTCACACAGAAGTACACTAAATGAATCCAGAGATCATTCACTCAGAGAATACAATTTTTTGAGTCAACAAATTTAAAGGGGAGAAAGTAGAGTTAGCATATTCATGCATTGTTTTTTATTTATTCAATTAAATATTTATATTGCCTAACATTAACCAAAGCATTTATAAGGAGTGATAAAAGGTTACTCATTGTCACATAAAAACTACACAGACTAATATAAATTTACCATATTCCAGGGATCTAATCCCCACCCCTTGCCCCAATCCCACACACACACCATACACACACTTCATGACAGCTTAGGAAAAAGGCTTACTAAGAGGATTTCCTGTTTAGAACTTTACAATAGCTTCCTATCATAATTAGAATAGAACCAAACGCCCACCAAGTTCTAGAAAATCTGCATGATCATACCTCCTTCCTGCCACACCAATCTCATGTGAGAGGATCCCCCTACTTTCTATACCCAACCCCCCACTGGTTTTCTTTTCTAAAAATCTCTCTTCCTGAAACATAACCAGGTTAGTTCCTAACAGAAAAGTTTTGTGTCCACTGCTTCCTCTGGATCACTCTGTCTCCAAACTTCTTGGGACTGGCTCCTCCGAGTCACCCAGGCCTCAGCACAAATGTCAATTTAGGGTGGTCTTCTTTGCTTACCCAATCAGAGGGAGCAGGTTTCTAGGTTTTGTCTGTCACATCACCCTGTTTCATTTCTTCCCAATACTTGTCACCATCTAAGTCACATTAGTCACATTATTAGAGCACTTGCTGGTTTACTGTCTCCTCCTTCCACTCCATTTCAGAATTAAAGCATAATGAAGAGAGTTTGTCACACAGCATGTCCTGAGCAGTATTTGTGGAACGTGTTCAAGCCTTAAGACAAATAGCAAAATGTCATACATGATTGTTCAGCTTAGGGAAATTTGAAGGTTCCCTTCACCTGAGAGACAGGAGTATACAGGTACATAAGAATAGAATCCCACGGCCTTCCTGGTGGCGCAAGGGGTTAAGCATCAGCACTATGAAGCTATCCACACCTACTGCAGCACAAGTTCTATCCCAGGTCAGGGAGATGACCCACATGATGCAGCAGACCTCTCCTTTCTTGCCTGCTTCTCCCCTCAGCAGTGTATTTCAGTCAGTCTGCCTGTTCTGTTCCTCGCTCTGTCTCTGGTGAATCCTCTCACCCCCCTGCACCTCTGGTCTGTACCCTAGCTCTTGTATGCATAAATAAATCATTAAAAAAAATTAGAATTGGGCCTCCCTGGTGGTGCAGGGGTTAAGACACAACTTATGAAGCAATCTGCAGCCACTGCAGCATGAGTTTGATTCCCGGTGGTCCAGGGAGAAACCCACATGGCGGGACAGACCTCTCCTGTCTCGTCTGCTGCTCCCCTCAGCAGTGTATTTCGGTCTGTCTGCCTGTTCTGTTCCCCGCTCTGTCTCTCGTGAATCCTCTTACCCCTGGCATCTCTGTCTTGTACCCCAATTCTTGTATAAAAATAAAAAAAAATCTTCAAAAAAATAGAATCTCAAAAAGATGTTGACAGAATTCCATACATGGTTGGGAACTAATTCCTTACATGTTTGGGAATTGAATAACATTAGCAAAAATCCTTTCAGTTGACTTTAAAATCACAGGTGATTTCAAAAGCATTTATTTGAATGGAATAACGCTGAAAATACTCCGTGTCAAAATCTGTGAGAAACAGCAAAAGCAGTACTTAAAGGAAAATGTATACCTATAGGAAAAGGTTTCAGGAGGTTCAAATTTCAAAATAAAGAAGTAAATATTTAACTGAGGAATTTAGAACAAGCACATTGAGAAGTCCCAAGGACAAAGTAGAAAATAAAATTGTCTTTCTCTTATGAGCATAAATAAATTAATCAGAGGAAAAATTATTAAGACTAATAAATCTAAAAATGAAACTTTTTAATAAGATGGGTAGATAAGGAGATATGCAGATGTATAGAGCACCTCTATTTAAAATGTAGAAGTAAATAGAATGGACCAGGTATTATTCAAGAAAGACAGTAGGAATTGCAATTATAATGGAAACTTAAATGAGAACAGTACCCTGGCTGCCCTGGGTCCCTGCAGGTAATTTCAACCCAAAGTTTTTGCATCAAAACATCACCATCATGGCTCAGCACCACCATCAAAAGTCAGAGAATTGAACTTTTGAAAAATAAATGTCTTATGTCCCTTTTAATTAAACTTTTAATTTCAAATTATTAATATCTGCCATTGCTTTCTCTGGGGACACAAGAATTACTGAAAACTTTGAGAACACAAAGTTGCCCAAGGATAAACCAGACACCTACTCTAAGCTCAGAAATGGTTTTACCAATAGGCCAGAGACACAAAACCAAAGTAACTGGCAGAAACAAAAATAAAACTGATTACTAGTGAACTCATAATTATTCCAACATACTGAATTATTGTGGCTTTATTTCTCACTATTCCTCTTCATACACACTCTAGTCCAGCCAACCTTGGTAACCTAATGTTTTCTTAACACCCATGATGTTAGATGATTCCATTTTTTACTCACCTATTTCTTTCTGCCATTCTTATCACCAGCCTCATCTCTGTTCCAATTTTACTCTATGACAAAATGTCTCTCAAATCTTAGTGACAAATCATGTCTCCTATGATACCTGGCCTGCTTGTGGCTTTATTGTGTCCAGTGCTAAAGTGTATCTTTCCTTCTTGATTGTTTTCTGAATACTTACTTAAGCTGTCTTGTTCCTTAACCTGCAGGAAAAGATCACTTCATGTGCATCTTTGTTTTCTTCACAACACTGAAACTACCATCAGGTTTTGTATTGAGACAGGAGTTAAGTAATATAACTGCTGGGCCTTGGTGTCCTCATGTGTCAGGAGGGGAATTAAAAACTGTTCCTACTTCCGAATGTTATTTTGAGAATTAAATGAGATTATGTACATACAACTCTCACCATAGCATTTAGTACAGAGAAAGCACTTGATATGGTAGACAATCAATAAATGATGAATATAATAGTACTCTAATCTTGGATGAGGTACAGAAGCCTTTCAAATATTTTGATAATTAATATGCAAAACTTGATCATTAGCAAGCTATACCCATATTAACATTTTGCCAAATTGAAACAACCTTAAAGCACTATCAATTTTTAAATATGTCATCAATTTACTACCCACTCTTCTGGAAAATAAAAGAAAAACGATCATACTAAATATATACATCAATTACAAGACACGTTTTCAATTTCAGAGACATTCAAATTGCTGAAATACAGCAATTTTCATGCCAAGTTCCTCTCCTGTTTTGTAACACTCATCAGTCCTTTGCACACACACCCCATCATTCCGGGGATAACAGGCAGCATCCAACATTGACATATGCACCTGCACCCACATTTCTCTACAAGCTCAGTCTTTCTCTAGAGCTCAGGACCCCACTATTTGTCTCTGATACTGTTCTGAACACCCTGAGGTAGCGCAAGGGAGCCGCTTCCCATTACCCAATGGGCAGCCTGCCTATTCATTTTTTTTTTTTCTGTTTCTCTGCTTTTGAGGTTTTGACTACATCTCTCTAAACTATGCTCTTACTATACTGCTTCTCATATGGAATATTTCTTGGTATACAGTTTTATAATTTACAAACTCTTTCCACATACAACAATCTATTTCATTTTATATTCCCCTCTTCAAAGAACCTTGTGAGATAAAAATAGGCATGTGCCTATTCCCATTTTCAATGATGGTAGGGAAGCCCAGAAAAGATATTCTGACATGCCAAAGTATATAGAACAATGGTCTAGACATACCCAGGTATTCTGAATCCACATACAGCGCCTTTTGTCTTAAAGTTCTGTTCTATCTCCTCTGCCTGCTCTTCTCCCCTCATTCACTGCTCCCTCAATGACCACTAGTTCCCTCCAAAGCCTTAATGTTAATGCTCCTAACATTTTGTCCCTCTACTTGTTTCCTTTGCAGTCACATAGCTTCAGGCTTGAACTATAACCTCTTCACAGAAAGCCCTGATCTTTACCCAGTATGACAGTCCTTCATTTCCCACTCTATCTGGAGACTTCCATTCACACATCCTGTCATCACATTAAATTAATGAAATGTATTCACTGATCAAAAAAAAAAAAACTTTCTAAAAGCACAGAACATCTTATTTTCTAACCACAGGAAAAAAAAAATAGAACAGAAGGTTTTGTCTGATTCTTGAGTATTCTGAATATCAAAGGACTTTCTTTTCTCCCCTCTTGTTCAAACACTTCATTGGACACCAATAAAACTATACTTGTTAAGTTGTAGTCTATCACCAACAAATAACTTTAAAATCTTTGGAAAGGGAGCCTCCCTGGTGGTGCAAGGGGTTAAGTCTCAGCACTGTCAAGCTACTGCCAGCTACTGCAGCATAAGTTCAATCCCTGGCAGCAAGCTAACCCACATGGTGCAGCAAACCTCTCGTCTCACCTGCTGCTCCCCTCAACAGTGTATTGCAGTCAATCTGCCTGTTCAGCTCCCCACTGTCTCTGGCGAATGCTTTCATCTGCTCCCTCCAACACCTCTGGCCTATATCCCAACTCTTATACGCATAAATAAATAAAATAAATCTTTAAAAAATATTTGGAAAGGGTAATCTTTTGTCATTAAATTGGTTCTGAAACCCTTCCAGCTGATCTGATATCCACTCCTTACCTAGCCACATCCACATCCCAGAAGATGGTCAAAGGTGAAAATACAGATACTTAACCACAGATGCTGACCATGCCCAACAGGTATGGCCATCCAGAGAGTACCAGGTAAATGCTACCCCTGTCCACGGTAACATAACTAACTCTACACCACCCCAAAAGCCTTTGAACATCAGGATTTAACAATCACAGTGGTGAATTGTAGTATTTCTGGCTTAAGTATCATGCAAACTTGACGTTTTGAATCTTTTTAAAAGAATCTTATGCCAGGAATCCATATTGTTCTTAACTATTATTCTAAATATGCTGGCAGCAAATACACAAACACACAATATTCAGCTCTTAAAACTCTCAGAAGCATCGTGGAAGGACACCAAAAAGCCATATATGCTACCTTATACAACTTATCATTGACATTTAACTGCAGTTCAACATCTTGTTCCAGCTATAATCAAATTACTAGCAAGAGTAAGAATATAAGATTCTCCATTATTAAGGTTTCTATAGCTATGTAATCTTGTAGAATAAAACAAAATTTTAATGACAATACAATCCCTGTAGATAATCAGAAGATTTTCACAGTAATAAAACAGGTTAGCTTGCAAAATGTCTCATGTTTGGTTCATCATATGATACTATTTAGGGTATATAATCTTGAAAGGGCAATCCGATAATCACACTAGAAGCAATTTTGTACGATACTAGTGCTGAAAAGTCAATTTAACTTTCCAGCTTTATAAGACTTTGTTATTGCTATTGTTAATTATTTCTCATTTAATGGGAAATTGGCAACAAGGTCCCCGACTGTCATTTTAAATCTGCAGTAATATCATGTGAAGCTTTTCGTCCTTATTCCCAAGTCCTGGATTATCAGAGTTAAATGGCAGATCCGGCGTTACAAAAGCTCAGGGGCAGGCACTGTTACACAAATTGCCAATTCAATTAACAGTGTGCAAATGCTCCACTGGCAGACTGCAGGAAGGACAGCCATTTTGGCAAGTGTCATTCCTAATTTATCAAACTGTCAAACCTTCCACTCAGGTGCCTGCGGTCACTGTCTGCTTCTTAAATGCTACGTTGTAAAAGCTGCAGGAACCATTCTTGTAGCTTGACAAGGCACAATACTCAAAACTGATTTTAAAATCAAATGTACAGTTGTCTTAATTATTCTCAGTATAAATGATGTTTTAATTACAAAAACAGAGTGGGAATATTAAATCAGGACTGGATGCTAAGTTTACATAGAAAGAGACACCGTTACCTGCGAAGTAACAGTTACAGCGATTTATACTAGAATAATTAAGCCACAGCATTCTTCAATTTTACTGAATAACTGCATAATCCTTTTGTCCCCCAAATTTATACCATTAATTTTTAATGCAAATTGAGCAATAATGCTTTTGAAAGGATGAGGAGTGTTACCCCAAGTGATACTCACATTCTAAGAAACCTTGCCCCTCCCTCCCTCTGCCCTGATACTCAATGTCCACATTTACACAATTCCTCATCTACTGATGCCCCATTTAAGTTCTATAAGGAGCAAAACACCTATGCGTTGTCATCTCCCACGCACACATGCATGCATGAGTTTAACAAATATTTATTGAATAAGGCACTATTGTCAGTGCCCAAAGAGAGGTAAAAAGTTATTTAGCATTTGATCAAAGTATTTCAGCAAAACTTTCCTTCTGTATTTTATTGGACAATTTTATATTCAGCAATTAGCCATGATTTTTTTGAGACTATCAAGACACCCAACATGGAGGAAAATAACTTTTTCCATTATGAAGTTACTGTTTCTTCCTTTCTCCACCAGAATGAATGTATTCTCTGGAAGGCTGGGAGAGGAGGTGCAAGGGGTGTGCATGGCATGTGTAAATAAATGAGATACTAGCTCATAATCTATTAGGCTATTTTGTTTAAAAAGAGCCAGGAGGGACCTTTGGGTGGACATCCTTGGAGAGCCTGCCATATTAGGAAGGTATTCCATCAGCCGATCACTAAACACCCAGGCATGCAGGTGCTGGTATAAGCCAGGCGCACACAGAAGCTAGGTTTTAGTTGAGAGAAGTGATGGCAATATCTGGAAGAAAGGAGGGAGCACTTAGCTTGTAGGCAGAACCTCTAGTTCAAGGTAAGTCGGAAAAACATTTTTATGATTTTTATCAAATGGTCAGATAGAAAATAGACAGGAAGTAGTTCTGTCTCCACGGTTGGAATAGAATGCTGTCTGAAAGAATGTGTGGCTTCCCTAAAAACACATTCTTGGCAATTGAATTTTTACCATGTACCATTTCACCATTAACAAGAATTCTGGTTCCATTCAGCTTTACGTTTTCAGTTTCACATATCACATATTAGTAACACCACACTTTCAATTAAGGTCAGATAAACATGGAAAGCATGAGCTTATGAGAATGGGAACAAAAAGATCAGATATTTAGAAAAGACCAAGGATGGGGGAAGCCATCCTTGGCTTCAAATTTTGCCTTAAAAAGTCTATATATGTATGTATTTATATAAATGTGACATACATATAAATATACAGTATATACATACACACCATTATGTAATTTACACGTTCATAATTCTCAAGGATGCAAGAAGCAAATCTAAATACCCATCATATAATTTGGCTGTCAGTTTATAGATTAAAAAAAAAAATCAATCCAACCATCCTATGGCTCCCTGACCCTGAGAGCATCAACCTGGCCAGATACATTTAAACAGACAGTAATGAAGGAGGAAGAAGGACTCAAAGGTTTTAGAGTTTCAAACCATGTCAGCATCAGAGTTCACTGAAAGACATCTTGATTTTATCGCTGCCAGTAATTTTCATCTTCTTTTTTTAAAAGATTTATTTTACTTATGCATACAAGAGCTGGGGTACAGGCCAGAGGGGTGGGGGTGGGGTGGGTGAGAGGATTCACGAGAGACAGGGTTGGGAACAGAACAGGAAGATGTACTGAAATTCACTGCTGAGGGTAGCAGCAGGCTAGACAGGAGAGGCCTAGCCTCTGTGGGTCAGTTCCCTGGCCTGGGATTGAACTTGTGCTGCAGTGGCTGCAGATGGCTTCATAGTGCTGATACTTAACCCCTTACACCACCAAGAAGGCTCCAATTTTTATCACTCTTGTTGGAATTTAATCAGTAAGCTTTTAGTCAAGTTTACCACATCCATGGCACCATACCAGGGAGCCACAATGGGAGCCTAAAATCCCTGTGCTTAAAGGACTTATATTTTCCACTGCTCTGCAAAACAACCCCATATCCAACAAGGCCAGGCTCCTTCTCTCTCACAAGATGTAAATGGTTCATTCTCCATTTTAGTGGGTTTGTCAGTCACCTATAGAATGCCTGGTCTATCCCACATGTCAAAATCCTACATATTTATCAAAGTATATCCTATAATTTTTGCTTGTGAGATCAGTAATGATGCTGGGTTTTGCTTTGTCTTAAGGACTGTATAGTTACTGGGCTGTATTATCTATATGCTGACTTACCTATGACACAGTCACCTGAAGAAACAATAATAGCAAAAGCATAAATCAATGGCTCACACTTATTAGGAATTTATGTTGTGCAGTTATCGTTTATGAGTTTTACATGTATTAACTCATCATCACACACCTAAAAAATTAAGACAATACAACAATTCAATTCCATTTTATAGTTGAAAAACTGAGGCTGAGAATTGCCAAGTAGTTTGCTCAAGGTCACTAACTTAGAAATTGATGAAGCTTAGAGTTAAACCCAGGCAATTTAACTTCAAAGCCCATGCGCTCTTCCTCCAGCATAATTATGCCTACAGAGATGAATTATATTAACCCTCAAATTTCCCCAACAGAGTAGAAGGGCCACACTATTACCCTTCTCCAAAATGAGAGTGGTTAATTCGAATAAAGGTATGCTTTACCTAGGTCACTCCAGGAGTTACTGAAAAAGTCAAAAAGAGAGCTCAGAATAATTTTCCCATTGTTCCCCAACCAATACCAACACTTGAGAATAAATTCCAAACCATTTTGAATCCCACCCTGTACTGGTCAACTCTAGAGTGTCTACAAATCTCCAAAATCTCGCCTTGAAGTTATTTTGAACTAATTAAGCAAGACAGGCTCTAATCATTGGTTGATATTCCTTGCTATCTATTATTTACTTTTTATTCCCCCATGAAGCCTGATGTCTGGTAGGAAGTCTTTTATACTAAAATTTAATTACCTCTTCTACCCTAGGGGAGGTGTGCAAAACCCTGATAACAAAATAAATACATGAAGGTTAAAGAAACTCATCTTAGTATGGGGCTTTACATCACTCGGAGAGGCCATGTTCTCTGCAGTTCACAGTTGGCAGGACAAGGAAAGCACTTGGCAGAGGCACCAGCTGGACTCTCCAACCCTCGTTGATTCAATCCTTCAACCTGTGCTCTCCTTATCTGCTTTGAAGTTTATATATTTGCTTCTCACCATTGGCCAATCAATTAACAAAATGCGAGTCATTCAGAAAGTATATGCTTGGTTGTCCAGAAGGAAATGGAATTACTTTCCCCAATTGTGCACCAAAATTCATCTCACTAGACTATATCTACTCTACGTATGTTTTGCACATGTATTATATGTGCTTATTTCTGCCATGTGACGCACTATGGGTGATAGATGTAGACATCATCACCCTTTCTGTCCGCACCTAACTTTTCATCTATGTGGGGAGTCAAATCACATCTTGTATCCACATTTTTTGTTTCCAATGGCAGCCTCTCTGAGAAGATACTCACTACCTCAATGAAAGCAGTGATTCCTCAACTTGTCTTTTTTTTATTTTCCTCTGTTCCATTGTTATCGGAATCATCTTTCCAACAATAAACTTTATATCCCTCTCCCATCAAAACCCTTCTAAGTTTCTTCACTGATTACTGAAATGTAGCCTCTCCAGTCATCCCATGCAAAATAACTGACCCAGGGCCTCCCTGGTGGCGCAAGGGATTGAGATGCAACGTATAAAGCTGGCTGCAGTCACTGAAGCATGAGTTTGATTCCCTGCCAGGGAGCTACCCACATGGAGCAGCAGACCTCTCCTGACTTGCCCACTGCTCCCCTCAGCAGTGTATTTCAGTCAATATGTCTGTTCTATTCCCCACTGTGGTGAATCCTCTCACCCTCCATACCTCTGGCCTGTACCCCAGCTCTTATATTCATAAATAGATTACTCTTTTAAAAAAACAAACAAAAAAAAAAAACAAAATGTCTGACCCATGTCTTAACCTTTCCTCATACATGCCTTGTTCCAGCCACACTGGACTACTTTCTAACCTAAGCACATCACACAGTTCCTCCCCAAAATGCTGCTCACACTGTCCCCTGTCCTGAAAGTACTTTTCTGCCCATCAAGAGTTTACCCTTCCTGATCATGCTCAGCGAAATAAGCCAGAAAGAAAAAGAAAAATACCAGATGGTCTCACTCATAGCAGGAATCTAGAAAACTTAAATAAGGGACCAGGAAAAAGAATAACTCTAAGAAAGTAAAAATCAAAATCAACAAACAACTATGAATCAGAGACACTCTATGAGGGGTTGGGTGCGGGGAGGGAAGGGATTGGGGTCAAAATAAGGGGGTCGCAATTGTATGGGGAATATAAAAATTAAAAAAAAATTATATATATATATATATATATATATATATATATAAATAAGAGTTTACCCTTCCTTTGACGGCTTCTCCAATTCTACCTCCTCCACAAAGTCTTTCCTGAGACCAGTCATAGTAAGAAGGGATGTCTCTTTCTCTTAAACCCCACTACAATTTAGCTATTTATCCTATAAGGCATTGGTCTTATGTGAGAAAACAATTATTGAATACTTATCATGTTATGTACACTAATGATAGAAAAATGGAAAATAAAGCATGTTTGCAAATTGTTCAAAAATCCCCAGACTCAAACATGTAAACAACTAGCAAGAAGGCCTTGCAACAAGTGCAGTATGTGGGGTTTCTTCATCTTGGCACCATTAACAATTTGAATCAGACAATTTTTGTCTAAGTGAATGTGCTTGGGGAAGTGCTGTGCATTACAGGATATTCAGCAGCATCTCTGATCTCTATCAGCTAGATTTATGATAATATTCCACAAGTTGTGACAACCCAAAATGCCTCCAAATATCACCAAATGTCATCTGGGGGCAACACTGAAAAAACACTGCATCACAAGGTTTCACAAAGTGTGTTAAAAATGCACAGGCAGGTAAGCCTGGGAGAGTTCTGCTCCACAAAGGAGGTGACACAGCTGGACCCTAAAATATGAGAGCATCTAACAATTAGGTGGTATGGGATATATATAGGCTTTAGTGAAGACATGGAGTCTAAACATTGAATGATACGCTCAGGGAACTTTGAGCACAGTGGAGGCTGCATAGTAATGGTGTAGTAGAGGAAAAGGTGAGGTTGGAAGGCACAGAGCTTTGTATAATAATGCATTCATTAGGTACCATCTGATCAATACAGGTTTACAATGAGAAAGAATTTTAGAAATGAATGAGGCTAATTTTCTTTTCATCTTATTTTCCACATTAAGCATTCAGTATAAAGGAATGAGCAAAGCAAACTTGGGGTTGAGTTTCTACATTTCAGACAGCAGATTTCTTTCATTTTTAAAAAGATTTATTTATTTATACAAGAACTGGGGTACTGGTCAGAGGTGCAGGAGGGTGAGAGAATTCACCAGAGAGACCGGGGAGCAGAACAGGCAGACAGACTGAAGACACTGCTGAGGGGAGCAGCGGTTAAGGCAGGAGAGGTCTGCTGTGCCATCTGGGTTTCTCCCTGGCCAGCCGGGAATTGAACCTGCACTGCAGAGGCTGTGGACAGCTTCACAGCACAGCGCTCAACCCATTGCACCATCAGGAAGGCCTGACAGCAGGTTTCTTAACTCAGTAGAGTCTTAGCAATCTAAGTTTTTAAACAGAAACAGTTAACAATTCTACCCTGGAATTTTTGTTAAGTATAAGTAACTAGCATCATATTTCACACAGTAACTTAAAAGTACATGTGTCTGCTTTCATAGGACTGAACTTCCTAAGAAAGAGAACAGGGGTTGTCTCCTCCTCATTAATATATAACCTGTGTTAAATCATTTGACATATTGTACAGTATTCTAAACTCTCTGTGGCATCTCTCATGAATGGAGGGGGGACTATACAGCAAAGAAGGGGAAACGAGTGGACCAATAGAAAGTGGTAGAACTGAGGCTGTACCTGTTTTGGCCTAGACTGGAAGTGGCAGGTAATTTCCACTTTTGTTTTCATGGAAGGCAACTGCCATGTAAGAATTCTCACCATCCCAAGATTTCCACTGTATAAAGAAGCCCAAACTACCAAACTTGAGAAGCCACCACCGTCTGACCATTTCTGTACCCATTGCCAGGTGAACACTGCCTCACCAACTACCTCTGGTGATGCAGAAGTGAAACATTATTTCAGCCTGATGAAAAAAACAAGGCTCTAGAATCATATAGAATACAGTTAAAATATTACCTCCTCTCTTGACTAGGTATCTGATCTTGAACAAATTATCTAAACTCCTTGACCTTCAATTGCTACCTCTGTGAATTGATGATAATGGTCTCTATATGTAAGTTTAGAATAAGAATTAGAGATAACATATATGAAGTATCTGATGTATAATGAAAATTAATGTATGGTTGTTGGGCCTCCCCGGTGGCGCAGCGGTTGAGCGCTGGGTTGCGAAGCTGCCCGCGGCCTCTGCGGCGCCGGTTCGATCCCCGGCTGCTCCCCGGCCACCGGCGGAGGATCCCACATGGCGCGCAGACCTCTCCTGCCGCCCGCTGCTCCCCTCAGCAGTGTACTTCGGTCCTTCTGCCTGCTCTGCTCCCCGCTCTGGCTCTGGTGAATTCTCTCACCCTCCCGCGCTTCTGACTGTACCCAGTGCATGTATAAACAAAACAAACAAACAAACAAAATAAATAAATAAAACATGCCTCTATTAAAAAAAAAAAAAAAAAAGAAAATTAATGTATGGTTGTTGTTATATAAAATTATTCTTTCCCATTGGTTTTTGAATACTTGTAAAAAATATATGTATTTTTTACTCTAATTGGGTGACTGTATATCACATTCATATAGATTATCTATTTATAAAATAAGTGATAGGCATATACTTGAATATTAAAACCATACTGAATGCATTTCAGAAATACCTAGACCTCTATTAGTAATACAGTTTTAATGACAAGAAAATTCTGACTTTACTCTTAATACCTTGCGCAAAATTTCCCTTGGTTTGCTCATAAACCTGAGCTTAACTTGTGCCAAAGAAAGACTTCTTTTAAATAAAAACAACAAAAAGTAATACCTATTATGCATTAATCTTAATCATATAGGTGGACAGATATTTATTAAAGACTAATAAAAAGTTGAAATCACAATCCATGCCTTGGTGAAGTTTATAATCTAATTGAGAGTAACATTTTTGAATGTTACTCTCTATAATTCCAGGTTCACAGCAGCAAAAAAGAAGATAACATATGATGAAAACTATATTCATAAATGTTAAAGAGATATAGAGAAAAAGAGAGAACAGAGTGTCCCGTAGGTTAATGTTGTGATGATCTCTTGGAGAAAATAACTGGAATTATCGATAGATAGGAACAGAAAAGCAAAGCTTTGAAAAGGCAGGTGGGCGGGTTATCATAGGGAGCCAGAAAACAAATGCCCTTCTATAATTTACAGGGAATATTAAGTCCCTTTCATAAAATTTAAGAAAATATGCATGAAATATCTTTAATAGTTATAATTGCATTCCATAGATGATCAATAGTAGATTCCTATTAGTATTAGAACAGTAGATAATGAATTGTAGATTGAGCAAAATGATACATACTAGCTTTAGACTTTTGAGCAGTGGATAGTCTCTACTGCACTATCTGTCCATGAGGATAGTTATTATGAAGGACAGGAGTGTTAGATGGCAAACAGGTAAGACAGCGACTGACTTGACTTCAAAGGAGGGCTCTTTGCTTGGCAAAGAGAAGTTTGGTCTGCCAGTAGGAGGGAGCCAGGCTGCCCTCACTCCTAAGCAGGCGTGCCCATATGTGCACATGCATGGTTGGGAGGTTACAGAGAAGTAGCCTCCTTTTAGGAGGCTTAAAGGAGATGCAGAGTCCTAAGCAAGGAGTGGAGAGAGCCAGGTTTCAGTTACAATAAGAGTGAAAATGTATGTTTTATGAGGAGATTGAGAATGAAAGGAGAAAGATTTATCTGTGGAAAAAGCCACAGTGTTAAGGTGAGGTATGGTGAGGAGTGGAGATCTACAGACTTGGAAGAACTGACAGGAAGGACTTGCATTCTGAGTCTTGTGAAAAATTCCAGAAATGAAAGTTGTATATGAGATTCACTTGCCTCAAGATTTCCAGCTACGACATTATGTTATTTTGATGCCAGATAGAACTGACTAAAGATCCCATTTGGTGAAAATACCTGGTTTATTCATTTGTAACCTGAATGTGGGACAAAAGGGTCTTGGAAAAGTTAAAATTCTGACTTCCTTTTGTATTTTTAAAGAACATGTTTATGTGTGAAATGCTCTTCTGTACATGAAAGCTTTTCTTTTTTACATAGTATTTTAATTAGATTAAGTGATTCCCAGAGTCATCTAAAAGAAAAGAACTCACTGAGCATTTAATGTATCAGGTTCCTGAATTACAAAATGGTGCCTCAACTCTTGGCTTAGTAATTCAAAATTTACATAACAAGTTTGATAATGAAGTCAATAGATACTTTTTTATTCATGGGCTTAAGTAATTGAGTTCTCTCCTAAAATATATATCAACCTACAAGTGAGAAATGTATTGATCAGCAATAGATGGATTTCTATTTCTATTGTTACCTGGGTTTGGATGTGAAAATCAGACCACATTAGGCCTGGGAGGTTATATGGCATCCTGCAGACTCAAAGACGTTTTGACAGAATCAAGAACACAGATAACTTTTGAGACACTATTTTTAATCCCCAAATAATTTCTCTTTGGCTCTGGACACAGGAATCTGTATTAATTTGCATGACTATACCAGGCTCAGTGTTGACTAATAAGATAAATTCAATGTATTTTGCATCAGACATGTCCTTTTTACATTGTTGCTCATCTGAACTATTGAATGTCATGAAGGGAGATACATGTAATCTTAAAGTATCACTAGAAAACAAGTAGCAGGCTCTCTTGTGCATGCTTTAGCATAAGAAAGCACACCATACATTCCCAGCTTGAGGGTTGTGAGAGGTCAGTTGCTTATTCTCTAATCTAAAATGGAATCCTTTTTCCAAAACCCCCAGGAGTGAGCCAGAAGGGCTGCATTGACTCAATGTGAGGAAAATCAGTCATACCAAGACCTCAGAACTGGACAAGACTAAGCTATAATGTGGTTATTCAAGCAAAAGCTGGGCAACAAGTAGATGAGAAAATCTGATTAGATCATGTCTTCAGTTTCTTCTAGAATTCTATAAAAGCATGCCATTTCAAGTACGGGGGGAAATAGGAGGATGCTCATAACCTTGCTAAAGGATTTAAGTAAAACAGTTACGTTGAAAAAGAACATAACAGTCTTGTTTTCCCTTTAAAAAGGGTGAGGACAACTGAAAAGGACAAATGAATACAACATATGTCTATTCAGTGATATTAGTGGTGAGATGGCATAGCTTGCCATTCCCAGCAGTCTTTATGTTCTAAAACTATAGATAGATAGATAGATAGATAGATAGATAGATAGATAGATAGATAGATAGATAGATAGATAAATAGATAGATAGATAGATAAAGTGATTTCATATATATATATATATATATATATATATATATATATATATATATATATATATATATATATCCCTTGTAGGTACTGTGCTGAGTGCCTTTGCTGTATTTTTTTTTTTACAGTGTTCCCAGCATCTGAGGTTGGAATTCTTATTATCCCATTTTATAGATGAGGAAACCAAGACAGTAAAGCTAGCAGCCTAATTATTTTTGTCTTCCTCACTCACTATTCTTTTTTATGTATTTATTTTATACATTTTTTACATAATTTTTCATTTTTGCACAAAATAAAGCCTTACTAAAGTCACACGGTAGTCAGTGGAAGAACTAGAATTCAAATTCAGGGCATCAGCTAAAAAAACTAACATATGAAACTTTAACTAATAAAAGGAAGACATACTGCAGAATACTTCATTCATTAACTCCTGCTGAAGCATTTAGGAGTCAAAAAATCTTACTTTACAATCTAGCAATTCTATTTTTGGGTATGAACCCAAAAGAATATGAGCAAAGGGTCAAATAGATATTTGTGTACTCAGTTTACAGCAGCATTATTCACGGTAGCCAAATGGTGAAAGAAAGCGATCCAAGTTTCCTTTGGCAGATGAATGGATAAACAGAATGTGGTAGACATATATAAGGGGAAAATGCTAAGCCTCATATGGATGGAAATTCTGACATCTACAAAACCACATGGATGAAACTTTAAGATATAATGCTACTAAGTGAAATGAGCTACTCAAAAAATCACAAATGGAGTCTGATTCCATTTATATGAGGTCCCCAGCATCGTCAAATTTGTAGAGACAGAATGTAGTACGGTGGTTTGCAGGGACTTGGGGAAAGAAAGATAGGTACTGAGATTGCTGAGGCTCTACTGAATTAAGAAACCAGTTGACATGCAAAAATATATATCAAAGTAATAATTAAGTTTTGGAACTCTGTTATTTTAAAGGTATTTTAAGTAACCACAATGGATATACTGTGCACTTGACTGTCACTAGGTTTATATTCCATGTTTGGATATATGATTTGTTTTTACCTAAGATTTTACCTATTATCACCTAAAAATGCCCATTCAGATACTTACTTATAAAGAGGTCTATTATGTTCAGTAAAGTAATGGCATATGTAACATTTTGAAATGAAAGGGGAACAAAAATGGCAGGAAGCAGTCAAATAACACAAATCAATAAGAAAAATGCTTTCCTTCAGGCTATATATATTGGAAACATTGCCTCTCCAGATTTTGAATAGAGCACAACAAATTCCAGGTAATGTCTTTAAAGGTAAAAGAGGAACAGTGCTTAAAAATAGCTAATATGGCCCAAAGTATACTTACATAAAAAATTATAAAACAATTGTAGAGATACCTATTTTCAAAAACCAAAGTGGGCGTGATTCTCTGGCATGATCTCTATAGTAGATCTCTATAGTAACTACTCATTACTTAAGGAATAATCCCAAGTTTGACATAAAGTAATTCAAATTTAAATTTCTGGTTACTTAGTTGACAATGATTATATCAATTAATTCACCCCACAACTGTAAACACCCAGCCATTGTATAGTTATGTACAAACATACAGCTGGCATTTAGACTGCATTTCTGTTATAACACTGTTGCCATTTTATATTCACAAAACCTTAAAGTTAAGAGCACCTTACAGCAAGGACTTTTGTACTTCAATACCTAGCACTGCCTGGATGAAGAACAGAACAGATATTTCATTTACAAATTCTACCATTGGGAATTCTGCTACCGTCAGGTGCCCTGGTAGCCGGTATCCAAATACTTATTCTGACTGGTTTCCCTTTTAGAGGATCGCTTTAGATGGCACTGTGATTCAATAAACCACTGGGATACAGCATTAACTCTCAGTGTTACAACTTGAATATCCATTCATATTACAATCAGGGGATTCAAATGATAGATTGTTTCTGGATCAGAGTTTCTCCAGTCAAGAATATTTTTATCTGATGAGAATGACTATTTTGACTTTGAGATATAAAACCCACAGAGATACTAATTCAAATACATTTAATCTGATCTCCATGCATTTCGACACTTCACTGCTACATCCTAGCTATTCTTTATAGGGAAAAACTTATTGTACTGCCAAAAACACCCCCTGCCACCTCGAATGACAAGAGCATTCATGCATTTTCATGAGCTCATTTCAGGACAAGAAAAGCAAGTTCCACATTTCCCAATAAACACATTAAAATACTAGAATATTCTAAATGGATGCTATAATTAAAAGACCAATCACCACAATCCTTACATATGACCAATAATAGGAAATCATAAACTCAAATGTCTTTGAGTTAATAAAATTATGAATGGATTCTCCTATTCCACCCAAATTTGTGTGTTTTTTTTTTTATCTAGGGCTTTTGTTTTCTATTTGATTTTGTTTCAATCATTCCTACAACATCTGAGAAACACAATAATTATCCCATATATATTCAAGTATGGAATTTCATTTGAAAGACTAGAGAATCAATAACCACAGCATAAGGAAAATATACTTGTCACTATTCCATAACTTAAAACTACAAATGATATTTTCTGTAGTCAAGAACTTTAAGAAGTAAAAATGCTAACTCAGTGTTGCAGTTTTATAATTCAAGTAATAATTGGAAATTGCAATTTAGTAAAACTAAAATATATAACTCCTGGTGTTACAACAGCCCACAGGTGTGACTGTTTCACACACACACACATACACACACACACAACAACAGCAACAGCAACAAAATTGTGATTTTTATCAACCAAGCTGTAAGGAAGTGTGAAGAAAACTGCAAGTCTCATTACAAATGCAACCTGGGGAAGAACATCTAGAAATCCATCTATTGAAGTCTAGAGATAACTAACAGAAAGAGCTAATGTTAAATATACAAAACACAAATGGGAAATAAAAATGATTAGAGTCACAATATTAATAATTAGTAATAAGTATAGTAATTTTCTTAAGGCTATTTTTATCTGAACCTTTGGCTGATCTGTTAACCTCTCAATATTCTCCTGTAATGATGATCACAATAAAATGCAAACACAATTCTGAGTGGTGTATTTCAAGAACCAATTGCATTAGTGTTGCTTTAATATAGCCTCTCTCTCTAGACCACTCAAAAAGGAATGGAATGTAAGTTTTCCTGTGTTACTGTCCAACCTAATATTTCCACCTTCCCCCAAACACATCATGCCCTTGTACCCTCCAAGCTTTGACATACACACCCAACTTTACTATCTTTCTGCTCAACTCCTACTCATCCTTCATCATTCCTCTCAAATGTTACCTGGTTATGAAGTCTTCCTGGCTTTTTCTCAGGTCAAGTTACACCTTTACCACTTACCCATGAGTGTTAATAATCATTTGTGTGCCTCCACTACCAGACTGAGTGTCTAGAAAGCATATATTGATTTTCATTTTTTTATGTTCAAATCTTATATGACTCCATAATAATTACTCAGTCAGAGTTAGACGGATGAGATGAATACATGCATGAATAAAAAGGCCCTTGTATTTCAACCCACATTCTGGTATTTTGACTTTGATGTGCTAACAGATTTGGTGCTGAATTATCTATCAGTTGTATGAACTGAATTCAAATGATACAAACTTGATAGTATTAACAAAACCTATTGCTTTATAGCATCAATGATTCTAATCAAAAGTTGTAGGTTATATAGCTTCAGTGTTGTACCTAATGCACACCTCATATGTGCTTACACTGGAGCTTTACAAAGGAAAAATGACTATGACCAAAAATACACCATACCATATGTAAACATAAAATTCTTTTATAAACAAGGCTTTTGAGTAATCAAAAACTATAGTTAACCAAAATACTACATCGTTCATGTGTAATAGGTACAAGGTTTGTATGTAGATTTGTGATTTAACTTTTTTTCCATTATCATTTCAAAACTCTGAGAGCATCTCATCAAAAGATAGCTAAAACAGGACAATGACAAAAATTGAGAGAATGTCCTGAAATACAGTATTAAAGCTCAAAAAATATTCTGAAACACTCCTTACAGCTCAGGAAATTAATTTCTCTTTTCTAGGAAGGGAAGCAAGTATGTCCCAGAGGTCCTAAGTCAGTTTTGTGTTAGCATGCTGCAGAATCATATGCTAGACGGTGCAAACTCAAGTCACCTAGCCCTCATCACTGAGTTCAAAATCTGATCTGATTGATTTCAAATCTAGAATAAAGAAAAAGTGCATAGTGATGCTAAGTTCTTGAGTAAGGCTCATAAACGAGAACTATTCTTTCATCTTACCTAGGTTGCACTCTTCGAGGCATTTCTTTGTGAACTGTACATTTCATTCTAGTGAATTTCAGTCAACTCCATGGTAGACAACACCATCCGTCTTATTTCATCTTTTTAACAAGGACTTGATGAGGTGACACAGGACTGATTCTTAAAAACACATTACCTGCTATGTGAGGCATTGTGTGACAGGAAGAACTATCTTAGTGACAGGCACCTGACAGCAGATTTGTTGATTTCATGGTCACTTCATTTAAAGTAACAACAGGGTGAAATATGCCATCTGATAATCTGTTTGAATGTTGACTGTGAAAAGCACTTAACATTTCTGCCAGCTACCACGACTACAGAATCTGTTCTTCAATATGTGAGGGTCTGTCTTCCTTTTTACTCATTTTCATCAATCCTCTGCCCCATCCCTTCTTCCTCAGAGGAAATCCTCCAGTATTTTTCTGGAAATACATTATGCAGAGAAAGTTGGTACCAAGGATAAACAACTCTCCTTTAAGCCTCAATTCTTAAAGATGCTGTGTAAGATACAGCTTAAGGCTGCTAGTTGAGGAAGCCACTCGGGCCACTTTCTCAAACATACACATGGCTACCCTTCTAAAAAAGTCATTTAACATCTTTAAAGGGTGTGGATATCACACTTCATTTTGTACATCTTGGCTAGAGAAAATAGTAACTTCAATCACCCAAAGGCCATATTTCCAAACTGAATACAACTACATGTCTTTCATCTTATAGTAGGACACACAAAACAAGCCAGATCATAACAGTGGCAAGAGGCAGTGACTCCATCACATTCTGGAGACACTGGTGCCAGAGCAACTCTTCTCCCTCTGCAGGGGAGGATTCTTGCAAGGGAAAGAGTTATGACTCTCCCCCACCCCAACCACCCACTGCAGAGCTAGCTAGCTGAGCTTTTAACGTGCCAAGGCATCGCAAAGATCAAGTGTAGTAATGTGCCAGGGGAGGGCAGACCCAGAAAATAATTATACCCATGTTCCATGTTAGTCACAATAGTAACTTGTTCTTATTAAGCATATTGCGGACCAGTTTCTAAAATTAAGCAGTTATGGTACCTTCTAAAGGAAACTGGTAGCTGCACTTGCCAGAAGTCACCCTTTGAAAAATGGTACATTCGGTAGGAAAACCATATGCTAGGCCGAGCCAGTGTATTTGAACAAAAGGGCTGATTTTAGGTCACCTGACAAATACCCCAACCTTTTTCGGTGTAGAAATCATCTGCACCACTGTCTCTTTTCCTAATTACTCGAGTCCCACTTGCAACAAGACCTCAGCTGCATGGCACAGCCCACACATTCACAAGCCTCTCGGACATCAACATGCTTGAAGCTTTTTAAACAGCATTAAATATGAACCAGAAACATCCCAGTTAAAATTTATACTTTCTTTGAGAGATTTTTTTGACATATTCAATGCTTGTGAAAGCTGAGGGGCTGACGGCCCTAGTCAAATACAGTTGAGTGAGCAGCCTGCAAGGCTTCCCACCCTCCACCTCCGGGCAGGTGAACCGTGACATGGAGGGACAAACCTCTCCTGCCTTCTCTATTCCTTTCTCAGAAAATATAAAAAAGAGAATGAAAAAAAAAATAACTTCCCTCAAACTATTGTTGGATGATTTCTTTGTTTAAATAAACGTCTCAATAGAAGTGGACTCTGGTAGCAATTGGCTACTCCATGGCTTAATTTAAATCTCTTCTAGTCAGTTAATTTCTCACCAAATTTCTCCCTAGAGTGATACTGGCTTATCTAAGTTTGAGGGTTATTTCCCTTTAATGTGTCTTCTTTTATAATTTTAAATGATCCTTCGCCATCTAAGAAACCACTTCACAGTCCTTAGTGTTGTTTACCAAGGACATGAAAATTCCAGCTGCACACTTTTTAGAATGTTGCCGTTAGCATTGTAACATCAGTACTTTAATACATTTTTATTCCACTGCACTCATTTCTGTATTTAAACTTTTTAAAAAGCCTTTATCCCACACTTCCCAATATGTTATATAAGTAATTATTTGTGTTTATTTTGATGAAGTGCAAAACAGATGATAAATCAGCTGGGAAAATTATTTAAGGCGCACCCCTCTAAGCCCAAAATAACAGAAGTTCAAGTTCCACTCAATAGGATCTTGTGTATCCCTGACCATACATATAATTTAAAACAATAAGAGCTCCTATTGGAAAGGCTGGCTATCTTCAGCAGATTTCCAACCTTCATCATGCTCCTCAGATCTCAATACCTGTGAAGCTTCCTGATATTTGGCATTTGGTATAAACTATTGTGTGAACCCAAGCTTCATCACTTCCATTTTCTGCCATCTGGAAGATACTGAGAATGAAATAAAGACCAAAAAGTGTCTGCTTTTGTGTTGGGGGATGGGGTATACCCAAGATATTAAGTTATTCAAACACCAGTAATGTATGGTATTGCACATTCTCACTGTCACAGCCTTTGTTGAAAAGGATTTCCCTGACCTTTCCTGTAACCAGCAAACAAATAAGCCCTCTCTCTCAGCAGGAGAGAGGCACTGGTCCATTAGATCATTAAGCAGTTCTATTCAGATACCCCCCATTCTCCTGTCCTTGGCCCTGAAGAGGGAACTGGCAGCCATCCAATCAGTCAGAGAGAAGGCAGGCAAACGTGATTGCATACAGGAGAGCTTGAAATGTCTCAGCAGGACCCAAGTGGTGGAGGAAACAGTACTGAGGGGAGGATGTGGCCCTACATGAAGGGTAGTGTTCCAACAACGTAAGGCTGGTGATTCAGTCTGCCAAACAACGTAATGACTCACCCAGGCAGGAAAATATTACCACCATGGGGATATTTAGATCGTCTCAGTCTGAGAGTAATTAGGGACTAAACTACAACAGCATGCTTCAGTGATGAAATGAGAAAATAAGCAATACCTCTGTCAAGTTCTGATTGGCAAGTATTAAATGAATATGGGCTTCTATCTTCTCCAACCACCAACTAGGAACTTGTAGCAGACAATCAGGAGGGAGAACAATTTCCACATTTTCATGAAATAAGTCAGCCTACAAATGCGTACACATGCATGCATTTAACACAAAACCGAAAAAAACATGGTGAGGTGAAAAATGTTACAGTTGGCAGAAAGAGTTTTAGGGAAAAGTCATTACCACAATTATATAATTCATTTCTATTGCAGGCATTTGCTCATCCTGAAGCTTTTTCCATCCCTAATTACACTGTCTGCAGAGGGGGAAAAATGAGTCCAGAATGGCAAATGCTAACAATATCATTTTATTAAGAATGATATACAATCTCCAAAATAAAAAGCACATGTGTTTAATGAATTTAGGTAATGGAATTATTTTACTTATTAGTACCAGTCACACAAATGTAAATTCCCTGGCAAAGAGGACAAATGTTAATTTTTATTTCTTTGTATTTTCAAATTGCAGACAATTTGTATTCATTAGACAACGCAAAAACCTCTTTTCCCTTATAATTGTAAAGTGACATTATAATTAAATTGGATAACCTCAGCAGCATCTGCAAGTTAAGGAATCACTTACAAGCTGGCTGTCCGATGCCAGGCACATTAAGCCCTTGAATGGAGTTTCACATAAACAGCCTGTCCCTGCAATGGCCAGGTCAGAACCTCAGTCACACAGATCAAAAAAGATTGTTCAGCCTAGAAAGACCTGGAAGGTCAGCAGTAAGTACAGAATCTTCTCAGATGAGCCCTTAGTATATTCTTCTAGAGTCCCTTCCCAAAAGCTGAACAGACACTTGTTTGACTTCCTTCATGGAGATTCGTTTCCCCCACCACTACAAATAGTGCATCTTACTGTACCAGTTGCACCAAGTACAATGAGGGGTAAACACAAATTATCTGTCTTCTCACTATGAACAACCTCTATTAGGCCAGGTTAATAAACTCTAATAGATGTAAGGGCTAATACAATATTCAGCTATTGACATAAACATAAATATAAATTTCAAAGAAAATAACCTACTTTAGTAAAACTACCTGTGCAATAAAAATTAATGAACTCCAAATGATTCTGCACATCTCCACCAAATTGCATTTTCAGGCTCACATCTTCAGGACATGCTGGGTGGTTTGATGCATTCCCACAATTCATCTTCCTGCTAAGCCAATTTTAATTTAAATGCAATTAAAGGCTCAAAATGAACATTATGTATTAGATAAAGCCCCGAATCTGCAGACTATCATAAATATGATTTTCAGAAAAATTAATTACAAGCCATTAGGGTACAAGTCATCTTACTGAAAATGTTGAGTTAAATTGCTGAATTAGTTTGTTCCTTCCATTAAATGTTAAATACTGATTTTGAGCTTTGTACCAATTTAATATCACTAGGTCAGTTTGTAACAAAAATGTTATTTATAGACAGAACTTCTAAAGTGTCTCAGCAAATTGTTACTAATTAAATCATAGGCATTCTTGGAAAGAAAAATAACCTGAGATGAGTTTGAGACAAATATTAAGAGTATTTTTTTCATGTGTTGCTACTTTATTTATATCATTATATATCATATGTGGTGCATTCTTTTCATATATCGTTTTGTCCCACAAATAAATATCTCACTTTCATTTTGACTATAACTTAGGGATATGGAAAACATACCGAAGTTATGTTTAAATGAAATATATAATGTTGGTCTAATAAACCCCAAATCCACAACCATCCCCTACACTGCAGTATACAGCAAGAAAATCAAGAAAACAAATACCCAATGCTATTGCTTACCCTGAACTTATAAATTCAGAGATCAGCAGGTATAGAAGAAACAGAAATTCTCTTTGAAACTACTGTGTCAACTTGAACTTTCTGCATATATGTCCTTGATACAAGCAATATGCTTTTTCCAGTATAACATAAGTCAGTGGTAAAAACAGTCTCAAAAGCCCAATGAGATCCTTTAGCATTTGGTATAGTATCGATTGATTTAATCAAACAAGCATAGAATATTTTAAAATCTATAAAAACCTGGTTTTAATAATTGAAATGAATCTCTCCATTTCTAATTACTCATCTTAAGACAAACCTCCCAAATACTATTTAGTTATATTAAGAAATATGATCCTAAAATAACTGCAGAATTTTTCAAAACATCAGGCAAACTTCTGACATCCAAAAAATCAACTTTTAGTAAAAGCTCCATTCACAAAAAAACAAAAAAAAAATTTTAGGAGGTTAATGATGGGACCTTTTTTTTTTTTTTCAGTTGTTGCAAAGTAAGAAATTCTTATCTAGGTTAAAGTCATTTGGTTTTATATTCATTGCCACTGTGATAGTTCATTAAAAGCACAACTTTCTTATACAACACAGGCAAACTTGGCAAATAAGCTATTCTAATTATCTTTTTCTCTGATTAAGTAAATATAGATTATCAATTATGAAAAAATAGCAATATTTATTTGGAATTTAGTAGTGATTTAAGCAAAACCACGATTCCTTCCCTCCATATCAGCCACTGGATTAGTCCTAATCCCTTCTACTTTTTGATCACATACTTCTCTATCTCTTAAATCCTCCCCTTTCTCCAGGGCAATATGATTATTTGCCTACTTATTACATCTTGTCTACTTCTTCAAGACACACCCACACAAATTTCTGAATATTAACCCATAACCATAAGGAAAATAGTAATTATGTGACATGATGGAGGTGTTGGCAAATACTAAGGCAGTAATCATTTTGCAATATACAAGTGTATCAGAACAAGGTAGTATATACCTTTTACTTACACAATATTACATGTCAATTACATCTCAGTAAAGCTGAGGGAAAAACCAGTTAATTAGATATGTAATTGGAATTGAGGTAGCTACTTAGGTTGTCTGAAATTGTGATGATTCCAAATGAGAAGGTGAGCATTCTTCATTACTTAGTACCCACATAGATGTGAAATTTACCTAATAATTTTACCTACCCTGAGAACATCTGTTAAAACAGACATTTCCAAATATGGGGAGGTGGTATTATACAAAATGAAATAAAACACATCCCCATAACCTCTGGTAGTATTTCCTCACTGCTTGATTATACATAATAAATAAGCCTACTGAATACCATTTTGCTATTTAGAATTGAGCTATTTATGTCCCTCCTACCAAAAGCAATATACAGATTCAACACTATTCCAACAAAAATCTCAATGACATTCTTCAAGGAAATAGAACAAATACAGTTGAAATTCATATGGAACCACAAAAAAATCATGAATACCCAAAGCTCTACCAATGAAAACAAAGGAGAAAGGAGGTATCACACTTATATGGACAACTGATCTTTGACCAAAGAGCAAAGAATATGCAATGGAATACACAGTTTGTTCAATAAATGGTGCTGGGAAAACTGGACCACCACATGCAAAAAAAATGAAACTAGAGCACAACCTTTCACCATGCACAAAAATCAGCTCAAAATGGATAAAAGAACTGTACATAAGACCTGAAACCTGGGCTTCCCCCGGTGGCGCAGCGGTTGAGTGCTGGGCTGCAAAGCTACCAATGGCCTCTCCAGTGCCAGTTCGATCCCCAGCCACTGGCGAGGGTCCCACATGGCGCGTAGACCTCTCCTGCCATCCGCTGCTCCCCTCAGCAGAGTATTTCATCAGT
The DNA here is from genome assembly GCF_014898055.3 of Talpa occidentalis. Classification (NCBI taxonomy): domain Eukaryota; kingdom Metazoa; phylum Chordata; class Mammalia; order Eulipotyphla; family Talpidae; genus Talpa; species Talpa occidentalis. Next base: position 49,416,384 of record NW_023601104.1, on the reverse strand, counting down.
CTGCCTGTTCTGTTGCCCGCTCTGGCTCTGGTGAATTCTCTCACCCTCCCACACTTTTGCTGTACCCAGTGCTTGAATAAATAAATAAATCTTTAAAAAAAAAAAGACCTGAAACCATAAAATATATAGAAGAAAATATAGGTAAAACACTACAAGACATACATTGCAATAACATCTTTAAAGACTCATCACCCAAAGCAAAGAAAGTCAAGGAAAAGATAAACACCTGGGATTCCATCAAACTGAAAAGCTTCTGCACAGCAAAAGAGACATTAACCAAAACAGAGAGACACCCTACTGATTGGGAAAAAATCTTTTCACTCTAGTCAACTGATAAGGGACTGATCACAAAGATATACAAAGAACTCACATGACTTAACAAAAACAAAATAAACAATCCAGGCAAGAAACGGGCAGAAGAACTTAAAAGACATTTCTCCAAAGAGGAAATGCAAATGGCCAACAGGCATATGAAAAAAATTGTTCAACATCCCTTTTAATCAGGGAAACACAAATTGAAACCACACTGAGATACCACCTTACACCAGTAAATTCTTGATTTTTGATATGGCACATATCAAAAAAAAAAGCAACAACAAATGTTGGCGAGGATGTGGTGAAAAAGGAACTCTCCTACATTGCTGGTGGGAGTGCAAACTGGTCCAACCATTATGGAAACCTGTCTGGAGGTTCCTCACTACTGAAAATGGAGCTACCATATGATCCGGCAATTCCACTACTAGGAACCTACTCAAAGGACACAAAAACATTGATTCAAAAGAACACCTGTACACTTACGTTTATTGCAGCCCTATTTACAATAGGTAAAACCTGGGAACAACCCAAATGCCCAAAAATAGATGACTGGATCAAGAAGATGTGGCATGTATACACAATGGAATATTACTCAGCCAACAAAAAGATAAAACTCACGACATTTGCGGCAACATGGATGGACCTAGAAGGAATTATGCTCAGTGAAATAAGCCACGAGGAAAAAGAAAAATATCAGATGGTTTCACTTATAGCAGGAATATAGGGAAACCAAGTAAGACATCAATGTAAAAAAAAAAAATAACAGTACGAAACACAACAAAGCAAAAACAGACAATTATAAACCAGAGACATACTGCAGGGGAGGAGGAGGGAGAGGCATCAGAGGGAGGGAGGGAGGCACACAGGGGACTGAGGTGATGGTGCACAGGTGCATTGGTGAAGGAAACTCTATGGGGACTACACCTGAGGCAGTGGGAGGAAGCAAATATTGCTTAAAAATGAACAATGATATTAAAAATTAATATTTATAAAACTAGAATTGAGCATTTTATGTTAAAATATTAGTAGTACCAATAATTTCTCTGAGTAAATGTTCAAAAATTAACAATAGTGTCATATCATATATGTAGCCCCAAGAAAACACAGCATGCTTTAAATCCAAATTCCTTGCTGTTAAAAGGTGATGGGGGCAGAATTAAGTGTGGACAGTTAAAAATGTATGCCACTAGGTAACACTCAATTATACACCGCCACCTTGGTATTTTTGTCTTTATTTTTAAAAATAATTTGATTAATTTTAATTGGGTAATATTTGGTTACCCTGATCATCTATCACCACCATACTGCAACCACCACCAAATCATCCTTACACCACCACCATAGCCCACTGTACTTCCTTCCCTCTTTGTTCTTACCCCTGTCCCATCCCCTCACCCTTTGGTGCTTTGGTTCTGTAGTCAGCTCTCAAGGGTTAGATTTTAAGTTTTTCTTTATCTGATTCTTGGTGAATGTGTATTTCACATATTAGAGACAGCATCTGGTATTTATTTTTCCCTTTCTGAATTACTTCACTTAACATTATTCCTTCCAGCTCCATCCGTATTGCCACAAATGGCTTATCTTTTCTGACTGCTGAGTTAATATTCCATTGTGTATTTATACCACATCTCCTTGATCCACTCGTCTGTTTTGGGGCACTTATGAGGTTTCCAAAATTTAGCTATAGTAAATGGTATGGCAATAAACATCGGCGTGCTAGTCTGCTTGTCTCCTTTTCAATTAGTGTTTTTGAATTTAGATTTGAATTTAGATGCCAAGGAGTGGAATTATTGGATCGAATGGCAGATCCATTTTTAATTGTTTGATACATCTCCTTACTGCTTTTCATAAAGGCTGGACCAGTTTGCATTCCCACCAGCAGTGTAGGAGGGTTCCTTTCTCTCCACATCCTCATCAACACTTGTTGTTTCTAGTCTTTTCATATGGAGCATTTTCATTGGTGACAAAGAGTATCTCAGTGGGGTCTTGATTTGCATTTCTCTAGTAAGTGATGGTGAACATTTTTTTCATGAGCCTGTTTGCTATTTGAATGTCTTCTTTGGAGAGGGGTCCATTTAGTTCTTTTGTCCATGTTTTGATAGGGTTATTTGTTTTTATGGAATTTCATGAGTTCTTGGTGTATTTTTCATATCAGTCCTCTGTCAGATGCATCCAGTCGAGTACAAATATTTTCTTGCTTTCAGTATACTCTGGTATTTTTGTACCCTGGCCATGCTCTGTAGATATTAATATAAAGAAACATGGGTTATGTTTGTGGACTAACTTTGTGCAAGTAAGATTAAGATGGCCTTAATCTTAAGGATTCAACCTAGATAATTTAACTCATGTATTTAAAATTGCCTAAAATGAGTTTGAAAGAATAACTGAATTGTCTTAGGGATACCAATCATCTCATCAAGTATGGACTATTATCATTGACTGAACTTAAAGTTCCACATTAAATCTTACAGTTTCTAAGAATGAACTCTGAAACAGAGCAGCTGGTTTTCTCAAGGCCTTAAAATGAGTCATTAATTAAAATGGGAATCAAACCTTTGTAGAAAATCCCTGTATTTCAGTCCAATAAATAATTTTCTCCAAACAACAACAAAATAACAAGACTGGTTATTAGAACTGAAGACACATTACATTCTTCATTTATTCAGCATAACTTCTGTTCGTTAGGAAAAAAAAAAAAAACCTATTATGATACCCAGTAATATCTATCAACCCGTCCATCCAGACCATCCGTCCCCTAATATGAAAAATAACTACTTTAAGACAATAGGTTTTAGTTGTTTTCTATTATTTTAGAACTCTAATCTATTTTTGCTATATTCAGAATTTGTCATCTTTCATTGATTCCAAAAAGTCTTGGAACCAGAAAAGAGCCTAGAAATTAAAGAACTATTATAAATCAACTATGACTGTTTAAACTTGCGCAGTAAGATTTCTTTGCTTACCCAATAGACATATGCTGACCTTTGCTCTTTTAGAGTGTGAGAGTTAAAGATTTACACAAAAACATTTTGTAAAAATTGATATTATTATCTCAAATGCTATGGAACTGGTAACAGATTTCTTAGAGGAGGTGAACTTTTGGAAAGTTTTACTTTTCCTCTGTAAATTATAAATCTATAATTGGCTGCTATTTTTAAAAATTATCATGATAATTGCCTCAGTACCCTCTTTGTTGGAGTACAACAATCCTACTCATCATGAAAATGTCCTAAGTAATTTCTAGAATGAAAAGTAAGTTTTACCATACTGCTTTGAGGAATGAAAAGGAAAAGTAGGGATGAGGTTTCAAAGTTCATCAAATGTAAACCACTTTCCCAAGCCAAAAGTAGTTTGGAAGTCATTTTTAAAGATGAGAAAGATATGACTCAGCATGTTGAAGACTTTGGATGTTGACAACCTTTCTGATACTGATAGAAAATAACATATAAAGACAATAATAAAATAAGTTCCTAGAAGTTCCAGGCACTATTACACCATTACAACTCTAAAATACAGAGTATGAATGCCATGTGAGGAAATATGAAATGAGATGGAAATTCATGAAAGCACAGGACTCTCTATCATCAAAATTTATGAACTTGCCAGGTCACCACTGTGTAGAAACTTTAGCCATATGCAGTAACACAGGCTGTTAGTGATACTAAAGTATTCTCTGACAGTCTGCCTAACTTTGGGGTACTTTAGTCTCAAAAAAAAGTTTAGGTCCACACTTTGTTTTATGGGTTTCTACTGTATTTCTAACTCTTCTCTTCTAAAACCTAAAAAAATTCTCCAGTTTCTTTCATCAATGACTTTTCACAGTGTGATCATAGACTCAAAATGATCATTGGATTTCACCCATTTTCTTCTGTGTTACAATTCATTTCAATTTTCTTCTGGCTACCACTGACCCTTGTTAATATCTGAATTCTCATCCATCATTTTTTGAGTTTCACTTAGTTCCTTGCTGCAGGATGAGGTATGTAATCACTCTTTCAGACCTTACCCTATTCCTTTCACCATGGTTCTCTAAGATTTCTATTTTCCTCAGTGTTCTTCCCTAAATAGTCCTCCTAATTCTTTAAAAATGCCACTCTTACTAACAGGATAAAAAATATGTCTTCATGTCCACCTACATACAAATTATTACATACAAATCCTCCATTCCTAAAACCTCCTCAAGAATCTTTGGCTGTTCATTAATTTAATCATTATTCATTAATATATTTATTCAAAAACATTTATTGAGAATCTAATTAGAGCCTGAGAATATGTTGGCAAATCAAACAGTCATGGTGCTTTTGCTTTCATAAAACCAAGGCACTACAAGGGGAAGCAGGTCACAAACAGTACACTAACTCTCAATTACAAAGTAAGTCAGAAATAGATCAGTGCTGACTTGGAACATTTCTTTTATATTATATGAAAATATATTCATGCAGTTATAAGAAATTTAGTATCTACCAATATGCCATGGGGAAAAATAATGACAAGTACAAAACTACTAAAAATAAACATGCTTATTGACATCATAAATAAGAAAACAAATTTTCTCATGTGTTACCACTACTCTGGTATTCAGAATTAATAGTTTATGCTAACGATATGTTTCATCCTTAGTGTTGGATGTACTAGAATACACTTTTTATGCTTCAAATAGTATGCTGCAAAGGTTGAGCTGCAGGAATTTAAGGAACAAGTTTTAAATAGAAATAGCCTATTACATTACCAGAATCAACATTCATTACAAGAGGAAGGATGATATGACACAGTAGTTGTCAAAGCAATCTTTGTTTTACTCATCCAACTTCAAAGCATAAAGAGCAATGAGAAGTACAGTTTGTAGATCTTATTGTTAACGTTAAAACATTATTTTTAACTTTCTTAATGTGTTCAGAAAAATTCCTTATAGCTATGCAAACTATTAAATGGAATTTTTAACTTATTAGTATACTATTCTAGATATTCTTAATGCTGCTCAAGTTTCTAACAAAACTTAAATTTAAATCATTGAACACTTTCTAATCACAAAGAAAGATTTCCAATATCCATTTTCATTAATATATCATGAGTGTTGCAGGGTTACCTGACTAATTGTCAAATCTTGTCATTCTCCAAATGTAGAAATTAAACACTGCCATGATTTTGAGTCATCCTAATGATGACCAGTATTTACACTAAAACTTTATCTTTTGCTTTTCTCTGCCTTTTCTCCCTTTGTAGCTTTAAAATATTTGTAACTGAAGGCAAGAGATTCACTAGGCACAAACTTAAGCACACTCAAAAAAATTCCAGCTATGCTCAGACCTAAGCAGGACTGCAGAGAGAAGTGGGACGAGGGAAGAAGAAAAGAGAAAAAAAAAAAAAACCGAGATCATTCTGGCACCCAGGATTTCAAATAAGGTTTCACTAGGGCTTCCACAATGTCAGTAGAGTTTTTCAGTCTATCTCCTGGTTCTGCTTCTACTCAAGATACTTCCAGCTGAGACTCTCTGTATTGGTAAGATGCCTGCCAGTAGTTCCAAAGTCAGTCCAGAGAAATGAATGTGCTTTTCTTTTCACAGGTCCCACGATGTCCTCATCTGTCCATTGCCAATCCCTTCACAATGGCCTGGTCAGGATGATCCAGAGATCTAATTGAAAAAACTGAACCACAAACCTGTTCTCAAGATCACCTGTGCAAACAACTCTATCTCAGGGGCTGAGATGGATAAAGATGGTGCCCAAGAGGAAAAGTACAATATTGATGACAGAAGGACAGTGAGTGAATATAAGGTTGCCAAAGCACACATTCACAATTATATCCCTTAACACTGCTAAATGGAGAGAGAATTATGGCAGCTACAGAAATTTTGTATTTGGAGCCTTTAAGGTAAGAGTCCATTGGAAGGGGTGGGAACAAACTACACTGTCATGAAGCTTCATTTGCATAGAAAGCTCATTATTGTTATTTAAACTGCATATTAAGCAATGCATGTTATAAATAGAATACAGGTTTGCCAGGCCACCCCTTGAAGCAGTCATCATCACAGGATATGGTTAGAATTGGCAAATAGGAAAAGAAGGGCATATCATTTCGATTCCTATTTCTCTAATGATTCAAATTTCAAGTATTATGTATAGCTAAACAATACTGTCAGTATATAAATTATATTTACCATCCTTACTTATTTACATGGAAAAGTACTTCATACTTTAGACACCCGGTTATTCAACTACATTCCTACTTTATATTTCTCCAAAATCCTTAAAATAAAGATGGTACCATATCTCTGCACATAGCATAAATTCAAAGATGAGATGGAAAGGGAAAACAGAACTTGACAAAAGGAGAAAGGTTAGCAAGATTTAGAAATGAACATATTCTTTGGTTTCAATATATCAATTTATTCATATAAGGAAAGCTAGCCAGCAAATTTACAGTAATTTCAAAAAATGGCGCAAACTTGATCAGTCTTAGGTAAGTAAAATGTCACTGAAGAGCAGTTTCAGAAGATTTCCCTGAAATGAAATCTTTATCTGAAAGAGCTAATTGGGAAAAACCTGACAATCTGGATGAGTTACAAGAAACTATAACAGATCTTTCTCTGCAGGACATACCTCAAAAATATCAGTAACCAACCACCCCTCCATTGCACAGCATTGAAACCCTGGGTATGTATTTACAAAGCCAATTTGAAAGGAGAGGAAGTAAGGGATTCATCTTAAACAGCCTGTAAACTTGGAACAGTTGAAGCGACACTCACAATGATGATAAATAATGTCCCTCACTCAGCAATACCAGGCTCTGACACTGCAACCAGAGAGCTCAGAAAGATTCTGTGGGAAGAGCTGGAAATGTCAGTGCTCCCACTTCCTCCCAATGGAAAGATAAGATATGCAAGATGCAGGGCTCTTGACGGCAGGATCTTGTACAACCCAAACTATTCCTTTTAGTATTTTGTGTGTGTGTGTTTAATTTTATATTTGCCTATTACAGTAACTGTTAGTCAAATTAGTGAAGATCACAGGCATTATTTAGCTCCTGAGCAATATTTTTAGTGAAATACATAAATCAATATCTCCAAGTAAAAAAATAACGATAAATGAGAAAAAAAGGGAGATATGAGGAGGAAATAAAAGTCTCACTTGGCTTACTATCGGAGCATTTCACTCTGATTTTTTTGTCATAGTCTGAATAATAGTATGTATAAGTGTTTCAAAATAATTATAACAGGGGCCACCGCCGTGGCGCAGCAGACCTCTCCTGCCTCAACCGCTGCACTCCTCAGCAGTGTATTTCAGGTGAATCTGCCCGTTCTGCTTCCCACTCTATCTTTGGTGAATTCTCTCACCCTCCCGCACCTCTGATTGTACCCCAGTTCTTGTATAAATAAATCTTTAAAAAACACAAAATAATTATAATAAAATGTTTACTGGGAGCTTTTGGTATATATGGCATAAATCCAAGTGCTCTGTGTGTATTATTAACTTGTTTATGCTCTCAATATCCCAAAGGTAGGGTCCCTCCTTTTACGTTGAGGAAACTGAGGCAAACAGAGCCAGGTAAATTGCTCAGATAATACTCCTAGCAAATGGCAGCATTAGAATGAGAACCAGACTAAACAATTTATGTTCCCAACTCATGTAAAGGCATTCTAACTTTATTTTAGTTTATAGATGAATCAAAAATAACAAAAATCAAGAGAATTTCTACTCAGAATTCTGTCGCAATCACAGGACTCCACATTTTTATGCAGACTCCACAGATCTGGATGCAGATTTCTATGATATAGGTACTAACAACCACATCCAAACATAACTGTGATATAGTGGTGGTTAGCATCTGCACCCACGTGCCCTCATTTGTTCTAACTACATTATCTAGGACATACAGAACTCCACTGGGCTTAAAAGATTTAAATCAATACCCTGAATTAACACAAAAAACTGCAGAGACACAGGTAAGGGAGAATCTGAATTTATGAAAGAATATCACCATGCTGTAGATAAAGTTTTCACTACTCAGAAAGGTGTGTATGTATATGTTCATTTACAGGGGCACATATGTGTACATGCATAGATGCTGAATGTATACATAGATGTCTGTCCAGGAAAGGAGACACTAAAATCACAATGTCTTCAATTAAGAGAGCATTTCTTATAAGAAGTAAGTTTTGTGACTCTTCTTTGCATAGGAGAATGTGAAATGTCAACTCTTTCTGCTGATGGAAAATCAAGTCTAATGCCTAAATTTTTAATCAAAGCTTATTTTTGTTTTTTTCATTCAGGGATACATTTGAGAAAAGCTAGTTCTTTCTCTTTCAGTACTTTAAATGGGTAGACTGTGTTACATTGCTTAAAGACCTTAGTAGTCACAAAAAAAAAAAAAAACCAACAAAAACTGCAACACACGTGATTAAATGAGAAAACACTTGTACAGAGACACCATATATATCAAAATAGACAGAATTTCTAATTCCATTCCATTGCATTGTTTTTTCTAAGAGCACAAACAATACTGTCTTTTGCCAAGAAGATATGAGAGGTTATCTTAAACTCTCAACTAGAAAATGAAGCCTTTCTTCTTTCTGGCATAATTGTTTAAATCAATATCACTCTTGATGAATTCTATGTTTTATATTTAAAAAGATATGTTTCATATGTACTCTATTTCAAAGTTTGGAAAATAATAGTCAACTCCCAGTGATTCTCAGGAGAGATGCTTAGTTAAAGAACCCTATATACTTTACCTCGGTGGTTGAACCAAAAATAATTTGCCACAAAGTCCTTTCCTCAAACTGCAGGATTTGCCTTACTTCAAGAACCCTCTGAATGCTATCTGGAAGACTGTGGGAAGCCAGGATGACACCAGATAAGAATGCTGGCCAGTGACATGCCACGCACAATGTCAGCCTTTAAATGCAGTCTCTTAATATTGTCTCCTCAAGAATGGTAGAAACTCAGGACATCAACTTCAGAGGTTATTTTTAACTCACCGCTTTACAGAAGCTACGAGGTGTTTGCTCATCAGAGCATGGGTGTATCACAGAGCATGGGTTTATTTTGGGAAATTCTATCATTTTTCACTGAACTGTGAGGTTCCCCTTCCCCCACCTCTTCATCAAGAAGGGGACAAAGGTCACACTTTATTGCTTCCTGCAGAATAGTCAGAATGGGATTAAGTTAAACAAGTTTGAAGTGTTATTTTTACACAACTACTTCAGTAATGTCTTTTTATAGAAAAATTATAATAAATAAAACTGCAATAAATAAGACTGTACTTGACTTTTAATAAAACAGGTCTACTTTTGTATATAATTATCTCCTTTTTAGGGTAATAAAGAGGTACTCCACCAGCCTAAACTCTACTCATGCCAGAGAAAACAAGAGATAGTCCAGAAAATGAACAAGGATTCCCAGACAAGGACACTCAAAAGCATGAACTTCAGCCATTTCCAAAAAGTGCCTCTTTACCTCCCCTTCATGGGAGGGTCTTATAGAAAGTCTCAGCTTTAAAATAATAAAGATGCAAAACTATAGACTGACCATACTGTTCCATTTTATTATTTACTCTAAAACATATTCCAGGTATATTTAAAATAAAGAAGAAAAAAATCTGAGTCTGTATAATAGAAAGGTACAAGGTTTGCCATTTGTTTTTGGTTTTTTTTTTTTTTTCCTTATGAAAGAAAGGTATATCTAAGGGTTAAAATTCAGCATACTGAATTTTACACAGGTCACAGGAAGATCTGCCAGCTGAAGGGGATCATGTATCCAGGCAAGGATTCCCAGTGCATGTCCAAGACAAGCAGACCCTGAGTATAGCAGCTTTCCCAGGGAAGTATATATTATCTCCCCTATCTCATCAGGAGCCATGACATCCCAGAATTGCAAAGCCAAACAAAGTTTGCAAAGGGACATGTGTTTTACTTATCACTCTGTGTGATGGACAGCCAGTGTTTTACTATTAAGTGCAGGGCATTTTAAATGGATGCTTGTGAAATACTACAGAATGTAATTTATAGAAGAAAACACATATATAAAATAAAAATGCTCAATGAATAAATAAGAATACTCAGTGACCACGTATGTTGTACCACATGAGGCAAATAATATGAAAGGTTGGCACTTTGTTCTAAAATTCATGTCTTTTTGACATATCAGAGAGATCAGACTAGAAAAATGCTGTGGAAGGCATCTTCCATTCAGGTGTCCTATTCCAAATCTCACGAGTAACAAGAACACAGAGAGGTTTTGTCCACCTGGCCATTTGTCAGCAGCAAGGGTTGCCTCAGGTAGAAGTCAGGCACAGAGTTAAGGGAGATGATGGCAACATTATTCTGTAACACCTTCCGAGTGTTATTACAAAATGACAATATTGTTTTTAGCCCATTTCTCTTTACCAGATTGACAGAATTACAGGTTGACATTATTGTGAAATTTTATGATGTATCATGTTATCTGTGCCAGTTTGATTAGCCTTGATTGACAGCTTCTACCTGAACAGAAAGTGAAATGTCTTAAAACTATAAAACCAGTGAATCTTGCATGACTTTCACAATAAACAAAACCTCTAGCTATTTTAATTGGTAACTAACTACAATTTCATCCACATCTCATTCTATTAAAATTTCATTTCTTTCTCCTTCATCTGGAGGCTGAAGCTAGAGGGAAAGAAAGAAAACCAAAAACCCCAGGCCACAGATAAAATCACCATTTGCTTTCTGAGACTTTAAAAGCATTAGGAACAGACTGCTTGCCTAATATGGCCCTGCCCTGCGCTACCATCCGAGGAGATAGATGTGCCTTGGACTTGGCATTCCTACATATAGTAAGGCTGAGCTATGAGGCCTTTAAAAACATAATATAGAAAGCCTGGCACAAGCTCCTATCTGCATTATCACCACACCTCGGCAATGCTTCTCTCTTACAGGATCCTCATCTGTTTCCGAAAGAGAAGTAGATATACTTTTAAAGCCTGGAACTAGAAACTAGACTGCCTAGTAAATTAAGCAGAGGGGCTGGACTTCTCCCTCTGGCGCTGTACGGTGAATTGAATCACAATTCAAACTGGAATGAGATTGGTAGTTTCCATTCACCTTGCAGATTAAAGCCATTCATATCACAGAGTCTGGACACACTAAGAGGTGCAATTAGACACCACTTGTAGATTCCACTTGCTCCCCCGCCCCAACCTGTAAACACGGTCATAAAAAGTGGGACTGGATCTAACCAGCCCCTTCTGATCAGAAATCTGCTTGACTTCATTCTTTGTATCTCTTTGGGAAACTGTAACAATTATACTGCCTGTTTAAAATTACCACATCATAAAGGGATTTTTCAGAAGCTACTGAATTCTATTCTTTGTTGCACATAGTGATATTAGGTTCCCACAAAATGAGGGCCTGAGCTCTATAGTAGACCAGATTCTGAGGGCAAAGCATCTCGTTATGAAAAGAAAGCAAAATTTAAAAATCAACGTGATTTTTTCAGACTTTTGAGTATGGATGATACATCAAGAAGGTTTTTCTTATTCTTATTTCTTATGTGAACACCAGTTGATTACCCAATTTACAGGAAGGAAATGCAACTGCTGAGAAGCACTGGGGTGCATTTTGTTAACACACCCACACAACTTCCTATTAACATGAAACATGGGTACACTTATTCATACATACATTTGAACTTAATACAAATGTTATTAATCCCAGAAAGTGAACACTCACACAGGAGAAAAAAAAAAAAAAAACAGACTTACCACCTCTTTCTTAAAGATTCTGAATGGTTTGGTCTGGTCTCTCCCTAGTTTCACTGTTGCTCCTAGGGCTACCAACCCCTGCTTTGAATTTTTCCTCCCCACTTCCATTCCAGACCCAGACAAGTAAAACATAATCTTGAAATGGAAAGCCTGCTTGTACCTCCAGGGTCTATTTTCTGGAGGTTTGGTTTACATTGATAACCTGAACTGTGAATATTACACAGTCCCTCAAGCTAATAGTGGACAGTCTTGGCAGGCAACATTAACACAGACAATTTTAAAGCTGTGATAGATACAGTCGAGGTTTTCAGAATAAAAAACCTACACATATATTGAGTCTGTTCTTTTCCTGATGAGATCAACCATGCAGCTCCCAGAAGGTCATAGAAAGAGAGTCCCAACACTACCTCCCTTTAGAGAATGGGCAGTGGTTGGAAAGATGACATCCACTAGAAAACTCAGGTCTATGATGGGCACATCTGTCAGAGAGAAGTCTGGGTGAGAGGGTAAGGCTCTTGTCTTTAGACTCTTGTTGGAGGGGAGAGGGCTGAGGGCTGTGTTATTGCTTTATAAGAAAGTATTTGTTTTAGGGGTTATAAGTTTAAACCTCTACAGATGTATATTTTCACACCATGCCCACCACCAAAACTCCAGTAACAGAGGATAGGATGTAATGAAAGATACAACGTGGCTATAAAGGACCACAGCCCATGTCAGGTGGTGCTGTGGCGCAATGGAGATCTGACATAGATGATCAAAGCCACTGTTCTGGGTTTCAAGAAGGGCAGGGGTCACTGCCATAGTTTGCCAAAGCTTAAGCAGACATCACATCTTATATATGTGGGAGACATGCATAGAGATGGAGACAGAGACACCCCCCCACCGCCACACACACATGCACACACACAAATACACTCACACACTATAGTATCACTGTGATCAAAACCAGAGGCTTGGAAATTGGAACACTTGCATTCAATCCTGTCTCTAAAACTTACTAGATATAATCTCTGGACTAATAATTTAACTTCTTTAGCACTCATTCTCATATCAGCAAAATAGGAATGATGAAACAGATTATAAGGATTAAGTAACCTATGTGAAGCATTTACCATAATACCTGGCACACTGCCAACATAAAAAATAATCATGACATATCATAACTTCCCTTTCAACAACTGGGAAACAAAGTTATGCACCATGAATGGTACCCTAATTGCTTAAAATTATTCTCTTATTTCATCTGTTCACTTGACAACCCTTGAATGACCACCCTCCATGTCCCAGCCCTGTGGTAGGAGGTATTTCATGGTTAGACACTCCTGAGTTGGTTTGTTCTAGACTCAGCTTCCATAACTCCTCAAAAAGTATAGATGGATTTCTGAAGTAGTATTGCCATATTGGTAATTTCCATATAGCCATCTGTACAATCTGTGGAATAGACACTCAGAGTGCACAGGAGATAGATCAAAACTGTACAAGGCCTTAAGCACATGAGAAGGCACAAATATAGGATATTGGTACAGATCTCACACCCCAGTGGCGAGAGGAGCTGGGACTCGAAAACCTCCTGACTCCCACATCCACCCGTGCCAAGACGGCCAGCTGTCTAACCTCTATGAACCAGTTTCTCATTCTGGGATAATCTGTATCACAGATAGTCTGTAAGAAGTTACTGGGAAGTGATTGCCAAGTCACTCTCACATAACAGGTAATCAATAGATGATAGATACCGAGAGATACTTGGGCTCATCGAAAGCTTTGACTTCCTCTGATGGAAGGGAAAAAAGTGCATACACAGAATTACTCAAAAGCACAATGAAACTACACTAACATGTGCAAAATAACAGAAGAGAATATGCCAATATGGTGGAATGCACATACACTGACTTCGAGGAACCCAGCATTCTAGTCTGTTTCACCATTAACTAGTACTTCAAGCATGTACTAACTTCAACCTCTTGTAGCATCTGTTTTCTCATTTAGAAAGCAAATGTCTTGTAGTTTTTTTGTTTTTTTTTTTTTTATAAAAAAGTTGAGAGGACGCACATACCCCAATTATACCCAGGTTAAGGGTATACTGGTTTTGGGATGGCTTGAAGCATGCAGTAGGGGCAGTCCTGGAACTGCACCAAGCAGTGGGAGGGACTTCTGAATGGAGGGGACTGGAAAAGTAAACATGGAGATAATGGGGTGAGTAAAATCAGAGACAGTGGGGTAAGTTAACTTGGCAGGATCCGGATAAAAAATGTAGGGGGGTAGGGTAGATAAAGTGAAGGGAATATGGTGAATAAAAGCAGTCACAGGTTTTTCAGCCAAGCAGTCTGTCCAGCACTGAACATCCTGTTAGTCTCTCTTCCTGCACGGTTGCTTCCACACCACCTTCCCAGGGCTTGCATGCCTCACCTCCTCTCACTGTGGGATTTGTAATCACAGGAAAGTCTGTCGACTAATCCCTGGGAATTCCAGAGCAGTTTGCAGCTGCTCTAAATTGCTCCATTAAAAATTTCTCAGCGCAATCTATATTGTAAAACTTCATGTTTAACAACAAAATGAGTTTGCAGCAAGATGCCCATACAATGAAAAGCAAAGAGAGCTTCACAGCATTTCCTAGAGACAGGCGATTCCAAAAGTGTTTTCATATATTTTTTCTCCTCCCTACAAATAACTTTGAAAGTACAAAGTTCATTTCTTTTAACCTATATTCATATTGCAGCTAGTTTTAAAATTACAAATTGCATTTCCAGAATTTTGTTATCTAAAGATAAATATTCTATCTGCAAATTAGATTCCCCCCCAGCACTGCTAACTATGCATCTTCTAGATGACCCCAGGGATAACCACCACTCTCTGCACAGGAAGTAGCCCAGCTCCCACTTAGGAGCTGATTTTAAAGAAATCATGACTGCTATTTCACTATGGAGAATTATCATATTTCCACCAAATCAAAGAGACATTCCTTTGTTTCTTTTTCTATATTCTTCACAGTGGGAAAAGTGGTGATTTTGGAAACTCATTCTCAGAGCAAGTCAATCCTTTTACAATAATGGGGAAGGGTCTAAGAAAGTAGTGTACTTAGAAACCACCTAATAGGAAATTAAGAACAATGCCAAATTCAAATGATGAAATGCCCAAAAGGTCTTTGCATCCTGACTATTACCTTTCATGAGAGCAGGGGGCAGCGACAGGGAGGTGATGGCCGAGCCTGCCATTCATGCCCTTTTCTGTGGCCCCACAAGGAAGCAACAATGTTGCTTGACTAAGGAACTGAAGTTTCTTTTATTCAGACATGTAGGGCCACAAGAACAGTACAGATATCATTATCTGCGTGCTTGTCTGCCCATGGGATTTTTAAAAATATCTATGACCATCTCTGTAGCCCCAAAGCCCAGTAGGTAGGTAGTTGGTAGAATGAGTAAAATCATTGTCCACACCAAGGTATGTAACTTTCCAGATGAAACTGATTAAACCAAAGAAAACCTGCAATATATGAAGAGGAACAATTATAGGTAATTCTACCCATGGTACACAATAGGCAAAAAAAAGAAAGAAAAAAGATCTAGATAGGATCTGCATAAGTAGTGGGGTTAGGCTGAGGTGGACCCGAGTACAACCATTTACTGACAACCGGATCCTTCGAGCCTAACTCACTGATTGCCTTTCAATCATATGCTGTACACTAAAATCACAACAGCTTGGGATGGGGATGCAAACCAAACACAACACTCATAAAAGAACACAATAGGTGCTTTGATGGCCCCAGGTGGGATGGAAGGAGTGGGGCAGTATAGTGTCAGGTGGGCTGGGACACAGGATATCACTGGAGCTCACAGGAGAAGGTGCCCAATTCTGTCTTAAGTAGTAGGGCATGGTGGAAGGAATGATAGATTTGCATTTTCCCCTGAATACCAAGTAAATGAAATATACTTAGGCTTTTGAACAGAAGGAACAGGGGAATGGAGAGCAATCCCACTAGGAGCCACTACAGGTATAAACACCACATGTATAAACATCCATAGGATGGATGAGGTTAACAGAAAAAGGCAGAATCTTGATCACAAAGGCTTGTTCACTATATCAAAGATGAACAAGAATTTCCTCATGTCTCATCACTTTCAGTATTATGTGATAGCTTCTATGTTATTCAGTGACAAAACTTACAGATTTCTATAATAAAAATGGTTCTATTCCCAAGGAAGAAGAATAGATGCACAATATTCCATTCTTTGCTTTTTTTTGCCTGAAGGCACCCCTAAGAGGTTCACTCCAAGGAAGGTAGGATGGATTCTCAGGATTGAGTGTTATGCCTTATCTAATGCCAAATCCTGCAAAGACTTAAAGAGTTTCCCATCATGGGATCACAAGGAGGGGGAATCAACCTATTCTAGCACTTTTTTAGATCATGTTTGAAATGGAAGAAAGGGTAATAGCACTCTTGCTTCACTGTTGTTTATTTTTGGCTCCATCTGCCATTCCAGAGGTGGACCACTGAGTTTGGCTGATCCAGATGGAACAGAGTAAGAAAATATTTTACTCAAGACATGTCATATACTATTTGGAACATTTAAAATGCACAGCAAATCATTCATCATCCTTAATACTTACACCAAATAACAGTCTGATTTGATTATTAACTGAAAAGACCATTTCCCCATGGCTGGAGCTGTGCATCTCAACATGGCAGTCCCCAAATGCCATTAACTGGTTTTTATTTCTCATGCCATTGGAGGTCAACTTCTGGTAACCAGATTCCTGAGTGGCTCTGTGTGCCAAATGGATATTTCATTTTTGTGTGATGAAGGATAAATTTGATTTTTAGTAGTAAATTTACTGTAGTATACATACAGGTCAATTTTCAATGATTCACACTTGAAATTTACAATTTTACATTACAATGTTATTTTAATTAAAAAATCAAAATTAAAAAAAAAATAAGAAACCTGAATGCAAGTAGTTAGGAACTTAACAGATCAAGCCTCATGAATTCTCAGCTATCTTAGTGAATTTAAACCTACTCAACTTGACCTTCCTGAGCACCTGGAATTCAAATAAAGGTATTGCTAAATCTAGGGAGGAGCTAAAAGTTTTTGTGGGTGTTTGTTAGATGCCAGATCCTGTGCTGGCCTAGAGTATATCATAAAATTGAAGCATGTGCCTTTTCTTATGCAGATAAGTGTGCCTCTCAAATAAAATTTATCCTCCTTGAAACAAGTTTGCTTTGTATCTCTAGCAGACTATGTTGGGAATGGGAATGAATGCTCTATAAGCCCTTTAATCTGGGAGAAGTGTGCATGAAGGTTTTATTTTTCATCTCCTTGGACCTTCCTTTTTTTCTTAATGTTTATGGAGATGGAGTTGGTTTACATCGTTGGGTTTGTCTAAGGGTTTATAGGTACAAACCTCTACAAATATATGTTTCCATATGATGCTCACCACCAGTGCCCCAATAAACCTCCACATGTTCCACAGTCCCCCGTGTCCCCTCCCCCCAACCCCACCACACACTTTCTGGTTGCCTCAGCTTGGCAGTGGAATGTCAAGGTTTTGTTATTGGTTTATTGCTTTTCTGGCCCTTTTTTCTTTGCTCTATGTTCCATATATAAGTGACACCAACTAGTATTTGTCTTTCTTCTTGACTTATTTCACTTAGTATTATCCTCTCCAGCTCCATCCATGTTGTTATAAATAGAAGGAGCTCATCTTTTTCTCTAGTTCTCACTAGCTGAGAGGTTATTGCAAGCACTGGACAATCCGACCTGTTCTTTGTTAGATGCATGCCTTTGAGTGGAAACTTCACCTCTATAAGCCATGGCTTCCTCATCTGTAAAATGAGAGAGTTCTTACAACTACATATGAATACTGAAAAGATTAAATCATAAGCATGAAATATGTAGATGAGTGACAGGTACAATGAAAGTGCTCATAAATGTTACATATGATTCAATGAGAATTTGTTTTTGCATAAGAAATTATTCCTTTATCATAATAATTAAGAGGAAGGTTATTTTAAGGTAATATATAAGGGTAATATATAAGGGTAATCTTCTACCAGTAATGTGATTACCATCCTAGTAATAAGAATTGTATACAAAATAAAGGATCAGTAGCTCCAAATCAAGCATCTATATATAAACATTTCTCATTTCCTTTAGTATCATAATTATATTTGAACCACATCTAACGTTTCCTACCATACTGGCACACACTACTCACATCTGCGAGTATTTCTAAGGTATCCTCCACATACAAATTATATATAATTCTGGAGGTCACAGAAATTACATGAAATTCAAATCTTTTAAAAATTGAACACTGTCTTTATGAATAAACGTATTTTAAGTCAAAAATACAGCTAAACAGGATGGCATTTGAGGTATCCTGAGGGGATGGCATAAGTATGCATGCACCAGACAGCCTATCTTTTTTCTTTTGTATTTGTTAATTGTACTTTGGGAGGGAAAGATGAATGTGAATTTTAACATGTATTTTAATACCATGCTTTATTAAAAAAGATTTATAAAGTGTTTGTAAAGAGGCAAACAAAGATGAGAAGTGAACAACGCTATAACTATGAAGAAAGGAGAAAAGGACTGGGGAATTCTAGAGGAAGGCCAGAGAGGACTGGAACAACAAAGAACACATCATGAAGCCCCTGAACTTGACAAAGGGAGACCACAACTTTGATCAGTGTCCTGTTCACAGAATCCACAGTACACACACCTACTAGTTGCTCAAGAGAAACATAATAATTATCCCCTTAAAAGATCAGAGACAAACTTCTCCCACAGGTCTCCAGAGAAAAGGAATCTGATGCAT
The DNA here is from genome assembly GCF_014898055.3 of Talpa occidentalis. Classification (NCBI taxonomy): domain Eukaryota; kingdom Metazoa; phylum Chordata; class Mammalia; order Eulipotyphla; family Talpidae; genus Talpa; species Talpa occidentalis. Next base: position 49,397,513 of record NW_023601104.1, on the reverse strand, counting down.
GACAACAACAATTTTCTTGCAGTCAGTACAATGATTAGTGTTTTGTTTTGTTTTCCTTTCTGTTTTGTCTGATATCCCTGAATACTAAGCCTCATGCCACAACACAATTCAACTCAAGAAATTCTCTAGTGGAGCAAAATGATACAGTCTTACAGTATCCTATGAGACTTTCTAATAGATTGTGGAGCATATCCCTAGAGGAACAGAGTGATACATACCTTTCTGAGGGCAAGAAAATGTGTTCAAGTGATTCCTAGACCTGTTTGAGAATTCTTGAGAGGTCATTTGTGCTTGTGCGCATGTGTGTGAGCATGCATGTGCACACTTTACCTTCTAGAATATAAACTGATAGTGGTAGACAGAACTTCAGTAATTCTTTTTTTAAAGATTTATTTTATTTATACAAGAGCTCGGATATGGGCTAGAGGTGTGGGAGGGTGAGAGGATTCACCAGAGACAGAGCGGGGAGCAGAACAGGTAGACAGACTAAAATACACTGCTGTGGGGAGCAGCAGGCCAGACAGGAGAGGTCTGTCGCACCATGTGGGTATCTCCCTGGCTAGCCGGGAATCAAACCCTCACTGCAGAGGCTGCAGACAGCCTCACAGCGCTTTGCTCAACCCGCTGCGCCAGCAGGGAGGCCCAGAACTTCAGTAAGTTTAACAGGACCTTTATCTGTTAAAGAGAGGAGGTGAAGCCAAGTACTCTAAGACTTTTAATAATGACTTCATCATAGAAATGCTACTTTTATTTATGGATCCACAGGAAAGCGTAATATAATACTAAACCAGATACTAACCTCGAGTTAGCATTTCACTATGATGAAATGAACAGCAGAACAATAATCCTCAGCCCTAGTTCACCTAACTCTATGACTGTGACAGACATTTAGCTTCTCTGGCTCTCTCTCTTTAATCACATGTAAAATGGGAATGTTGGATCAGTCATGACATTCAGAAATTATGGAACAAGCCTTTGTTTGACACGCAGAATCAGTAATATACATCGATGTCCCTTCTCTGCATAATGTGTGCTTCTTGATATAAACTAGGACAGAGTCACATGTGGACAGCTGATGAGTGATTTATAAGTTCCTACCCCCCACCCTTCTAGGGTAACCTCAAGAATGAAATGAGTAGTAATTTTAAGTCAAGGGATAGGTCTGGACTTCAGCATTCTTTGAATCAAACAATCCCATTTTCAAATATTTAGGAAAAGATCCTAAAGATGAGACAATACAAATCAGAGCTGTCTGAATATGTGATGGTGTTATCCATTCAGATGGGCTGAAATAATACCCATAACCCAAGTTTCCCATCCCCCAGCCGCAGTTCCACAGCCTATCCAGCTTCAGGCTAGCAGTCGAGCAGACTAGTTAAAAGACAATTAGTCCAATTTCACATTCTCTAGCAGCCGAAAAATTTCATGTTATTTCAGTCACAGTGGATGGATGCCAAGTTCACTGGAAGCAGCCCTGCTGATTTATCCAGTCCATTTTAATACTTTAGAAATACTGTTAAAACATGGCTGTCCTAATTACACAGGGATCAACGCACAGTGTCCCTCTCACCCAGGATTCTCCCAGAAGGGCTGCAATCAGCTGCATTCCCCTTAATTTCACCATGCAATTCCAACTAATTTCATCCTAGTACAGTGCTGTCAGACAACTCCCATGCCTCTGCGGTTTTAATCGATTAGCTCAATGTCTCTATAATGCATCACCAGCTGCCAGGCACAGAACTGGACGCTTTGCAAGCATTTCAGCTAAAAGACAGTTTAATTACTACACCAGCCTCTCCAAGGCATAGGCACAAAGCCTTGGAAGCAAATTATTAAAATATTTGGTGTCAACAAGCCACTTTATAATGGAGCAAACAATGACAATTCACAAGATGGAAATACGGAGAAAAGTAAGTTTTTAAATTGTGAGTAAGCTTTTTATGGACTCTAATATATTCAAGCAAATGGACTGGCTTCAGTACCACTATTTCCATAAGGCACTTGTGTTCCCGGGTCATTCTTTTGTGGAATATATGAACATTTAGGACAATGACTGGTTTTGAACACTATCATTCAGTGAAAAAGGAAGGACTTAGGTACTTAGCATTAGTGAAAAAGTAGAATCGATCACAATTTTTACTGCCCTCTACTCAAAAAACCAGGGATAAAAAAACAACTCTGGTCACACATCCCTTAACTGTCAAAGCTTACACAAGAGTGGTCGAAGCATAGTATTAGGTAAACAGATGTAATAGCAACACTGCAAAACTTTTCAAATCTATTGGATCATTTCATTATGTGTTTTTTACCTACTCTGGTAACAAAGAAACCAGAAAATTGTAACAAAGAAGAAAAAAAGTAGTCTTAGTCATGACTTAGATGTTTGTACAAAGCTGTGCCAAAAGTAGCAGACAAGCAAGTATCACAACCCCATGAGGGTCAATGTTAGTCCCTAAGGGTAAAACCCAAGGAACTGAGCATCCCCAGCTACCACGATAAGGTGCTAAGGGTTGGTCTTAGGGGTCTATGCCTTAGTCTACAGAAGTCACTGGCTACAAAATGAATGATTCCCAATAAAAGCCTCAGACAAAAAAAGAAATGTATCCAGCTTCAATATCAAAAGGAGAACACAGACATCAAATGAACTTTTTCTTAATCAGAGGCACAAATCCAGTTACAGATATAAGTCAATACCTTGTTTTAAAAAGAATTTGGAATATGCGAGAAATAATGGTTTTATATTAAGTTTTATACATTACCTTCACTTCTTTTGATTGAAATTGCTAACTGGGGGACACACTTAAAATGAGTTATGATGGGCCGAGTATCTTCTGGCATAGTCCACAAAGATTGAGTGACTATACCTCATGTGAACAAAGGAACTGGCTTGTTACATACACTAAGAGCTATCTTTTGTAGCTTAATTTAAAGCATTAGTAATTTCTATTTAGCATTTGCCTTTTCCCCTCCCATTTTCCATTTCTTTACAGCATGACATTGACACAGAGGTAACACCAGCTGTAGTTCCTTAATGCTTTCAAATGCTTCCATCTACATTACATCCTATGAGCCACACAAGCCCTTGAGGTCAGAGGAATAGACTATCATTTCCCTCTCACAGATCACTCCTCTGACTTCTCCTGAATCTCAGAGTGGCAAAACCATCACAAAAACCAGTTCTTCTAATGCTCTTGACACTCTTTCCAGTATAGCATGAGGCTACTAAAAAATCTTAAGACTGTGATGAACAACCTTTCTTCCATTTTATATCATTTATGTCTTTCTTAAAATATTCCAAACCCACTCTTGCTGCTTTTAAAAGTTTTCTAGTTAGGTGAGTGCCCATGCAATTCATCATCTACCACCCATTTTTGAGAGTGGAAGACATTTGTTGGTAATTATACCAGAATAAACAGTTAAAACAGAACTGCCCCCAGGTGAATGGGGCATAAAGAGTGATCTTTAGTGCTGGTAATCTACCTCCATGAATCTGCTCAGAGAAAAGCCTTTGTCTGTGGTGACCCCTAAGTGAGCACTCAAAAGCAACAAGGTAGCAGGCAACATCACTTCACATACAGCTTTGGCTATACACAGCATTAAGCTACAGGGCCTCTGACCTTTGCTTTTAATTCATTCTCAGTAAAGCACATCAATTGTTGTTCCCCATTTGCAATCTATCTGTGGGTCTCATAAGCATTTCAATTTGAGTTCCTAGCTCAAATTATGAGGTCACTGTAACTAGAGGTCAAAGATAGTGAAATATTGGTGTTTTCATGTAGTTCAACCAAATACTTTGATCATCTCTGTTTCATTCCCAGGGTAGGTAGAATGCTTTATATTCTGATGTGATATCATACAAAATCCCAACTATTACCTTTTCTGAATTTTTCCTTCAATCCATTGTTTTCTTGATTGCCTGTCTACTCAGAATCATGCTAAAAAGCCCTCTATACCCATGCTTCTCAAACTTTAGTGTGCATATGAATCACCTGAGGATCTTGTTAAAGACTCTGATTCAGAAGGTCTGGGATGGGGCCTGAGATTCTGCATTTCTAATAAGTTCTCGGGTGACACCAATGCACTGGTACATGTACCACACTTTGAGGAGCAAAGCCCTGGACTGTAATGTTCTGACAGATTTTGTTGTAGCTTCAGTTATTAGCTCATGACTCTGGGCAAGTTATTCAATGCTGTTAAACTTCAGTTTTCATATATGTAAAATGATACCCATTTCCTATAGTTGAGCATTAAATAAAACAATTCAAAATGATTAGCACAGTGCCTGGCACATTATTAAATGAATAGTAATAATAATGATGACATTTTCATAAATGCAAAGAAAGAGAACCTTGTTCCTAGGAGGTAGAGTTTACTTACAGAATAATACCTGGAGTGTGGTCCTGGGACCACTAGCATCTAATATTCATCAGAACTTGTTACAAATGCAAATTCTTGGGCCCAAACGAGACCTAATAATCTGCAACCCTGAATATTGCAAAATTAAGGTGAGCTAGATTGGTAGTGTCTTGCATATTTTTTAACAGATTTTCATTTTTTGGGTACCTTTCATATCATTTTTTCTTTTATTTTTTTAGTATCTTTCTTGAGATACATTCTTCACTTGCCTTCCAGACTACAAAGTTCCGATTTTCCTACCAACTCACTGGCTGGACCTTCCCAAAGCTCTGGGCTTAATTCTCACCTTGTTTTTATCTATAAATATTGGAAGGTGCTAGGAATCCCTCTCCAAAACTCTTCCTTCTCTATCTACACTTATTCCTAGACAACTTTACTCTGACCTCAGGCTATAAATACCAGATACATACTGATAACCCCTAAATGTATTTCTCTAGTTTTCACCTCCTACCTAACTATATACTCACATCAAATTGTCATCATGGGACAACTCATTAAAGGTATCTTAGACAAAACTCAGTTGGCACTCAATAAATATTTCACAATTTTGATATATGAAATAACTGAAGTTCAGATAAAGTGAACTGCATATGGTAGTCAGCTAATCAGTATATCAGAGTCCGGACTAGAAACACAATTTCCTGCTTTTTAACAGCCATTGTGCCCCATCTGACCACATTACACTGCCTCCCTACTTGATTATATCCACTGGGAAACAAGTAATCTATAGAATAGCAATTAAAGGCTTTTTTTTAATGGACAGCATTTCTGTGATTCTAGAATTTTTTCTGTAAGAAAAAATACTTGGCACCGTATATAGAATATCATCCTATTTTATTCTTTGTCCCCCTATGCTGCTTGATCAGTGTCTCTTTGTAACATTCACTATGGCATGACAATGTCTACTTCTCCTTAATGACAAATTTAAGTTCAATGGAAGCAGGACTTCTGTGTTCTTTCCTGTATAAAAGAACACGAGATGAGTGAATAAACATAAGGTGAGTGAATGAACAAACACGGGGATCTAATATTCCACCATTCATTCTTTCAGAAAGTCAGAATTCTACCTTAGAATAAACAAAATTCTGTGAGAAGTATTTATGTTTACAAACTTTTTTGATATCATATCATTTATTTTAAGGCACAATATAGTAATCATAATTCTGTTTATAATTCATAAAGTGCTTTAGATATGCCAAGTACTCTGTTTACTGTCTCTGATGCTCACAATAATCCTTTGAAATTAATTACCATTCTTATATTCACTTTACAGATGAAGGAAGTACATAAAGCTCAGAAAAAAGTAACAACTCTAGGATTCCAGAGTTAGTAAATGATGAACTTGGGATTCATTCCAGAATCATTTTTTTTTTTTTTGTTAGCTTGGACACCTATGAGCATCCCCCAAAACCCCCTTCCTTCCTTATAATTAGACTTTTCTGGAAATACATATATTTATGTTTATTTTTATTTATATATATATATATGTTACAGCAGGGAGAGCAGGAAACTAGAATAACTGTTTTTACAGTTACTTTTGTCTTGGCAGAAGGTCACCACCTCACCCATTCAGGTAAGGTCTGCAGGACACAGTACATAAACCTTGCATCCATTCCTTTTATTTGTTGATAACTATGTTCATTTCTACCCTCACTACTTCTGTGTCCCCCTGGTGAGTGAGTTTAACAATTTTGCTAGTTATAGGAATAGCATACTTGTAGCACTTTATCAGATTCCTCAGGGTAAATTAATCCAACTCTCAGGGCAGAAATGATGAACAGAAAATGCTCTTTGGTCAAACGGGCACTCAGGCATCGCTGGCCAGCACCCACATGCTGCTACAGCATCACAGGGAGTCCAAGGGGAAGCCTGGACCTGCAAGCCCCAGGATATACTAACCCCAGAGGGGAAACCGCCAGAGGCACTTCTGGCATCATGAAACTATTGTGCACCTATGAAGTTATACAGTGTCTACACCTCTGAAGATTCACATGTAGTTTTGTGACTTCCCTTTCTTAAAGATTCGACTTGTGGAATTTTATTTTAAAAGGGGTTACCCTTTACTCATTCAGAGCCAGTTTTACAAATAATCAAATTTTACTAATTTATTATGACTACATACAATTCCTCCTTAAAGGTAATTTCTCAAAGGCAACCAGAAAAAAAAAAATGAGAAAAACAACTGGGAATACCATCGGCATATAGACAGGTCCTTTACACATGAATTCTATCCTGGATGCATCTATTACAGATTTGACTTCACAAGGAAGCAAAATTACTTAATTCATTATCAACCTACCCTGATTTAGATCTATGCATGTGAAAATCTCTGTTACTAATTTTAATTGCACTATTCCCTCTCTACAGGATACTGTTAAATTGGTTTGGTGAAATAGTAGTGAATCACATCAAAGTGGTAGGCTACATTTTATAATATATCTAAATAACTATCCCATTTTCCCAGCATGTTGCTATGCATTTTAAGTATTAATATTATGACTCCAGTTTAGAAGAATGTAGCCTTTTTCTTTAAAATAAATTTTCTTGCTCTTTTAGTACTGTTAAAATTGGGCTGGATTTTAAGTGGCTAACGAGTAATAAAAGAGCAATATCTGCTGCAGGGAACCACAAAAAACATGCTGGCGGGCTCATAAAATATGTTCATGCAAGTCACTGGCAGATACATCATTCTGATACAGTAATGGTTTTTCCAAACTAAGTGGGCTCCCTTTTGTAGCTACACTTTATTATATGGATTCTTATTTTCACTTTTACCCCTGGATCTTTAGAGGAAGCAGTTTTTCTCACATGCACATTTGTAAATTCAGAGACGCAGGTCAAAAGAAAAGAAGGGAAGACTCAGCCCCGAGTCTGCACAGGCACCATGGCTGTCACACTTCTAAGAGTTACATCTTCTGCAGTGTTTCAGTTTCTTCAACCAATATAATGAGGAGTTCTGAACTTTTGTTACCCCCAAAAATCAGCCTTAAAAAAACCCCACAACTAGATCTCTGAAATTTTTTTTTTTTTCCAAATTTATTTATTTATTCATACAAGCACTGGGTACAGTCAGAAGCATGGGAGGGTGAGAGAATTCACCACAGCCAGAGTGGGGAACAGAATAGGCAGACTGATGAAACACATTGCTGAGGGGAGCAGCAGGAGCGGCAGGAGAGGTCTGCGTGCCATGTGGGACCCTCACCAGTGGCTGGGGATCCAACAGGCGCTGCAAAGGCTCCGGGCAGCTTCGCAGCCCGCACTCAACTGCTGCGCCACCAGAGGAGGCCCCTGAAATATATGTTTTAACAGGGAGGCATGATGGCCAAATGGAAGATGCTTAGGTGTTTGAAGTAAGAAGCTTAAACTAGGGCCTCCCCGGTGGTGCAGCGGTTGAGCGCTGGGTTACGAAGCTGCCCACGGCCTCTGCGGCACCGGTTCGATCCCCGGCTGCTCCCCGGCCACTGGAGGAGGGTCCCACATGGCGCGCAGACCTCTCCTGCCGCCCGCTGCTCCCCTCAGCAGTGTATTTCGGTCCTTCTGCCTGCTCTGCTCCCCGCTCTGGCTCTGATGAATTCTCTCACCCTCCTGCGCTTCTGACTGTACCCAGTGCATGTACAAACAAACAAACAAATTAACTAAATAAATAAATACATGCCTCTTTAAAAAAAAAAAAAAAAACAAGCTTAAACTAGATTCTGCTGAAATGCTAAACCTGGTCCCCACAATGAGGGGAACATGTACAATTTCTCAGCCTAGGAGGGTGTCCACTACATTTCATTTGTACAACTTGGAGGATTTTGAATTTCATCGTCTTTACTCTAGGCACAGCATAGGCAATGCTTTAAGACAGAACGGAGAGGAAGGAGGCCAGTTATGAAGGCAGAGCAATAATGTAAATCAGAAGGGATATGTCTGAATTCAGGCAGAGTCTTCAGAAATCAAAGGGAACTATAATGATAATTAGAACTTGGGAAACAGCTAGATGTGGGAGGTCAGGGAGAAGGTAAGAATAGGACAGGGATCAGCTAGTGGGACAGCATCCGCTGTGATAGAAGGTTCTGCTTGAGATGAAAATGTGCTTATGGACTAGTCACCCTGAGCAGTCTAGACAGACAGAGTTAAGAGCTTGGAAATATAGGACTAGAATTTAAATATGGAATCACCACAGACAACTAAATTTTCAGAGTCCCTGTCTCAATGAAAGTTTTTCTTTGGAAAGACTTTCTTTCAGTAACCATTTAGTGAGTACTTACTATGTGCCACACACTTATTCCAGGGCTAGAGTACAAGTATCCCTGACTTGATGGGCTCAGCACCCAAGGCCTATAAAGATAGCTACTCAGATATGAGAGTAAAAACCACTTATGTGAATTTCTTCTGGCACTGTGCAAATATCTTTTCTTAAATCACATAATTTTATAAGTTATTGTTCAGGATGGAATAAGTCTAATTTATAGGTAAGAAAATAGGATCTCTGAAAATTTAAAGCACTTCCCCCAAGCATGGAGCTAGTAAGTGGCAGGGTTAGAATTAGAAGCAGGGGTTTTATCTGAGTTTGAAGCTCTTAACTCCTGTGTGTAGAGTGAGAACAGGAGAGCAGTCAGGCCAGGTTCTAGCTTAGCCCCTACTGGATTCAGTTTTAGAAAAATGCAGGCACAAACCTGAGGCAGTCAGAGCCCAGCCCTGGAGGATGGATGGGAGAACTGTGAAAGAAGTAATTTAATTGGAGAGAAATTAGAGAGTAAAATAGAAATACTGGCCCATAATAACAGGAAGAATTAGAGTCAAGATGATAGTTCAATTAGAATAATCCTACTTTATAAAGTTGTAGGGAGATCTGATTGTTTTCTTTACTCACGATCTTCAGTTATCGTCAGTCTTCAGAGGGTTTTTTTTTTTTTCCTCCCCCAAAGTAATTTCCTCTTGCAGTGTCATATCTGCCTGAATTCCAGTGATGTTTTATTTGGGGAAACAAACATTTAGTTCACTTTCATATCTTCTCTGACCCTTCTATAAGATACATAAGGTGATAACTCTGGTTTAAAAATTAAAGATGTAGTCAAACCAAGTAGTTGAGACAAAGGTCATGGAATATTCCATTGACATAATTCTGGGCTTCATGATCAAGAAGTGGTGTTCTTTGCCAAAAAAAACAAAAAAACAAACAAACAAACAAACAAACAAAAAAAAAACCATAGAACGACTCAGTCTGAAAAAGAGCTGGTAAATACTATCATATTAAAAAATTATGTGTATGATTCAAACTACGATTTGCCTAAGATGCTGAGCAGAACAGTAGAGAACAGATCATAAGGAGGCTGGCCCCAAGCCTGAACTTGATGAGCACTTGAAGGTGTCACCTTGATCTACATCAGCTTATTCATTGTTGTTGAAAATTTACAGTCACTTAATTTATCCGTGTTTTGGAAAAATGAAAAAAACAACATTGTGGTAGTAAGAATCAGCTTGATCTTGGTTTTGTTTTCTTCAACTTTCCCTTTGAAAAATCATTAAGGATAATTAAAGGGCTTCTCCTAATGACTGCAAGTTAAATTAATAAGAAATATTGCTAATTTAATTTTATAAATATCCTGTCAAAAATAATGTCCCCCAAAATGGATATATCAGTTACAGTACATGCCAGAAGAGAGGAAGGTGAGAGAAGAAAGTGCTAATTTAATTATGCTAATATGGCTCTGGAAAAGTGTAGAAACAGATGGTGGAGCTAGCAAACAATGAGGGATTTTAAAAATCAGATACTATTCAATAAATATTTGTGTCCCAAAGTTCTACATTAGTAGCACTAGTAGAAAGATTATCCTTTCCTACCATGTTATCTACATGGAAATCATCCCAGGTATATTTCCAATGACCTCTAATCCCTGCCTGCCACACCTTCCAGGAAGGTAATCACCTCTCAAGCCGGTTGACCTGAGATATGTCCCGTATATGGCAGCCTGTCAGATGATAACCCATGAACTTGACATGTACTTTATAGGCTAAGATCACTAAGTCATTATTTGAACAATAACAACAACAAAAAAACAAAGATATTCTTATTTATGGTTTTCCAGAGGGAAAACAAGTAAATAATCTAGCCACGATACCAGTGTTATTTGTTCCCATTTTGCTGAATAATTATAAAAACTACATAATTAAACTTTTAAAAAACTGGACTCAGGCCTCTCTGGTGGTGCAGCAGTTGAGCGCTGGGCTGCGAAGCTGCTCGCAGCCTCAGCAGCGCTGGTTCGATCCAGGCCACCCGGCGAGGGTCCCACATGGCATACAGACCTCCCCTGCCACCCGCTGCTCCCCTCGGCAGTGTACTTCATCGGTCTGCCTGTTCTGTTTCCTGCTCTGGCTCTGGTGGATTCTCTCACCCTCCTGAGCTTCTGACTGTACCCAGTGCTTGTTTGTATAAATAAATAAATAAATCTTAAAAAAAAAAAAAAAACTGGACTCATTTTGAAGTAGACAATCCAATCCATCCCCCACCTTTTTTTTTTTTTTTCATTTAATAGCTATCTATCTGCCTTTCTCTGCCTCTCCCTTAGTGCCTCTGTCACATATACACACTCCTTTATGAATTTAACTCTTGAGTGCCTTATTCATACTACGTTGTTAATGACTAAAAATTATATCCCCACTAGGTAGAATTCATCCTTTTCCTCTTTTCTTTCAAGCACTTTGTCCAAGTCTTTTGTGGAGGGTAACACTGGCATGCCCCTCCATCACCCTTTCCCGTTGTAAGAACAATCACTCTTTCTCCAGCTGCTATGAGTGTGGCTGCCAATTGTTCACAGCTGTAACCTTCTCCAGAGAATTAATCTCAGCCACTGGGAGTCAAATTTTCTGAAAATGCCTGAGAGTTTACACTCAGAGTTTGGAGAAAGGGTGAGGTGTGGTGCACAAGGGAGCAAATCAATGACAGACTTGTCAGGGGCACAAAAGGCCATTCCCTTTCTTTGAGTTCATGGAGATTTCTTGTTACTTAACCTTCCATAGGAAAAGACCAAAACTGTCCTGCCCCTGTCCTGTCTCCAGTTGCCCCTCAAAGGCTTTATCTGAGAGCACCCTCTCTCCCTATCACTTGTACAGGGATCTCATCTCAGACTCTGCTTCCAGACAACTAGAGGTAACCCTTGCCTAAGTACTTGTTACTCAGAAACTTGTGTGATTATGTAAACTCTATTTGAATGAATGTTATTTTACTATAGTTCCCCATTTATTAGGGCATTTCATATTTTAACAAGTATTAATGCCTTAAGATAAAGACATGAAAATATGAATGAAGGTTTTTTGGAGGTGATTTTTCTGTATATCAGATGCCACTCTAAAGTCATGATTGTGAACTGACACCTATTTTGGGTTAGTTTATAACAATTATTCTGGATATTATTCACATTTCCTCATAGTTTTTTGAGCCAGGGATTTAAAACTGCTAAATGATATAGGGTAAGTCATCCATTTATGTGTTTCCCTACCCAAGTATCTATATCTAGTGTTCCTTTAAAGAAGATGGTGTTTAACAAACTGGTTCAGAGTATGGGTGCAAGACCCACCCAGAACTGAGTTCAAATCCCAGTTCTGCCACTTAACTAGATTTGGGACTTAGGGATGATATACAACTTGTCTATCTACAAAATGAGTAAACCCAGGTAAATAACTTTCATTAAAGTCTGACATAGAATAGGCATTTAATAAATATTAATTATTCCTATTCTGAAATTTCTTAACAATGTAACATTTCAGATGAAACCAGTCTCTGTTTTATAGGGTTTAACATATGAATGTCCAACCAGGCATTTACAAATGTGACCTGGAAATTAGAAGAGAGCTAGATGAATGTGTGGACTAGATTCCAGGTTTTAATGCCAGTACTTCGAGAAAGTTTTAGTCCAACATGATCTTTCACTTTAACTGAATCAGTAATGACAGTAATGACATTAGGCACAAAAGATGTCAATCATGGGAGCAAAGCTCTTTTTAGGGCTCCTTCTTTTTCCTTTTTGAGAGAGTATTAAGAAGAGGAAAGACCCAGAGAAACAGGGAATATTGACAATCTCTTTTGACATGAATACATGCCAATAATCATTCCAATGCCCATGACCTACAGTGGCCTGGGAGAAAACTTTCCTTCAAGTTCCAAAGTTATTCAGGAATAATAACTATATCAAATATATATTGGGAGTCTTTCTACATTGTTCCATTACAGTTGTAGGCTTATCAAAATAGACTCATAAGTTCCTGATGGACTTAAACTGAAGCAAATCTGTAAACAAGTGGAGGAGAGGTTCTATTTTAAAGTTAAACACACACACACACCCCACACACACAGAAACAAAGGAGAAACAGAAATTCATGACAAGAAACATCAAAGACACAGCCAATTATCCAGTAATGAAGACAATATAAACTCTAAACAACCACAAGAACAAAGGTTTCTCCCAACTAAGAGACTTGACAATTGTATGTAACTGTGTCTTACTGTATTATTACTTTTATTTATGAAATATTAAAAATAGAGAGAGCATCTCATAAATTTGTGAAGGAAAAGGTCAAATAGTCTGAACTAAAGAAGAGATCATGCACGTCTGTGTCTACTGAGAGAGATGCAAAAATCCTCAACAAAATATTGGCAACCAAACTCAACAATGCTTAAGGAATCACACACCATGACTGAGTGGGATTTCATTCCTCGGATATAAGAATGGAATGTTCAAAGTTTGCTCATGATGAAAACTCTCAAAAAGTGCACCTCACCATAATAAATGCCATATATGAGTAGCCCACATCTGCACTTTTCCTGTAAGATAAAGAACAAGATCGTGTGCTTATTTTTGATTCTTTTATTCAACAGAGCAACTACATAAGAGAAAGAAGAGGGGAAAGAAACAGACAGGAAGAAGTAAAACTGTTTCTACATAACATATTACACATAGAAAATCCTAAAGACAGCACCAAAAAACTGACAGAATCAATAAATCAGTAAAGCTGCAGGATACAAAATCAGGATTGTTTCCATAAACTAAGAATGAACTGTAACAAAGAGATATTAAAAAGCAAAACCATTAATGATAGTATCAAAAAATTAAAATATTCAGGAACAAATTAATCAACCAGGAGGTAAATGACCTGTTCACTGAAGACTTTAACCACAAGAAACTGAAAGAGAGAAACTGAAAGAAACTGAAGAACACATACAAGGAAAAACATGCCATATTCATTGACTATAATAATTACTATTGCTAAAATGCCTACATTTCCCAAAGCAATGTATAGAATTCACTGTAATCTCTATAAAAATGCCAAAAGCATTTTTCACAGAAATGGAAAAATAATGGTCCTAAAATTTCCAGAAAACCAAAACCAACCCCAGATAGCTAAAACAATCCTGAGAAAAAACAAGAAAGCTAGAGGGATCACACCTCATCTTTCCTGACTTTAAACTACATCATAACTATAATAATCAAAATAGTGTGATATCTGCATTAAAATAAACCATACATCAACAGAACAAAATAGCCCAGAAATAAACCTGTGCATATATGGTCAATTAATTTATAGCAAAGGAAACAAGACTACACAGTGGGGAAAGGGTAGTCTCTAACTGTTGGAAAAACTGAAAGTCACATGCAAAAGAATGACACTGGACTCCTATCTTATGCCATTCACAAAAATCAAGTCAAAATGGAGTAAAGAATTGAAAATGTAAAACCTGACAGAGGCAAAATCCTAGTGAAAAAGAAACCTATGAAAAAGAAACAGACAGGTTAAGCTCACTGTCATTAGTCTACCAATGATAATTTTGGATCTGATACCAAAAGCAAAGGCAAAAATGAAAATCAGTAAGTGAGACTATATCAAGTGAAAAAGGTTCTGTAAAGCATAGGAAATGAACAACAGAAAGGAATGGCAACCTACACCATTGGAGAGAATATTTGCAAACCACATATTCGATGAGAAGAACATATTCAAAATGTGTAAGAAACTGATAGAACTCAAAGGGAATAAAAACAAAAAACTCAATTTAAAAATGGCAAAGGTCATAAACTTTTTTTCAAAGAAGATAACCACATAGCCACTAAACACACAAAAAGATACTCAGCATCATGCTCAACAGGAAAATGCAAATTGAAGTCATATCACTTTATATCTGCTAGGATGTCTATTTCAAAAAAGATGAGACTAAATATTGACAAGGGTATGGACAAAAGAGAAACCTTGCATTGCAAGAAACCTTGTAAACTTAAAAACAATAAGGTGATTTCTCAAGAAATTAAAAATAGAACTAAAATATGACCAGAAATACAATTTCTGGGCATATATACAAAGAAAGTGAAATAATGAGATCAAAGAAATATCTGAATTCTCAAGTTCACTACAGCATTATTCACAATAGCCAAGGTATGTGAACAACCTAAGTATCTACTGTCAGTGGATGAATGAAGAAAATGTAAAACACACACACACACTCACACAAACACGAACATTACTCAGCCAGAAGAAAATTCTGCCATTTGCAACAACATGGATAAATGTAAGGGCATTATGCAAAGTAAAATAAGCTAGATAAAGGAAGACAAATACAGCATGGTATCACTTAATCATGGAATCTAGAAGAAAGAGGTCATAGAAATAGAGTAGAAAATGGTTGTGTGGGTTTAGGGCAGAAGAACTGCAGGGAGAGGTTAGTAAAAGGGCAAAAATTTTCAATTATAAAATGAATAAGGTCAGATATGGAGATTGTACTTAACATTATACTGTAGGATTGAAATTTACTGACAACTTAAATGTTCTCACCAAAAAAAAAAAAAAAAGGAATTATGTGAAGTGATGGATGTATTAATTAACTTGATGTAGGGAATCCTTTCACAATGTATACATATATCAAATCACCACACTGTACTCTAAATATCATACAATATTATTTATCAATTGTACTTCAGTAAAATGGAATTAAAATAATTACATTTTTATTTTTTAAAGATTTATTATTTATGCATACAAGAACTGGGGTACAGGCCAGAGGTGGAAATGGTCAGAGAATTCACCAGAGACAGAGTGGTGAGAAGAGCAGGTGGATCTACTGAAATACACTGCTGAGGGGAACAGCAAGCGAGACAGGAGAGGTCTGTTGCGCCATGTGGGTCACCTCCCTGGCCAGGGATTGAACTTGTGCTGCTGCATATAGCTTCACAGTGCTGATGAGTAACCCCTTGTGCCACCAGGGGGGCCCCAAGAATTACATTTTTAAAAATGGAGAAAGCAAGTCACCAGTGAGGGGAGTAGATTCAAATACCTGGGAGGGCCACAGGGCAGTCATGCAATCTTGGGACCAGTCATCCTTGTTCCAAGACCAAACAAGAGAAGGGGGTATGAATGCACAGAGTTATCTGGGAGGTTAAATCACCTGGCCCAATTTCACAGAAAAACACATCTCTTTGGGCAAGTCTCCTATCCTAAGACATTCTGAAACATAGCAGCTGGAGAAAAGAACCATCAAGAAGAATATAATAATCATGTTTTTAATTTTTTATTCTATCCCCAGGCACATGGTGGGAGGTGAGAGGTGAATGCAACTTGTTGAATGGACAAGCACATGCCAAATTCTTCAGACTACAAAGAAAGGAAGTAAGACTGGCACTAGATGGCATATGTGTAGAGTGACTAAAAACTGTCTTAACGCAAGTTTGCTCAGTTTATCTCAATGTGGGCCATTAGGACTCCTCTTGTGCCCAAAACTGGGTTGAGTATTTTATACCATTGAAATGAATTTTATGTGCAGATTCTGGTTTGAGAAACTTACCGAGCAGTTACAATCTAGTCTCTGGGAAATAATCATTTAAATATAAAAAGAATATTTTAAAGCTGTTTCAGTCTCAAATTCTTCTGGAAAATTATTTTTTAGTGAGAAAAACACCAGAAGAATGTGTCAGTAAATTCTATTTTACCTGCATGAAGAAGAATGTTGGCTTACATTATGAAGGCATATAAAAAAAGCTTAATTTCATGGTTGAGATTTCATAAGCATTTGGAGCACCTACAAAATCTTTCAACACATAAAAACATAGCTCCTCCCTGTTTTTAATTCTCTTTTCTACATTTTGATGTGGTAACAGAAAGGACAACAGATGTCTATGGACATCTTATAAGTCAAGATGCTTAAATGCTGGTGACACTACCTCAGCACTTTGAATTTTAATAATTTTCTATCTGTATATATTCACTTAATATAGCCTCATTGGTACATTTATGTAGTAAAATTCACACCATAAAATATATAGAAAGCACAATGAGCTGGAAGCAATATATCTAGTGTTCTATATACCTCAGGAATAGCCTGACCTTGGTATGCTCAGATTCCCCAAAGTATTAAAATTATACAATGTGAATTGTGGCATTTAATTTATTTTATTCTATATGCTTTAAAATGCAACCATTGATTTTTTTAAAGCCTTTGGGCAATATACAATAGCAGATTTCATAAACTACAGGGTAAAAATGACAAAGTCATAATAACAAATGTCAAGCTGGCAATTACCCATCCCAAACAATTCTTTGCCTTCCTAAGTCAGATATTACAAATGTGTCTCTTTTGGATATAAAATGAGAGAATTTTTAAATCCACCAACTCTCCTAACAGTCCTCTGATATTTATCTCTATGATCAATAAGAGGTGTTGACAGTATCCAGGATATGAATGCAAATACCTGTTGTGGCTAAAGTACCAAGGATCTTTAACACACAAGATTTCATTTACAGTGTTCTTCAGAAATATCTGAGACTCCCTTGAGGATTCCTTCAAAAAGGGGGAAATAAAAGGTCTAGAATTATCTTGGCCAGCATCAGCTAAATGACCTTGATTCAATCACCTAATTTTGATGAATCTCAGTTTTACCACCTCACTTGTGAAAATGAGGTGGAGGTCAGATGTATATAAAGCACACAGTAACATATCAGATACATGGTAGATGGTCATCAAACTGCAGTTTTAATTGTTTTTAGTTAACCTCTTCTGAAGCAGCAAAATTGCAATTGTATCTGAGAAGGAAAAATTACTTAAGACAAAGTGTTGAGCATTAGTATGGGTTGGTTTTGGTATAAGACCTAAAAGCCAGACTGATCTGTTCCTACAATCTGTAAACACAATAAAAAAATAATTTTCACCAAGGATTAGTTTCAGGTATTCAAATTTGTTGAAATGGTATCCACAATTAAAACATCTTATCACTAGTACCTATTAATACAAGAAGGAAACCATTCATTTATCACATCCTTCACATTGTTTTATATAGGTAGGCCTCTTTCATCTCAGAATGAGCTAAAATGAGCTTCAAAAATGGGAAATGCATAATAGTCAGATTTGGAAGCAACCTTAATGCCCATCAGCAGATGACTGCATAAAGAAGGTGTAATATATACATACAATGGAATACTACTCAGCTGTTCAGAATAAAAGCAAATCCAAATAAATGTAACAAAAAGGGTATTATGCTAAGAGAAGTAAGACAAATGGAGAAAGACAAACACTGTATAGTTTCATTCATGTGAAAGATAATGAAAAATAAAACAAAACAAATTCAGACAATAAGAACAAAATAGTGGTTACCAGAGAGAATAGAGAATGGGTATTAGCAAACTGGGTCCAAGAGGTGAAGAATGGAAACTAGACTTTTGGTGGAGAATAAATGTAGTATATACACAGGTTGACTATAACGCTGTACACCTGGAACCTATAGAATGGTATAAACCAATGTTACTCAGTAAAAGTTTTTAAATAAAAATTCAATGTCAAAAAGACATTACACTTATATTAATATATATTTCATATATAACTGTCTCATGTTATTAATATTTTATATATTACTATAATATGTAAATATGTAATACATGTAATAAATGTGTATTTATATATAATTTAATAATCCTCTGATGTTAGTTTCTGAAGCACATAGTTTATTTTAAGGCATAGACTAAGCAATTATATGCATATGTGTATATATCCTTAAGTCTTGAAATGGGATACTCTTTTAAAATACCATTAATTAATAATTTAATGTAATCAAATAATCTAATGACAGATCATCAGAAAGCCAACATACGATTTTTACTTTTAAAATAATAAAATGTTTCAAAAAGAAATCAATAGTGAAGGCAACTGCAGAATATAGTAATTACAAACTTGGGCTCCAGAACTACATAGTTCAGCTCTGCAGTCAAGTTTCATGATTTACCTTGGACTTACCTCTACCTTTCTTAAGCGTAGGAAAGTATTTCTTGTGAAAACTCAATGAACACAGGTAAAGCACCAAAATACAGTCTGGTTCAGGAAATGTTAGCTTTTACTTGCTATTATAACATGAAAAAAAATGTAATGCCTTCTTCTTAGCAAATATAAAAAAGAGAAAATTAAATTCATTACCAGATACAAGAGATTTCAAAAACAGAAAACTATTTTTTAAAACATAAGGAGGGCCTCCCCTGGTGGCGCAGCAGTTGAGCACTAGGCTGCGAGGGCGAGGCTGCCCACGGCCTCTGCAGTGCCACCGGCTGCAGTGCCCCAGCCACAGGCAAGGGTCCCACAAAACAAAAACAAAAACAAAAAAATAAGGAAACTGTAACTCCCTAAGAAAACTCTACATAGCAGTTAATAGAATTATGGAACTGAAAATTAATTGTGTCAAATCCCATGCTTATTAAGTCTATTCCACAGTTTCTTGAAATAACACCAGACCATGGAGTTCATTGACAAAATCTTTAGAATTTTAGTCCAGAAACAATAATTAGGATAATCCTGGCATCTGACCAGAAATAACTCCTTTCCACTATAGACACACATATTGGGGCTGGGCCTGGGTGATTATCCCCCTTTAGAATAGCTCCTTTGAAGTGAAAGTAGAAAGGAGCCTTTCTCCTAGAAAGCCACCAGAGATTTGGAGCATGCTCTCTGCAGACCGCAGCACTGAGGACAACAGCACCTAGAAGAGCATCTAATCTATACCATCCATGCTCCTGAAAGCTCTACCTTCCATGGCTCCTCAACATATTAACTCAAGAAATCAGACCAATTGGGGCCTCCCCTGGTGGCGCAGCGGTTGAGGGCTGGGCTGTGAAGCTGCCAGCAGCTTCTGCAGCGCCAGTTTCATCCCCGCCGGTTGCCTGCGAGGGTCCCACATGACACGCAGACCTCTCCTGCCGCCCGCTGCTCCCCTCAGTAGTGTTGTTCCTCATTCTGCCTGTTCTGTTCCCCACTCTGGCTCTGGTGAATTCTCTCACTCTCCTGCACTTCTGACTGTACCCAGAGCTTATATAAATTAAAAAATAAAAAAAATAAATCAGACCAATCACTGAGACAAACTCTCAGAACACAGGAGGGAGATCAACCTGCATACCATAGATGGAGGCCTTGGATCCTGGGCCTCTGAGTGATTCCCTAAGAAATGAGAACAACTAGCCCTAATGAAGGCCTTAGGCATGATGGCAGGCTACTGGTAGGCTGAAAACTGGAAAAAGGGAGATGAAAATGAACATTTTTTGAACACCTTTCTATGATTCATGCTTCTTGTGTGAAAGGGGTTTTCTAAAGGAAATGAAGACAACAGTTCACTAGAGGAAGTTCAACAAGACAAATCTCATTCATTTATCACATGTTTCTATTACTGTTCTACTGAAATCTACCTCTTCCAATAACATCTGCTATAATACAAATAACATTACATATACAATGTTAAAGCAAAGTCTTCTGGTTTGTTTTCTTCAAAAATTTCTCTCATTTGGGATTATGTCATCTACAGATCTGTTTATTATCCTCCATTATTTAAGAAATCTAAAAATCATCATTTTGGCTTTTCTTGGGATAATCCCATTATAGGTACAAAAGAATATTTTAATGAGTTGAAAAATTTAAAATTAAAAAAATAACCTGTAGCAAAATGCCAGGAATGATTGTGGAAATGTGAGAATGGGCAATGTTTTACTGTTGTTAAATATGTCCAAGGTAACAATTTTAGCATTTCATCATGATGTGATTGAAATCACTTAAATTGTGTGCCTACCTAATTTCAATGAATCAAGGTGAAAATATGACCTTTCAGGTCCTAGCATGCTGCTCAATCAATCAACTTTATCATGCTCTGCATGTAATCCATCTGGTTGTTTATTGAACTTGAAGCACATCTAAAACAATGGTGTATGAAGTAGAATTATACTTGCTACAACTTGCTACACAGGTATTTCTAGACTGAGGAAGCACTGTCTTCTTACAATTTAACAATAAGACAACAGAAAATTAGGCACGAAGTTCCTTATAATTAATTTCTAATTACAGCATCTAGAATGACAAAAGGGAGGCAGAAATCACAACACCATGAAGGTCCCACCGCATGCTATTTTCTAAAAGGAAAGCTCCCTTTCTTCAACTTTTAAAAAATTGTTTCATTTACTTACACCTTTTCAATACCTCTCTGGCTTAAAACAAGACAGAAGACAGAGTCATTTGTAAAACCTATCCCTTTTCTGTCAAATTATTAGCTGGTAGTTTATTTTCAACTCCAAAGGAGCTGAAACTTCTGCTGCATTACCTTCTACCAAATATGACACATTTCCAAAACTTCTCCCTCTGCTCTCATGGCAAGCAGGAACTCCTAGTGATTGTTGCTAAGCCAAGAGCTAAGAATCCCTATGATATGGTAGAATCACCACTATTCCCTAGCACTACTATAGAATAAAATATCTGAATTTCAAACTCCATGACTTTGGAATAGAAACAAAACTACCTAACTTCTGAATAAAAGGATATTAGAGGAAAATTAGTCTGACACATCAGACTGTTATGTCAAACTTAGTATTAGCATGAGATGTTAACTTGCCAGTTACCAAGACACCTAAAAGAGTCCAAATATCACCGTTCAAATTATCAAAGTAAAAAAAAAAGCTTAAATACAATTTCAGAGCTGAGTAGTATCCATATAAACATTTTTACTGATACGGTTGCTTCTTATAAGAGATACTGTCTTAAATATATGTTACAAGGATATATCTCTTACCAAGAACAACTATAGTTGGGCCAAGTCTAAGGTAACATAATGTAGTATTTGTGCTCAACTCCTAACAGCAATTTAATGATTAGAATAGCTAAGAGAGAGAGCCCCCAAAACCATATCAAGGAGCAAGGGAATTAAAAATAAAGCTTAAAGAGCTAGGTTTTCTTCAAAAAATACATTCATTAAATTCAAATACAATATTTTATTGAGCAAATACGACTAACTCAGCAAGAGGAATGAATAATGCCGACTATACAGAATTGCTAGAAAAACCATCACTTGAGAAAGTAACCCTTGCTGGGCCTTCATGAAGAATCGCTCATACTAGAATAAACAAAAAAGGCTAGTTGGCATTCCAACTGGAGAGAGCAATATAGGAAATGATATGGAGGAGCCCAGTGACATGTATGTATACTATTTTTGCCATGCTTAAAAGAGGAACAATACTATTGTGCAGATAAAATGAGCAGAAGGTCTTAAAACACTTTGAAGTTCTCAAATGTGATATGCACAGATATAAACTATGACCTGATTCAATAGGCAAAAGTAGCTGTTTTAGGTTTAGAAAGAAAAAAAAAAATATCCAACAAAGGAAATTGGTTGAGATTATGATTGAAAGAAGGACATGAGAGAAAAGTTAGGGAGATCAGATGTATATTGGTGTGTACAGATAGGAAATGTGGGGGACCAAGACAAGCTGTCATTGATGAGAAACAGAAGAATAAACCCGAATTTTAACCTATATAAAACATAAAATGAAAGTTTATATGTTATAGGAAATGTTCTGTTAATGATAATTTTTAACTTTTAAGTATAACCGATTAAAGAATAGTTGCACTAATCAATCAGTTCAGTAAAGTGGCAGGATACAAAATCAACATGCAAAAATCAGTAGCCTTCCTATACACAAAAAATAAATCTGAAGAAAAAATAAAAAAAAAATCCCTTTTATTATCGAAACAAAAAAAATCAAATATTTGGGAATAAATCTAACAAAAGAGGTAAAGGACCTATACAAAGGAAACTATAAAACACCATTAAAAGAAATAGAAGAAGACACAAAGAAATGGAAAGACATCCCCTGCTCATGGATTGGAAGAATAAACATTATTAAAATGGCCATCCTACCAAAAGCAATATACAGATTCAATGTTATTCCAATAAAAATTTCAATGTCATTCTTCAAAGAAATAGAAAAATTATTGATGAAATCATATGGAACCACCAAAAACCCCAAATAGCCAAAGATCTCCTGAAAAAAAAAAAAAAAAAGAAGGGAGTGGAGGCATCACAATCACACTCCCAGACTTCAAACTGTAACTACAAAGCCATAATCATCAAAACTGCATGGTATTGGAACAAGAACAGACACACAGACCAATGGAATCAAAAAGAAAATCCAGAAATAAACCCACAGATTTATGGTCAACTAATCTTTGACAAAGGAGCAAAGAATATGCATTGGAGCAGAGAAAGTTTGTTCAATAAATGGTGCTGGGAAAACTGGGTCGCTACATGCAAAAGAATGAAGCTTGACTACTACCTCACACCATGCACAAAATTCAACTCAAAATGGATTAAAGAACTAGACGTAAGACCTGAAACCATAAAATACATAGAAGGAAATATAGGCGAAACACTCCATGATATGCACATCAAAGACATGTTTACAGACACATCACCCAAAACAGTGATAGTGAAAGCAAAGATAAACAGCTGGGACTACATCAAATTAAAGAGCTTCTGCACAGCAAAAGAGACAATAACAAAAACAAAGAGAAACCCCACCAACTGGGAGAACATTTTTGCATACAACACTCATGATAAAGGACTGATCACAAAAATCTACAAAGAGCTGATGAGACTCAACAAAAACAAAGAAAATAATCCAGTCAAAAAATGGGCACAAGAACTAAAAAGAAACTTCTCTGAAGAGGAAATGCAAATGGCCAATAGGCATATGAAAAAATGTTCAACATCACTTGTAATCAGGGAAATGCAAATCAAAACTACCATGAGATACTATCTTACACCAGTGAGAATGGCACATATTAAAAAAACTAGCAACAACAAATGCTGGCGAGGGTGTGGAGAAAAAGGAACTCTCCTGCACTGTTGGTGGGAGCGCAAACTGGTCCAACCACTATGGAGAGCTGTGTGGAGATTTCTGGACCTACTAAACATAGAGCTTCCATATGATCCAGCAATTCCACTCCTACGTATTTACCCAAAGGACACAGAAACATCAATTCCAAAGAGCACCTGCACCCCTATGTTTTTTGCAGCACTGTTTACAATAGCTAAGCTTTGGAAACAACCCAAATGCCCAAAAATAGATGACTGGATCAAGAAGATGTGGTACATATACACCATGGAATATTACTCAGCATTCAAAAAAGATAAACACATGCAATTTGCAGCAACATGGATGGCGCTGGAAGGGATCATGCTCAGCGAAATAAGCCAGAAAGAAAAAGAAAAAGACCGAATGGTCTCACTCATAGCAGGAATCTAGAAAACTTAAATAAGGGACCAGGAAAAAGAATAACTATAAGAAAGAAAATATCAAAATCAACAAACAACTATGAACCAGAGACACTCTATGGGGGTTGGGGGGTGGGGAAAGGAAGGGTTGGGGTCAAAATAAGGGGGTTGTAATTGTATGGGGAATATAAAAATAAAATTTAAATAAATTAAAAAATAAAGAATAGTTGCAACAAACTGTAGAAGCCATTTAATTTAGGAAAACAGATTAACTTAATTTGACACATGCTGCTCAATATATAAGTGTGTTGCTAGATTTAGCTTAAGTTCAGGGCCATGAGGGGAACCTGAAAGAGTAATTTGGGGTACCAGGGAGAACATGAATTCTGACTAATCTCTAAGTAAAAAAGCATTAGCTGACCATGTAGAATGGTTTCTCTTCTCAAAGATTTATTTAGCTAGCTCAGTTAAATACATGCCAATAAATCATAAGCAATCAAATTCAGCCTCTCAAGGTAGAAACATAGGGATGCAAAGATCTTATCACACTCAGAAAACAAAAAAGGAAGAAAGTCTATTCCTAAGGAAAAAGCAGTGGTTGGGGTACAAAGTAAAAGTCACATATCAGCTTTTGGAAAGAAATTATATACATGGAAGACGGCCACATGCTGATGTTCCCAGCGCCGAAAAAACAACTGAGCATTAAATAGACTTTTACTTTTCAGATATGACCTGTTCAGTTTAATCACTCAGTGTACTATGCAGAGATTTAGTTATTATTCTGTGTTTCCTCCTCTTTTGTTCATATACCACACTAATGAATCAATCAGATTCATCACTTGGTTTCACAGTTGTCGCTGCTCCCTGTTTTTATTTATGTTTGTATCCACTTAAATATATTTTACACAGTATGTTTACAAATATTTAAGAGCAGTTTATTCTTACCTATTTCAATTTTAAAGTCAATCCATACTTGTGGTCAAACTGGGTTCTATCTAATGATAAACTTTAACATTTGTCATGAAGCCATGGAGGTTTCATGACCTCCCTTCAGCTCTTCCGACATGACACCTTGTCCTTCACTTTAAAAAGGAAATAAACAAGTGTTTTCTATATTATTTACAATGAAGCTATTTCTCCTCCCCTCCCAAATATTTCATGATTGTTGCCCATCACCTGTGTTCCTTAATCTGAATTATCAGGGAGACTATGGCTATTAAGTATGACTGTAATTCAAGCTTGTTTTGCCTACCAACTGTTTAAGAGATGTCTAGTAGAAGAAAGAAAAAGTACTATTTTTTTAAAAGTAAAACTATATAAGTCATATAGTTCTATTTCATGGGTGAGCCAAGGATTTAGTGAGTTTAATTTGAAAACCATTTTTATGAATTGGAAGCTTAGAAATGAGTTATCATTGGTGCTTTTTTAATTGTAGTCTCTTCTACAAAGTAACAAAAATGACGGAGGAAAAAATAGATAATCTGAGAGTGGAGCCCAGAAGATACTAAACTCAGAATCATGGGGTTCAAACTCTGAGCTAGGAGGCTGAACTACATACAGCTTTTCCCATGAAAAGACTGGAAAATTCTGTTTCATGCTGCAGGCAGCATTTTCCTGAACAGAAAACAGCTAGAGATGTTTAAGACAAAGGCGGTAATTTTTCTTCATTCAGATAAGATTTAGTTGGAAGATTTATAAGCAAGCTAGACAGGAAATAAGAGGATGACCCAGGAAGGTCTGGGACATGACATGAGGTCAGCGTGCTCTTTTTGATCAGGTTAGGGCATATGAACAAGTACAAGATCGAAGAGTTGACTCCATATCTTCCACATCAATATAGATGCTATTCTAATCAAGCACTATAGAAATTTTCCATTTTCAGCTTCTCTTCATCCCATCTACATGAGATTTCCCTATAAGGAAAAGACAAAGATGAGCACAAAGGTTGCCCTAAAACCTAACACCATGTCTACATTGAATTGCTACCACTTCCTTACATGAACGCGGTACATTATTAACCCAGGCTGCTTAACTTTCTTAATCTCCTTAACAACAAAGTAAATAAAATAGAGCTGACTTTTGTTCTCAATTATTCTTGTCTTAGCTACTCTCAGGAAGTGCCCCATTAAAACATGACTCATATTTCTGTTGAGTTTAGGAAGTCACAAAATTATGGCTAGATTTCCCAATGTATAATCTCTCTATTATAGCCCCACAATAAAATAAAGCAAAGCATAATCTAAAATAATTCCTTTAAGATGAGTGACATATGGTCTACCCTTGAAAAGGATTGTGGCATTTCTCCTTTGTAATCTAACAGAAAAAAATTCAATAGAAGACAAAATGGCACTTTTACTGTGAAGAGCATGCAAATAAGAGTAACTTCCTCAATTGCAATACCCTATCTTTCCCTGTAGTGAATAGTTAGTGGGGGATTGTGGAAAAGAGACACTTTTTAGTGATTATGAACAGAAGATGCTTTGAGAACTTAAATGTTCCTTAGACCATTTAAGATTTTCAAAGTTGATATACTTCCCTCAAGGCAGCCTTTGATCCTCTCTGTCACCTTCTAGGAATCTGCTTTTCTGTGGGTAAAATGGGGATAATGACTACACAACCTCTGACAGATGCTCAGCTCCAGCTTTCCATGATTTCTGCTTCATCTTTCACTCATTCTTTTAAAACACGATCTATAGAGTGCCCGCTTTAAAAAACAAAATCGACATTAAAATTATACTAGAAAAAATATAGCCAAGATTTTGTGCAATGAAGTAATATTTAAGTTCAAATTAAATTGCATATGACTACTTATTGCAGGAAAATGCAATTTACTTTGGACTTATTGGTTCATTACATAAAAATCTTGGCTTTATTTGTTACACAATGGAATACTATTCACCTATTAAAAAAAGATGAAATCTTGCCATTTACAACAACATGGATGGACCTAGAGGGAATTATGCATAGTGAAATAAGCCAGACAGAGAGAAACAAACACCATATGATTTTTCTCCTATGTGTTATATAGAGAAAACAAACAGATTCACTAAATAAGACAAAAATAAACTTTAGACTTAAGACTGTAAGACCAATTACTGGCTGACAGAAGATAAGGGTAAAGGAGAGTGGGTAAATCTGGGAAAAGGGGAGGTGGCACAGTAAAGGACAGAATTGAGCTTTAAACATTAACTTAATGTAGCATTAAGTGGACTCTCAGTGACGTACCCCTGCAATTTATATAATGTTATACTGTGATGCCACTTCAATAAAAACAATTATTAAATTACAAATAAATAAATAGTGCTTGATTATGAAAGAAATAAAAATAAAATACACATTCGGGTTGAGGAGTAGGAAGGTGGAGCATACTTGTCCCCAGGTTTGTATTTTTCTAAAACAAATAATTACAATGACCAGTAGGAAGCCAACAAAATAAGACTGTTTTCAGAGGCTCTCCCTGATTTACATCCTAATTCATCATAAAATTAAGTGCCATCTGAAACTGATAATACTTGGGGTAGATCTTAAAATCTAATTAGTGGAATTACTAGTAATTCACCATTTCCTAGATTTAAATTGGGTCCTGTTACTATTCATAATTTATGAAAACAAAAATCAATCAAAATAATTACAAACCATTCCAAATGAGTAAAATTATTTATTTATACACTCCCCCCCCCACAGAAAAGAGAAAGAAAGTTTTCTATAATTAAATGCATTGCTTATTAAATCAATTTCTATGGTCAAAATGCATAAGCTTTATTGGTGATGTTAAGGGACTTTAAGTCATTGAAAAATATAATGTAGCACAAAGAAGTATCACTTAAAACTAGTTCTCTTACATGGAACTACAACTGCAGTGGTCAGGATTTAGTTAAATCATGAATTTTTAGACAAATGTTAAATGCTTAAATATAATTTCACAAGCAAATCCTATAGTGGCCTACTGGTTCTTTGATTTAAAGAAACTGGAATCTGCTATGAGTAATTTAAAACTTAGATACCATTCATCTCTATAACACTGGTTTGCTCAACAAATGATTACTAGTTACTAGTTACCCTTTTAATCTGAAGAGTAGTACTCTTTGAGGACATCATAATTTTTCTTTTTCTTTTTTTTTAAGATTTATGCATACAAAGCTGGGGGTGTAGGCTAGAGGTACGGGGGCTGAGATGATCACCAGAAACAGAGTGGGGAGCAGAACAGGTGGATCTACTGAAATACACTGCTGAAGGGAGCAGCAGGTGAGACAAGAGAGGTCTGCTGTGCCATGAGAGTCAGCTCCTCGCCGGAGCTGGAACTCGAGCTTAACCCCTTGCACCACCATAATTTCTTCACAATAAATAACTGACTTTACTGGTATGAAACTATAAAGCATAGATATGAGCCCTTCTCCTGATGCATTATTCAACTGTGGAATCCCATCTATTTGCTGGCAGTGCGAGAGAGGCATCACACAGGGCCCAGAGCAAGGGTAAGACAAAGACTTTCACTATCTAATTGGACTTCCAGAAGGCTAGATTTTCTTCAGAATTTTGAATTTAAGAGTATTTCTCTGTGGGAGGGGGTGGGTAAGGTGGGACTAAATCACCCTCAAGTATATTGAATGAGAGAGATGGCTCAAAGTTGAGGGGGAAAAAACATGATCATGATCATGGAAAGAAAAAACTAATTGCCCACTTGCAATTGAGCCTTGAAAAAAAAAATACAGTTTAGATGATTTAACAGGGTCTCTCCAGCTTAAATAGTTCTCAATTTAGAAAAACTCTACCCCAGTTGATCTGGCCCCTATTGTGATTATGATAGGACTAAAATACAGCTACTGGACCACTCATTTCTCCATTAATTTACAAATGAGTTGACAATTAAATGAGAATGAATAGTTTTACAGATGTTGACATGTTTCTAAACTTCCACTGTGCTTAGAAGCATCACTAAGAAACAACACTAGCAGAAATATATTTTGGCAACTAACTTTAGACATATGGCTCACATGGTACTTGAAATACAGTCAAAGCGAAGACAAACATGAAACAATTTCAAAACAGGGTTATTTTCAAGGTTCCCATGTTAAACAGAGCATGCTAGGTTTGGAGAGGAACATACTTATTACTATACAAGAACAAGTTCAAAAACATTTCCTGTGCATACAAGTTTTTGGCCTGTTCTCCTTTCCAATTTTTTCTAGCCAGAATATCTTTAATATTTTTTCCAGAAATGGGGAAAAAGGAAAACTGGGCAGTCTGCAACTGGTTTCCTGTACAAATTCCTCCACTGTTTCCAGAAAGATTACAGCCATCATCAACATAGTCCATAAATATAAATTTCCATAGGTTTTCACAATGACATATCCACGGCTAAAAATTTTCCTTATACATTGGACATTTAGGAACTGTAACCATGTTCTAAGTTATTTCATATTTGGTAATTCCTCCAGAACTTTGACCTATGAAAAATGTTACTGTTTCAGGTAGCCTGCTCCTTCCTTACTTTTTCCCATTGTTGGCTTCGACGCCTCTTTGTGTTTTTCAATTTCTTGCATTACTTAACTTTATCAACGGTTTTTATAACCGGTTGCTTCAAAAACTGATTCTCCTGAAACATTAAGCCATTATTGAAGACATGATTCACTTAGTGAGTACCTACTACATGCCAGACTTTAAGGACAGAGATAAAAGGGCTTGATGGAGTTGTTAAGTATGTAAGCAATGAGAATATACACAAACTGATATGGAACTACAAAGGAAGAGGCCCTAATCTGAGTTCTGGGAATGTGGACAGGGCATATAGGAGATTCAAGGGCAGGAGGAGGGTCTCTGCACAGACACTGGAAGAATGAGTTACTTTGGTCAATACAGTAAGAAGCAGGAGAGATGGACACATACTCATTAAAGTTGAAGTTCAGTCAGGCTGGGAGGCAAGATGGAGAACAAGAGTGGCAAAAAAAAGTAGACAAACTGGGTTACAAAAAAACATGGATTCTCTGTGCATTCAAAGAGCAAAGAAAAAACTCACCAAGTAGTTTTGTATAAGAAAGTAGTATGAATAAATTTTTAAACAGAATTCGGACTACGGAGGAAGCTACAAGGAAAACTGCAAAGGATGGGGGAGGGAGAAAGAGAGACTACAATCAAGGACTCCAGTTAGGCTTCAGTGGCATCCAGATGACAGAATGATTATATATTTAAATAAGGCCTAGGGGTACAGAGAAGATAGGGGCAGATGCAACGAATTTGAATGAGTGGTAGAACTTGAGGTTCATGTCCCAGGTTCTGCATGGCCCGTTAGAGAGTGATTCCTTTTACTGAGCTAGCAAACAGGAGAAGAAAAGTAGATTTAAATGGCAGTGAGTTCAGCACTGGACCTTCTGAATTTGAGAAGTCTGCGGTTCATTCAAAGCACAAAAACACAGTGAGGAGCTAAATATAGGGATCTAAAATTTTAGAAAGAAATCTAGGGTAGGAGTATAAATTTGCCATGATCAATTAGGTAATGGGTAAAATCTCAGAAGACCAGCTAGTGTAAGGGGCAAGAGTAACTGATATCTGGGAAATGTTTATATTTAAGGAAGATGAAGGGAATAAAGCCCCTGTAGGAACAAAATTAGTGACTCATCATAAAAGAAGAGTGAACTAGGAAAAACTGGTGGTTTTTCCCCCTTGAGACCAGGGAAGAAAAGTAACAAGGAGAAAGTAATAAACAGGATCAAAACAGGCAACCAAAGCAGAAAACAACCAATAGAAATGGAACCCAAAAAGCCTGCTTAAAGCTGGAAAATCCAGAGTTGAGAGTCTTCTTTTCAGGGTAAAATAATCTGCCCCCTAAAGACTGATTTATCCTAGGGTAACCTTGCATAAAAATAACAGGTTTGGCTTTGAATATAATGAGTTTGAATATTGGTTCTTCCAGTTACCGGCTATATTTAAGTAGAAAAGTTATTTAATATCCTGTCCTACAGGCTATACCCTGAATTCCTTGAAAGTCTTCCTACACCTCAGAGGGATGAATAATTTGCTTATAGACACTAGATAAATCACACTAGCTTGTCACAGTCTGAAACACAATAGAATTAGATATTAACCTAGTGGGTTTATTACAAAAAAAAAAAATCGAGAGGTGTAAATACCCATCAAGTGATAAGCTGTCCCCATTTAATTATGAAACTGGGACATGGAGTAAAGTAGTCAAAAAGCAGTCAAATGGATTAAAACGTGTTTTAATTCCAAGGTCTGAAAGAAATTGGGTCAGTCCTCTCTCCCTAAAATGAGGGAGAAAGGAGAGAAAAGTTTTAAAATTTTAAATAGAATGCAAGCTAAAGGTCTGTATTGCTTCTAGATTACTTCACGGAACTATTGTTCCACTGCTTAAATTTGGGGCATGCTATTTTGTGTGATTTAATACATTGAAAGGCCATTTGTTTGATTCTAGTAAAGACTTCTTTCACATTTGTTCTGAGACGACATCCTTGTAACATACCTGATTTTAAAGTATGCTATTTACAATTCAAAAGAAGAAAAACAAAGTTCTAGTAAGTTTGAAAACTAAGTATTTGGTCGAAGGACAAAGAGAAACCACACCATTACTAGTTAGAATGGATATTGGGGAACACCTATGCTGCCCATAAAACAGCATGACTAAGTGGTTACAACCGTGTCCACTGCCTTCATCAGCACACAACTCAGTTTATCCATAAAATATCCTTTTAGATGTATTTGACTTCTGTATATGGAGGCGCATCACCAAATCCTAGGCAATACACAATTCTGCAAATATATCACATAAATTTTGTTTTGCCCACCTGACCCTGAACTCATTCACAGTCAAACTGAAAAGACACTCTGAGAAAAATGAAGTTCTGTATAGGAAAAGAAAAAGGAAAATGGCTAGGAAAAGAATCACACTGAGTAGTATTGATAAGCAAGATTGATGGCTTCAGATTTCTCTTTGTGTTTACTGACAAAAGGCAGCATGCAGTAGCAGGCTCAGCTTGTTCCAGTGAAAAATGAAGCAGGCTTGGTAGATTGCCTACCTCCAAAAAATGCTTTCTAGGACACCAGCTATCTTTTCCTCCTCTAATAGCTTGTATGTCCATTGGACTATAGTCTATTTTTGGCAACACAACTAAATTTTATGCCCATTTTGATACATACACATATATGTTTGTGTGTTGTTTCAAGAATAATAAGAACTTCTAAGTAAAGGTAGGTGATTTTGGAAGATATTATCCACAGTGTTTATGCAGTGAAAAATGCATATAGATTTTTTGGAGAGGGAAAATATCCCCCACTTTAGCAGTCCATACCAATATACATTCATACACTTCAAATACCAAAGACTAAAAATTGAGCAGTCACAAAACAAAACAGGAGGGGGGAAAAAAAGGCCCATTCATAACCACAATCAAACATGAATAATTACCAATTTTGGATGTAAAGATCATTCAAATAAACGTAACTGATGGATCATCCACATAGGGTGCAAGTCAAAGTAAACAGACAGTCCACTTTAGAAAGTGTCTAGTGAATTGATTTAACAAGTTTAATGCGAGCATCAGTGTGGGGCTATTACTGATCGTAAGCTTTACTGATGTTATTTGTTCGCTTGGAAAAATACCGCTCTTTGGAATGAGCACATTAAGGCTAAAATTGCAGAGAAAACCCTATTACAACTTTATTGCTGGCAAATTGGAACCAAACCTTGTCTGTATATCAATTACTTAGAGTTACCACAGAGATAAATCCTTTTTTTTTTTTTTTTTTTGTATAGGCTCAATCTTGAAGACAGTGATGAGAAACTCCTTATTATACCCTACCAACATCACTAGGTTTTCTTAGCAATTTCAAGAAATTGTCAATTAAGTTCTTTTTATTAGGTTCCAAAAGCTGTTAAGTCAAACACAAATCTATCATAAGGCTTGTAACAGCATGTTATTTAGGCACATTTCAATGCTTCACTCTTTCATTATCTACCTACCCCAATGCAACTGCAAAGTTCGAGTAAAGTAAAGGAATTTCTTCTTGATTATCTTAGGTTCACAGAAATTTGGAGTAAGTGGCCACTCATTTGTAGCAAATGCTCCACGGAACTCCCATTCTTATTAAAAGTGGGGGTAGGGCAATAAAAGTTATTTATATAAGGGATAGATTGGCTTTCAAATTCATTACAAAGGAGGAAATTAGTTGGGTGCAGTTACTCAGGGTAGTAACCATTCAAAAAACACAAAGATTTTAAAAACAGTAGTACACATGTGTCCACTTCCTGCCAATTTCACTTGTGAACTGTGAGCTCATTAAGAGAAGGCATCCAGCCATCCAGATGGTAACTGGTGACAAAACCCGCACCATACAGCGGCCGGGATTCCAGGAACATGTAGGCAGTTGTCCTTCTTGCTCCCTGACCTAAGAAGTGGTAAATGCTTTGAAAGGACAATCCTGCAGGTCCCCAGGAAGAAGGAAAGAGTTACTAGCCTGGAAGAGCAAAACAATAGAAGCGCCTAGAGGTCACCCCAGAGGCAGCTGCTCCTTTGACCTTCCAGACAGACAAATGGGGCATAACAGGAAAGGGAGACAAAAATGGCACATAATTCTAATGAATAAATATGGCCAATGCTATTCACACGTCTTACACTGGAGGCATTCCATGACATTCACATTTCAGATGTTTTTTTTTTTTTTTTTAAGGAATTAAAATGGAGTAAAGGCCATGAAGAGCAGCTGAAGACTTGTATGTTCTTCAGTTTACTCTTTGAAGTATTTCTGACATTTAGCTTTACAAAAAAAGCAAAAATTAATAAATATTTTTTACATAATCTTCAATCCCCTGTCCTACTTACTCAAAGAAAATGAGCGCTAATCGAATCTTCTAAAAGTTTAATTCTCTAGATAAAGATTTAAATTTGTATTTAACTTATCTTCCAAGAAGTGTCTCGACAACTTGTGACTACATGCTACTGGGGTCAATTAACTTACACACTGTATGCACACAGTCAATGCTGGAAACCTTATTTGAGACACAGAGATCCAAACCCAGAAACAGGAGTCCAAGAATAACGGTGAATGTATGGATGCCATGCTGAAAATACAACATGTTTGCAGAAATCTGAAATATATCCTCTGTACTCTAAGACTTTCACAACTGGGGTCTTGCAAGAAATCTCACTTTGTATTTAAGTTTCCACAGCATTTTGCTATAGCCTGACTACTTGGTCACAGGCTAACAACATTTGAGGAGGAAGAAGGTCAAAGCTATCATTATGGTGGTGACAACCAATCACAGAGGGAAAAAATAAGTTTTATTTATTACTGTTAATACAAGAAACCTTTACTGTGGAATATAATTGCACTGTCACTACACACCAGAGATTTTTAATCCCCAATCATTTCAACATATTTTACAGTTCATTACCTTTTCAGCTAGATATTGCAGGAAGGACTCTCCTGAGCCTATACAAAAGCATTAAAAATCTACTATTTTTACACTCATATTTCAACCATGCAAAATACTGAATAGGGGATTTGAAAGAGGCTAAAAATTTGTATATTTCAAATGAACACTGGAATAAAAATATATATCTTGTAATCAATTTTAAATCCGTCCACTAAAGATTAGAACATCTAAAATTAAGAATCATGGAAAGAGATGGAGGCTGTTTAACAATACAGATTAGAATTTTAAATTGGTTTTATGACAACTCACATGGCTGTGTTCACACTAGACAAGAGACTACACACCTTGCCAGAAACACATGCAATCCTGCAGCCAATACAAACTTAGGTTGCCTTTAAGAAGACATTACATGTTATGATTCTCGTAAGTTCTAATAAGTGTCCCCATGAGCAGGTAAACAGTTGTATCACTGATTTTGTTCAGTAAAAACCTAATCACTTGTGGTCATTTTTCACACATTGTAGCTCATGCATTTTACACCCTGCCTGGGTTGAGTTTAGACTTCATCACAATTCTACCATGATAGAAGTTGTCTAGTTAGCTAAACTGCATCATGAAAACATCATCCTTTAACAGTTCTGAAATTGGCAAATATGACTCTATGGGTTTGGGGTGCTTGTCCTTGTAGATCCATAACAAATTTGAGAGTAGACATTATGGTGAACTTAACTCTCTATACTCTCACCCAGTAATCTATACTTTGCTCTTAAGGATAATAGCCACTAAAGTTTTAAAGGACTAATAACAAAAAGGCTTTAAATAAACACAATGTACAGTTTCTACATGGGTCCTAAAAACTTATTATGGATAGAACGTATCTTTCCTTTCATCAATGAAACACATAAAGTAAAACTGTTTAATCTTAAACATTTTTATTTAGAAATTGTGACAACTATACAATAAAAAGTAGTCATTTTCACCACTTGTCGTGAATTTCCTTAAAAAGTAGCAAGAATGTGGAGGAAAGACCTGCTTCAATGCAAAATGTTATGTTGTTATTACATGATTCAATTGCTGGGATCACTGAGAATTTCCACTGTCAGCGTAATATTTTTTTAAGGAAATCAATGTCTGTTTCAAAAAAAAAAATGAATCCAAAGTCTTCTTCATATTTCTGAGTAAAGGAAAACTGCCATTCTGAATATTTCTAAAGATACTATCAAAAGAAAAGTAATGTAAACCAAGAAGCTATGCCCCCATTCATTATAAACTCTCTGAAATGTTTGGCTGGTTTCCCAGCAAAGCTGAAACCAGAAATTCTTCTGTAGCTGCAAAAGTATTTACCAAACAAAAAGATTAAAAGTGAATCATTACATGTTGTTAATTGAGGTTATAACTGACATATAATATTAAGTTGAGGTATGAACTAGGATTTGATATCTGCATATAGTGAATATTGATTACAGCAAGTCTAGCACATTCATTGCCATACATAGTTACTAACTTGTTGATGTACAGAATGGTGACCATAGTTAATAATGCTGTATTGCATAGAAAGTTAATAAGAGTATCAATCTTAAATATTCCCATATCACAAGAAATAAACCTTGTAGCATTGTGTAGTAATGGATGTTAACTAGACTTCTGGGGTTCATCTCACAATACATACAGATAGCAAATCATTATTTGTACACCTGAAGTTAATATTGTATGTCAATTACACATCAACTTTAAAAAAGTGAATGACTAAATCAAAGTAATAGGTAGTAAATAGAGTATAAATAATGGGTAGTAAAATATCCATTCACCATTTTTATTTTAGAATATAAAGAAATACACAAATACGTGTACAGCTCTATGAAGTTCTGCCTGCACCTGCCATTTCATTAGCAACTCCTAGATTCATGAGTCTGATTCCTGGAGCAATAGGTTTCCTCCACTGTCTGGAACTCAAGCTGATCAAGATATTCCTGTGATCAGAATCAAGGTGCCGATATGGAAAAAAAAAGGAGCTCAAACTCTGCTCCCAGCACGAGTCAGGTGCTGCCCTGCCCCCACTTAGGTTATCCCAGGTGTCTTCAATGCCATCCTGGGAGGTTGCTTGTAGTAATTTCTGTTACACCGGTAAGGAGCCCAGATTCAGCCCATTTTATAAACTTGCCCAAGGTCACAAAGCTAGTTAGAGACAGAGCCTACCTCTGACTTCGTCAGGTGACTTCAAGTTCATGTTCTTGCTGCCAACTACAAATGTGGGAAAAAGAACATTAGGTATAAAAGGAAAAGGTTTTCGTTGTTTTTAAGGATAATGAAAATGAATGGGACAGCTAGAGAATAAAGCGTTTACTAGTGATTTTTTAAAAAATTAAATATGGTGTAGTGATGATATTGTATACTATCTCAAAAGCTTTAAGTTATGAAACTTGTCCTAGCTACTTTTTAAAAATTCAAAGCATGAAATAGTTTTTGAATTCCTCACTAACACAGTGTCAAGAAAATGTTTCTTGTGACAGACAACCAGACAGGGCTTAGAGGAAACTGTAATGGGTCCTCAAAACAGTCTGTTTAACTCTACAAAATTTAAATCCTGTTTGGAAACTATGTTCACTGTTATACTCAAGCACTTCTTTGGAATGACTGGGGATAGACAGAGCATATCCAATTCACGTTCTTTTTTTCCTTGAGTACTTTACTCCTGGTAGAAATTTACATTATCAATCATTTTTAAATAATCTACTTTCTAAATAGGCTACTTTAAAAGAACACAGTATCTTGGCAACAGACATCCCCCATTGCAAAACCAGCTGAAAGACACACATCTGGTTGGAGGGAGCAGGGAAAAGACTCAGGATGGAATCAGAAAGAAGTTAGGTCAGAACTCTACAGCACAGGAGTGAAGGACTCTCGATCTGGAAATAAACGATCTAGTTTTGAATTGTGGCTCTTCTTTCTGGCAAGTTCAATGGCTTCCAGGATTATACGATAAAATAAAGACTCAATAGTAGTTACCATTTATTATTCTCAAATCATGCTGATCATCCAACTACATGGTAGACTTCCCATGCATATTCTGAGTCAGGTACTCTGACTCTATCAAGTAAGACTTTTCAGCTGTGACAGAGGAGCTGCCAAAGTTAGAAACCACTGGTCTCCATCTTTTTTTTCCCCATGTATTTTACATGTATTTTATTTGTATTTTAAGATGCAATTTCTTCAGCCAAAATGAAAACAAGAAAGTTGGAAACCATTAGATGGCAGGAAAGACACTACTCCCAAAATAAGAGCAAAAACATCAGAAGAAATGGTGCAGGGAAGGGGTGTCCGCTCAAGTTGACAATCAAACTAACACTTTTAACTGAATCAACCCTAAGTTGGGGCTTTAGCTTCCAGCGTGCAGGTCAGGTAAGTATAATGTTAAAGGGCAGAAAATAGAGTCGTCTGTATAAAGTATTCAAAACAGAGTATTATAATATTGACTATACCATAGTGACCACAGGGCCTCAGGACTGATGTATCTTGGCCTGTTTCATCTGTCAAATGGAGATAACTATTTCCCAGAGTTAAAGGAGAAAAAATTTAAAGAGTAAAGTACATTAAAAGAAACAGCTGCGAATAGGGGCCTCCCTGGTGGTGCAGGGGGTTGGGACGCAGCCTGATAATCTGTCCACAGCCTCTGCAGCATGAGTTCAATCCCTGGTCGGTCAGGGAGCAACCCACATGGTGCAGCAGACCTCTCCTGACTCGTCCGCTGCTCCCCTTAGCAGTGTTCTTCAATCAGTCTGCCTGTTCTGTTCCCTACTCTGTATCTGCTGAATCCTCTCAATCCCCCATGCCTCTGGCCTGTAATCCCACTCTTGCATGCATAAATAAATCTTTAAAAAAATCTTAAAAAAAAAGACACAGCTGCAAATAAATCTAAGGTGGTTTCATTTCCAAATTGTGCCCATAAGATGTGAGGTTCAACATGGAACATTCATTTGTCACTATGATCTCTTGAGTTTAATTTCTAGAAACATCGCAGAATCCATACAACCAAATGGCCGATTGCCTTTAGAATCTGAATTATCAGATTCACTCTAGATAATGAAAAATAAAAATAAAAAGGAAACAAACTATTTAAAAATATGTAATAGTTTAAAAACTTGCAATGCATTTATCAAGCATCCTATCTATGCAGTAGAAAGTACAGGCCCCAAGGTAACCTGGAAGTCAAATGCAAATGGTAACAATGGACAGCAAGCCAAAACTGTGAAAGTCCTAATGATGACATTTTGCTTTGGTGTGTAATTTTCTAATAAAAGTAGGTATCAATAAAATTGAAAGATTTTCCAAAAAGAAGGTCAAGTACAGAAGAGACTCCAACAAATTCAAAGGAAACCTACATGCATGGAGGCAAAGTGGGTTGGACTAGAAGTCTTACAGAAAAAGCAGCTTTCACTTCTTTTATTTCTTATTAAACCATAATAGCTCAATTAAAATTTTAAGGGAAACAGTCTATTTCCCTATGGAGAACACATAGTGAAGTTTCAGATTCTTATTGATGCTAAAAAAAAAAAATACAAGTTTTCTCCAAAGTGTCTGCTTTTCTCCTTCCTTCTTCTCTGGGAAAATTTTCACTCATCTTTCAGACTTCAGCTTGAACAGCCGATCCCCCAGAAGGCATCCACACACCTCACAGCTGTCTCCGGTACTCTACCATGAGCTGCCTTCATGCTCTGGGACACTGACCAATGTAGCACTAACCTTCTATGTCAATGTCCGTGCACAGGCTCACTTTCCCAGGGAGAGGCTTTCGGCCCCTGACAGCAGAAACAATCCTCCAATTCCTAGCTCTCAGGAGGAGATTAATAATATTATGATAGCATAAGTGAATGATTTGCAAAGTATGTTTCCCCAACAAATAGCTCCAGCACCTGGGAATTAGTCAAGAATACAAATTCATGGACCCCTCCAGACTGAATGAATTCTGGAATCAGGGTCCACCTATCTGCTCTAAAAAGGCCTCCAGGTGATACTCTTTCATGCTGAAGTGTGAGAAACACTGAGAAGTACTTTAGAAGTACTAAAAAAAATGTTTTTATAATCACTACTTAGGACTCCCAAGGGACAACAGAGTTTGTGGACCCAGAGGTATGACTAAATAGACACCTCCGTTAGCATTATACTCTCCAGAACTTCCTCTCTGATGAAACTTTTCTATTTCCAAGTAGTTATTCATTTATTTTTCTCCTTTGAGATCATTATAGTAGAGAAAACAGTCTGTTTAGTAATGATTTTCACTAGCTATACAGTTAAAAAATATAGCCTTTATCATTTGCAAGACTGTAGAGGTTACAAGATCAACAGTGAGGGAAAAAAGATTTTAAAAAACCAGCCTTCTTAATTTGTTCTTATGTCAAAAATTTAATCAAAATGTGCTTAAATTTTAAAAGCTTCAAGTGGGAAAGAATGTAGACTGCAGAGAGCAGATTTTAATGAGTACTCATTTTGTTCGTTTTTTTCCATTCAAGGGAAATACTTTATGCATTTTTACATCATCTTATGCTACAGCATTGCATTCAGAATAATATATTATAGATAAGACACATAGCAAATTGCTTTAGATTTATCCGGGAACAATGTAAACACAAACTATATTATCTCCAAAACACATACTTAGACTTGGGACCTAATTAGGAGAAAAGAGTGACTAATTCACTGAAAGTCCCCCAGGAACTGCAAAGTTATCAAGAGATTAGAAAATAATAATCCTCAAATCTTTAAGAAAGAATCACAAATGACCTCAACACTCTGAATAATGTCGATGCATCGGAACCTGTCTCCTTTCTTACCTTCTCTAATCTTTAGCTTACTTTCACTAGGACAGTTTGAAAAGGCAACAAATGAAAAATGATTCACTAAGCTCATTTCTGTTTTTATAAGCAATCTCTGCAAACTCAGACACCACCATATATTTTCCACTTGAGTTGTGGAAAGAACCATCATTAGGAATTTTATCACAAATGGCCACTTGTTTATGCACCACTTTCAGGGAAGAAAAAAATAGGACAGGTGGTCAAACAAAACTCTGAAATCCCCACAGCTTCCCATCTTTTCTAGTCAAAGCAGTTGACACTTGTGCTGTCAAATGTAGAAAATTTCATTCATCTTCAATTTGTGAAGGTTACAGTAAACCAAAATAGACCCTGTATGATTCCTTTTATTCTCAATACTATTCGTTTTCTATCCATTGTTCTGCTCATGAGTTTGGGTCTTATTTTTCTTCACCAAAAGGTTGAGCAGTGGCATACCCTAATATGACCACAGCAAAATCACAGCCCCTTCTGAGATACTAGAATATCAATTTGAAAACAAAATCCTGTAAAGGAAACTTCTAAGTGTTCTGTTATCAGAACAGCTACTTGCAAGGGTTTACAAATGGAGAAGTTTATCACATACTATTTAAAACATGAAACTATTTTCATGTTACATCAATATGCATGTCTAGAAGCTTGTTTAAGAAAACTATTCACCATGCAAAGTTTTAAATGCACAGTATCAAAGAATAATTTTTGACATTTTGATTCATACATGCTTATAAAGCTCCAAGACAACATGGTTTAATTATAAAACA
Organism: Talpa occidentalis; assembly: GCF_014898055.3. Classification (NCBI taxonomy): domain Eukaryota; kingdom Metazoa; phylum Chordata; class Mammalia; order Eulipotyphla; family Talpidae; genus Talpa; species Talpa occidentalis. The sequence goes on along the minus strand of NW_023601104.1, from coordinate 49,356,571 downwards.
TATTTCTACTGCCTTAGTCATGCCAATTAAATTTGATTGGATACTTTCTTTATTCAACAAGCCCCTTTCATGTCATTTTAATTTACTGTCAAAGCAGCCTGAATATTGGAAACTAAATTATTTACTACAGCCCATAAGCCAATAATGTTCCATTTGTCTCGTACAGAGGGAGACTAGACTAACAAGATTATTAAGGACATTACTTGTAATAGCAAATGTCCTTCACTTTATTTGAGCTTCATGCTGTGCTTTCAGAGATCATACTTCAAAAGAATTCCATTTCATTCCGTCACAGAACCTCTGATATAAATTATTCTTCACTCCCTTTGTAATATTCTGATCATAGAGAAAGTGGACCCAATATTGTTGGGTTGAAATGGAAGCACACTTTCTTCCAAGACAGCTACATAGTTTATTTGTGTTAAACACCTTTGATGCTTTCCCTTGTGCCAATACTGCAAGACAGAGAGAAATCAGTTGAATTTATCCACTGTGATAACATTTCCCACACTAAATTCACCAAAGCATTTTTGTTTTCATTTTCTTGAATGCAAATGATGTTTCTAAGATTCTCAGAAACAAGTTTATCAATAATCTTAGTTTTCCAAAAATCAGAGTTTAGCAGGTATTATGTATCAGGACATTTCATAGAGAGCTTCATTATTGAGAAATGCTAGGAAATGAATTAAAATGTCTCAACCAGAAGCACTCTTAAAGGCAGAGAAAATAAATAGAGCGATAGTGAACCTAATATGTCCATGGTCCAAGGGAATTCTGCTGAGGTTAGCCTCACACTAAGACTTATTTAACATCTTCATTAGTGGTCTAGAGAGGGAGGAAACACATCAATTATATTCACAAATGGCAATTAATTGGGAAGTGTTGTAATTATTAGTATAAAAATGAAAAGGAACACAAAGAGGACTGGAGAGGCCAAACCTGAAGAAAAAAAATAAATGAAACTTCTAAACGGCAACTGATCAGTAAATTAAAAGGCTATAGCAGAGCAGGAGTTTTAAGCTCCTAAAGAGATGCTTGGAAACCACATTTTAAAAAAATCACAAAACGATGTCAGACTAGGAACCGGTTTCAAGACCTTTCAAAATACTGGCCACAGGGGTGGGGGTGGAGTGAGGTGGAGCAGTATATGTCATCTCTGTGGGGGGGGGGGGAAATGCAGCACCATAAACTCTCAGAAGTCATGGGAGAAAAAACAAATTTTTCCTTGACCAGCACAATAGTGAGTCAGAGATTATTACAGTATAATATTAGCCAGAAGAAAGGGTAAAGTAATACATATTATAATAAATGTTTATTGTAGCTCAAGGATAAGAAAATTCATAGATAATGGTATCAATGGTATCAATCAATTAGATTTCATTTCATGTAATGAAATTAAGACAAGGATTTTTTTTTTAATGTATCTATCTTACAATGCTCACAAACTGTTTAAGGTTTGGAGGGACATATGAAATGTAAAATCAGAAACGGACGAAAAAAGGAAATAAGAGAAATAACAGAAGGTATACAAAATGGAACTGGGAATTAGCCTACTAAAAACATTTATTTTAGTTTTAAGCCAGATAAATGTTGAGTTGCAATCTATATAATTCTATAAATGAATGATCAGAGAAAATAGCAAAGGGCTCCAGCTTGATAAGTGAACCAATATAGTCCCTGAATAACATATTTTAGATATCCTGTGTATCACAAAAGATTATCAAGTCATTTTCTCTCTTATATGCATGCTTCTATGCAAGGTAAAACAATTCTACCAAAATAATAGAAAGAATTACATTGTGCAATTGATGTAAAGTACATTTTCCTCAGTAATGTGAAATAAGCTATTTAGTAGTGCTTCGACCATTAAGCAATCAACCATCTTTTGATAAAGGAAAATATAGTAGGCCCTTAGCCACATTTGAGGGCTTCTATATGCTATGGTTTAAAGAATGCATTCTTTCCTAAGTTTTTCTTCAGTTACTGCACTGTTTAACTCAATTATGAAAAGGAAATCTATTTCTAAATTTGTTGAAGTAAATGCTTGTGAAGGGAGCAAATTACACTTTCTAGGTGGCAGGTCTCAGTTTCGACGCTGGAGAGCACAAGGTGACTCTCCTGTACCTGGCTCTGGTTTACGCAATCATGGGCAAATATTTCAAGGCAAATGCAGCTATAATGTTTATGTTAAAAACAATAGGTTATGACAGCAGTCAGATGTTCTATATCCCTCAAGTGTTGAAAATAAATTGTTTCCTTTTGCACACAAGAGATGGAGATTACCAAGGTGAAACATGACAGAAAATTTGCAGAAAATGATCTTGTCTGTAAGCAACTCCTGCTTCCTGGTCTTGGTTGATAAAAAACAGTCCCCCACAGGAGAGTGTGTGTGTCTTAATGAGTCAAATGACAATGAATTTTGAACAAAGAGCCTGGATAAAATGGTTCTGTTGTCATTTGTCTTCTACTAAAATCCTATTCACGCATAAAGTCACAAAGTTTTGAGTTCCAACATCACCTAGAGACAAGTTTATTTTTTTTCAATATGATGGTGGTGAGGCGGGAACACACCTAGGTCTCAGTAATTATCTTTTAAGAACGTGGGCGGATTGGTTCTCTATAAGCTCGTACCACTCGCCTACCCAGTCAGCCCCTCTTTCTTCTAAAATTTCCCCTTATCACTTAGCTTAAAGAAAAGCAGTTATTTTTTATCACCAGCTCCGTGAGAATTTCGCACAGTTCCTCTCCTCCCTCAGAGCCAAAGAAGAACAAACTAGAAAGTAACCAATGTGAAGACAAATATATGTCATTGTTAAAATGATAAAAACATTGTTTTAACATTTTTAGCCTCATCTAAACCATCCATACTCTCAATCACATACTCATTTCCATGACTGCCATCACCTCACACATGAAGGACAAATAATGAGCAGGAATGACTTGTTATGACTCTCAGGACCTTGTATAACTTGCGAAAAGTTGAGACTTACCCCAACTTGTGTACATATTAGTTACAGCTGACTAAATTGCCAGGCATTACACATGAAGCAAGACTTTCTATATTCATTTTACATGCCATTCTGTGATTTATTCCTCCATTATTAGACCATTTGCCTTGGTAAGAGAGCTAATTACTAAATTCACTAACACAAATGGGAAGAACTAACTCATCACACTGCCCCACTAGGTAAAAGTTACAAGAAGAATTTCATTACAGTCTTGATTCAATTATACTTGAATTTCCTTTCAATAATATATGTCTACAGACAGTATCATCTTTTGTCACTTTAATTTCTAAAGACTTTTGAAATAACATGTGGCAGAAAATTAAATAAAACATTACATTTTAAGTCATTTAAACTACTTGAATTTTTTAAATACAGGATTGGCTTTCCCTCTATATCAACACTGATTCATCTTTCTGATTCATGATCTATTTAATCTGAAATTTAAACACAACCATTATTCGTTTATTCAAGAGAGTTTATGCTTTATAATATTTGTTGGCAGGAGCACAGAGAGGAGGGATATAAATGCCAATTAATTGTAAGGAACAGGAAATATTTTTGATATGATGATTACATTTTTACTCATTAAATCCTTCTCTATTCATATACATACTAGTATAATTCATTATTCCTATACTTCCTGTTTGAATAGTATCACTATCAGCACTAACATTTATAATCCTAGAATTGTCTGGGATCTGCAGGAATTAGACTCTCAATACTTTATTTGGAGTTACTATCACATATTTTCTCACTCCAAATTGAGCATGAACAAAAGTATGCCTTACAGACTGATGTTTTATCAATCATTTGTCTTCCCCAAACCTAATACTTCATTTTCTGTGAGCCAATCAAGTTTCAATTTTTTTCAGTACTTCATTTTGAAGAATGTGTTATCAAATCAAAATATGAGATTCTTTTTGCAAATATGGAAATGTACACTATGTTTTACTGTGAAAATGTACATGAGGAATCTCAAACATGTATAAATATGTTATAAAGATATACATTTTAATGTTGTAATAATAATGCATGCAAAATGCATAGTATAATACTACTTTCAAAAATATTTTAATATACTTCTTTATGTAAATATCTATGCATAAGTTCTATAAATAAAATTGTAAGACAGAGGGAATACCATTTCAACACAGAAAATATATGTATATGTAAATCTACAGATATATGTATGCATGTATATTTTCCTGATTGAACTTTATAAACTACCCTCCATTTTGACTGAAACAGTGAAATAACTAGCATGTTGCCTCTCTGAAGCCGAAAGCAATTTCCTTTTCTAATTTTAGTTATGCAAAGCCTATGGGCATCATCAGCATTTAGTAATTAGTTTTATAATTACTGCTGTTTTGCTCACTGTCATTCAATTTTTCTTACAACATGGTCTGGGATTGAAACATCCCACATCCACAGCTGTGTAAATTGCTATCCATTTATAAGGCAAAAAAAGTAACATTCCACATACATCATTATTCAGTCAAGAATTTGTTGCTGGTACTTAGGTGATGCCTTGAGTACATAAGCTGCCCACTAAAATTCCAAGAAAAACAGCATTCCAAATTCCAGGAAATGCTATCTAACAAAGTAGAGAGAGAACTTGAAAGCTGCCAGAATATCAGATTACATCCAAGAATACAGTGAAATATGAAGAATCTGAAGTTTGTGATGTTAAGATCACATCTAAGTTGTGAAATAATAGTACTTCCTTGATAGCAAAGAAGAGAACAAATACACATGTATCCATTGTTGTGCTATGTTTAAATTACTGTGTTTCTTTTAAAGGGCAACCAAAACCCTGTAAAGGTTTCAATCATGACAGAAAATTTTTCCTAAAACTCACAAAGTCAAAATCCAACATTAGATACTTCTGTTTAAGTACTGTAATGAACTGTAAAATTAAAACACTGATCTGCCTCTCGAATACCGAAAACATAAAGGCCAGCAACATTTCAGTAGACTGTTTCTGGGGTAAATACCAACTTAAACACCCTCTGCACGAAATTCAAGCACTCTTTGAATGGATCAGTATTCCTGTAGCTAGTCTTTTTTTTTTTTTTTTTTGTTTATACAAGCACTGGGTACAGTCAGAAGCGAGGGAGGGTGAGAGAATTCACCAGAGCCAGAGCGGGGAGCAGAGCAGGCAGACTGCAGTACACTGCTGAGGGGAGCAGCGGGCGGCAGGAGAGGTCTGCACGCCATGTGGGACAGGCCTCCAGTAGCCGGGGAGCAGCCGGGGATCGAACCGGCGCCGCAAAGGCTGCGGGCAGCTTCGCAACCCAGCGCTCAACCACTGCACCACTGGGGAGGCCCCTGTAGCTAGTCTTTTTAAGATAAGAAAATCATGGCAGAAGATGAATCTCATTTCATAGAATGAAGTGTTTTTTTTTTTTTTTTTTAAGATTTTATTTATTTATTTATACAAGCACTGGGCACAGTCAGAAGCACGGGAGGATGAGAGATTTCACCAGAGCCAGAGTGGGGAGCAGAACAGGCAGACGATGAAATACACTGCTGAGGGGAGCAGCGGCTACGGCAGGAGAGGTCTGTCGCGCCATGTGGGACCCTCGCCGGTGACTGGGGATAGAACTGGCGCTGCAGAGGCCACGGGCAGCTTCGCAGCCCAGCGCTCAACCGCTGCACCACCAGGGGAGGCTGACATGTTTTTAAGTGAAATCTAGGGATGTTCATTCGCTGAGGTCACAGGGAGTGGGCTCCAAATTCAGCAGGAATCTCTGCTTTGGGAAAAGGTAGTTACATGTAGCAGAATTAAGAACCCATCTCATCTTCAGCAAGTTTCTAGTCTCTGCACCTCAGTTTCCACATACGCAAATCTGTAGCCAGTTGTGTGACTGGATCAGAGGGACTGGGATAGGATGATTACGAAGGCAAACGTAAAAGGACAAGAACTTTTCGATGCAAGCTACCGTGGTTCCTGAACGGGCTCCTTTAGCTCTCTGACTATAGAGTGGGGCACTGGCCAGGACTGCTCTTTAGCTTAATAAGCAACTCACTGTGCTTGCTATTAGATTCTCTCACAAATGTGTTCTAAATTTTTTTTTTATATCAAAAGTCTTATTTCTACAAACAAATTACCAACAGGTCAAGAGAAGAAATGCATCTTCTATTTATTTTTTAGAGCCATGGACTGGGAACACAGGAGGGTGATTAATATATACTTCCAGCCCCCAGTTTTCATTGTTTCTCTCAAATGTAAGTCAAAAAGAGAACATTGAAGGGTTGAAGAAATAACAAAGTTGTTGATTTTAACTATTACCACAGTAATTACAAGCTGCATTATGCTTAACCTGCTAGCTGCAGTCTATTAAGTGAATGAAAAAAGAAAAGCCATAAACTGGACAAAAGCTAAAGGATCAAGCATTATTTCTGGGAACAAAAAGGCCACAAATTCCCACTCTTCATTCACAGTACCACTTAATTAATGCATGCAGGTAAAAGGAGGCCAAATAAAGGACAAACAAACAAAAAGAGAATAAAAAGGTTTCTCTTTAACACTTACAATGAAATTAATGAAGTTTAAAGGTGTCCAGGGTAGGAATGGGGGTGAAAAGGCAGAAGGATTCATTCTTCAAATACAATAAACTTAAGCAATATGGAAAATCTAAAAAAATATATTTCACTATCAACATGTAATTCTTCCTTTACACATTTACTTGATGAAGTGAATTATTTTCTATAAATCATTTTCTCTAGTTTGTACCTTACAATTTAAAATCTGTATATATTTTCCAAGTTTTACTTTGTTAGAAGGTAAACTTTGTTATGTCATAAAGACATAACTATAACACTTATTCAAGCCATCACAGAGTCTTAGGAGCAAAATCTCTTAGTGAAGCCAAAAATTTACAGAAAATAAATGCCAGCAGGAATGATCAAAAACCAAATGTGGGTGGGAATCTAGTCACAGTGGCATGAACTTGAAATCTATCCTAACTTGCTATTTATGGTTACAGATTTCCAGACTGATAGTGAACCTGGTAACTTAAAATACTCAAATCTCTTTTTTTCTTTTGCTTTTTGGCAAAGAAGAGAATTGACACAAAGTGTGGCATCTGTGTGAATGTGCCCTGGTCTTGACCCAGTCTATCCCATTTCAGTTCTATGTAGTTTGTTAAAACTGAACCAGACTGAACCAAAACTGAACAGGAGAGCCGGGTGAGAAATTGAAACAGTGAGCTGTTGAATTCAGTCACACTAAGCATTAAAACCAGTTCTTGTATAAATAAATAAATAAATCTTTAAAAAAAAAAACCTGCTAAAGAAAAAGTCATTCAATAAAATGCATTTAAAGGAAACACATCTATAGTGATAAAGTACCCACAAAAGATTAAGCCTCAAATCTTTGCACAATTTTAACCAATAAATCCTTATTTACATCCCCAAGTCTATTAAGTTGGCTTCTTTCCCCCCCCTTTCTTATCTGCAGACATATTCAAAAAGAGTGACAGAAAAGTTCTAGAAGAAACATTCAGACAACTTCATTTTATTATCCATACTGACCTGAAGAGTACACTTGTTTATGGAAAGTGTAAAGAAAATAATCATCAATTTAAAAAAATTCTCTAGAAGAAATTTTTCTGGGAAACTAGAGAAAAATGTTGGCAAACTGAAAGTAGGTTTTTAGAATGTTCAAGGATTCTTGTAATTTAAATAAATGTATTAATAGTTTGCTGTCTCAAAGACTTCTTTTCCATTAGTGTTGTATTTAATACACATTTGAATTAACAGCATATTTGTGCATAAAAATGCACATTTCAAAGGAAAAAAAGTATTCTTTAAAGATTCTGAATAGGGATAATACAAAGGAGGCAGACCAACATAATATATAATTGTTTTCATTATATTTGGTAGCATAGAGTTAGAGTTAATATACCTAGATGCAAATAACTACAACTATCAAATAGATTTCAAGAGAATAAGAACCTTAAATATGAAGATTCATTTTTCTTAAGACAGATGAGGAAAGAAGTAACCCCAGTCTTTTCTACAATTGCTAATAGCTATTAATTCTTACAGCATGAAATATTAAAGGGTTAAAATAGGCATAAATTAATTTTATTGTCAATCACTATATACAGAAGAATAATTAACTCAGTATGTTTATTTATCTACTTTTGCTACTTGATTAAATGAATGATTGATGACAGGTTCCTTGTTTTCTTTTCTTCCTTTTTGTCAGTATAAATGATCAGTATGAAACTAAACGGTGACATTAAAATGAAATCATTAGCAACCTAAAATGCAGGGCGACCTACATGCAGCGCTTCTGTCTCCTTCTCTATTGAGAAATATAATCAGATCCCTCGCACCCCAGACAGACATGTAGCACAGTCACATGTACTTCCTAATCAGGTGCTTTCCCCGCAATTTCCACTGAGTCTGCTAGGTCTATAATTATGCTCAAGGCCATTCATTTCCTTTAAAGTCATTTTAAATAAAGCTAATTTATAGCATTCTGGTTTCACTGTTTGTGAAATTTATGAACTGTGTTACTATTTGGCATTTGTGCCAAAAAAAAAGGAAAATAACAAGTAATCCTTCAGGTAGACTCATTCAAATTAAAATATCAAATCACCTAAGACTTGTCAAAATTTGATAAAAGATTATTAGTTATTATTCTTGGCAAATCAGGTGACTAACATTAGCAGTGAAGAATGATCATATATGGACATAAGGTTAGTTGAGTATACAGGTATAAATGGAGGATCACAGCGCACTAGGGAGTCTTCTTCAGTCCCCAATTTACTGTCCAGTGCTACACATCCTCTAATTTGAAGTGAAATACTAAGATTCCTAAGAAACCTGGGTTTAACTATCTGATTAGGAAATACTGAGTATCACTTAATTATTATTTACCACTGTTTGACTATTTTGCTTTGTAATTCTTTGAACAAGATCATGAAATGTAGTAAGAATTGTTTAGGTAGGGAGTAAAGAGAAAAGGATAAAGGAATTTTAGTGGAACTCAAGAAGTGATGGCAGAAAAAATGAGAACTCCAGTTTCACTAAAATATCATCACTTTCATTAATTGGATGAAGGGTGAGGTTTGCCACAGTCAATTCAAGAGAGAGATGAACAAAAGGAGAATGAGCTCAGCAAAGAGTCCATTATACCAGGAATTATAAATCTGACACTGGTTTATAACGTGTTACCATATAATTATCATGTTATATTATTTCTATAGTATTTCTATGTAAATATATATTTACATAGTTCATAGTATATTATAATAATAATCCTGACAACCGGGGGCAAGTTATTCCACTACTTTGTAGTATTATGTCACATTGTGCAAACATGTGAGAAAACATGAAAAAAATTACAGTACTATGAAATTATGGCTTCATAATATGGTTTCAAGTTCTAAATAACTAAGATTGTGTGCAAGTTTAATTTAGTTATTTGTTAGGCCATGAGAATATACATACTGTGTTGGGGGAATGAGTTCCACCAAGACACCTCACTCCTACTTCCCTGTCATCAGTTGGATGACAATCTAAGCAACTGCCTACTTGTCAGTCTCAATCGACTTGGGGGCCATTAGCTAGAAATGTGCTAGGAGGTAATCACCACCTAATGGAAACTGAGATGATATGGTTACTAAATGGAATTGTACACAAATCATCCAAATACACATTTATCAAAAATAATTTTCCAGTCGTTCTTGACTTTTATATAGATACTAACTAATGGATTTGGGCCTCCTGAACTATCTACATAGAACATGGGCCAAACTAAAGGACTTTAATATGGCAAAATTGGTAAATATACAAAGCATCTAAGTTCATTTTAAGATTCTCTGCCAAAAAAAAAAATCAAAATACAACAAAATTAACTTTTAAGACTCTTTGGAATATACGGTGGCTACCAGAGTGGGAAGGTGGCACATGTAGAAGGGGTCAATCTGATAGTGGTGAAAGGCACTACGGTTTGGTGGTGGGTGTAGTGTAGTTACACACATCTACAGGTGAGAAGTGTTACTGAAAATTATATATTGTAAAACAATGGTAAATCAAAAAATTTTATTGGGCCTCCCTGGTGGCGCAAGGGGTTAAACATCAGCATTGTGAAGCTGTCCATAGCCTCTGCAGCATGAGTTCGATCCCTGGCCAGTCAGGGAGCTACCCACATTATGCAGCAGACCTCTCCAATCTCACCCACTCCTCCCCTCAGCAGTATATTTCAGTCAGTCTGCCTGTTCTGTTCCCCACTCAGTCTCTGATGAATTCTCTCACGTCTGGCCTGTTCCCTAGTTCTTGTATGCATAAATAAATAATTTTTTTAAAAAAATATTAAAACATTTTTGAACATTCCTCATTTGTCCTGATTTATATATATTTTTCAGATAGCATAAGCAATTTTAAAAACGACACACAAAGGGAAAATCATGCTGATCTTAGGGAACTGGGTAAGTATGAAAGGTGATATTGGATGTACAATATTTTTGCAAGTTTTCCTACCTATTCAAGCCAAAAAATGCCTTTGTACACTATAGAGATTACACTTTGTACACTATAGAGTCAATTCTCTGATTTTTGGAAAAGATAATGCATTAGTATTAAAAGTGGTAATAGCTCTCTATACTGACACATCAAAAAAAAAAAAAAGAGTAAATGATACTTTAAATTACTAAAGTAATGCCTGGCATGAGCAAAGTGATAGGCATGTGAGGTTGATAATTTTGTGTCTCCCAGTATTCGCTACTGTAGGTTCTGATTTCTACTGCCATTAGATACAAGTGAATAACTGAATTGGTTTTTGTTTCCTTCCCCTACTTTAAGAAAAATTAAAAATTGAAAACATGAATGTGAAATATATATTTAGGCAATCATCACTTGCTTTACTGAAAGAAGTCATTTTAAACCAAACACCAACTGTCACAGAAATCATTTACTTAGAGAATTTCTCTACTGCATAAGATGTGATTTTTGTGAATTTACTTAGAAAAGAACAATTTGGTGCTTATTTCACAAAGTGCTATACACCTACACTGGAGGGGGGCACATAAATAGAATTGATGTTATACAACTCTATATCCTTATAAAAGTTAGGAAACATTTAAAAAAGAGTGAGTATGGATAAGCAGGTCACCTGAATAATGTTTTAAAGTACATGTCAGTAGAGCAAATATTTTAGTAATTTCCCACCAACACAGCTAGTAATTTTTCACTGGTATATAAAAGTGAGAATTTAAGAAGCATAATATAAATGGAGCACATTATGAATAGAGGAAAAATTGGTTTTACAAAATATGAAACTTTATTTAATTATGCATTTTTTAAACTTCCATACATCATATGAAAAGATTGAAGTGTTTCAACATAGAATATTAACAAAGATATAATCCTCAGAATCAGAGGAAGTAGTTGATCAAGTCAGTGAGTCTTCTATGTCCATCTTTGCTCTGTGATTATCCTCATCAACTGTATCTGTATTACATTTATTTAGTTTCATAATTTAATTATCTTGAGTAAATGATCAAATTCAGTCTTATGTAAATATCAAGTGTATTGTGAATAAAAGCAAAAGATGAGAATTCTATCAGATTTTATCCTCTGCTGTTAAGGGAAGTTTGAGAGGCCTTTCCCAGGGATTTATAATTGAAAAAAAATCACTGTATTTCTTTAGTCTATCACTGGATTCAAAGCTAGTGAGTTGACAGCTGCAGAATTTTGGAGAAACAAGAGTGCAGAGGGACCAGTTTAAGACTAGACCTGGTTCTGATACTAGAAAAACTGTCTGGTGCCTATGATGTTCAACTAGAGAGAATTAACACATATTAATTTGGTGCTGGTAGTGTAAATGCTTCTGGCATTTCCTTCAGCACTTAAACTCATTTACAGAGAATGGACTGCTGTAAAAGAATGCAGGCTCATTAAGAGTTTATTTCTTCAAAACACTGAAAGATAGCAAGTTTCTACTGTGAGGGGATCAGAAAACTGCATTTATTTCCTTAGTGGCAAAAAAAAAAAAATAAAAGACACCAAAGCTTTTTGTTTTTGAGCAAGCATCACAGGTTTGAAAATGAAGAATTTCATCTTGTTGTCACACCCTGCCTTACCTCGTTTCAAGGCTGGCTGTGTTTTCTTTACACAGAATCAAATTTTAGCAGGAGCAGAAGCCAAATGCTTAAAATGAATGATCAACTTACAATTCTTATGAATCTATTCTTTCATGCTGCTCTGCTTAAAAATAGCATCATAAATGCACATCTGCAAAGACTGTGCACCCCCCCCTTTCCTGAATTGTACAAATTATTAGAGTCGTTGACAAAAGATTTTTTTTTTTTGTTCAGGGGTTGGTCTGGGCACTCTCTTTGGCAGACTGCCACTTTTCTAGCAGTAGAAATATTGCTTGTAGAAAGCCACATTGTACTGAACAGCTGTTCTGCTAAAACATTGAGCTAGCAACCCAAGAAATGACTGACTTCACATGTGAAGCAAAACTGTTCCCTCCCTTTGTGCTAATTTAAATGAAATAAAGTACAAAACATTCTTCTGCATGTCCTATAGTCTTCCTTCCCAATTATAGGCTTTGTAGGGTGGGTGTGAGCTATGTTCCAAGGTCAGTGCTTGACCCTTTGACTACTGCCTCAGGGGCAGGCTTGAACTTGTGACCATGCTACTGACAGGCTTCCAGCAGCTCCTCCTCTGATCTAACCCTTTCTAGACCCAGGTTCTAGGTGCTGAGGAATTTTCTATGAACTACATATGTCAGGATTGCAGAATTTAAAATTACACCTCATTCCAGCCTTAGTGACATCTCTATAAAAAGATTCTAGAGGGAAGGTACTAGAAGATTATATTTGATTACATTCTGTGTTTATAAGGATGGTATGCAATTCATACTTTTGGTTATTTGAGATTATGTTCAGACAACATAAATAAATACAATTATTCTGTGTTCTATTTAGCTTTTGGATGTTCAATATTCTCCCTAAAAGGAAAAACCTTCATAAGCTTACTTGACATCTAAGGGACCAAATCCTCATTAAACATCTCCAGCTTTATATTTATACACACACTGTAGATTCTGCAACACCAATGGGTATCTAAACAACAAACACTTTGAAGTACACTCATTTTAAACGAACTTCATCAAGTAATTTTCTCGGAAAATAACAATATTCTAGATTGAAACAATACCCTACATAGATTCAATTGCTTACCTATGTGAATTCCTGTGCTATTTAAAATCCAGTCTGGCTCTAAGCCCATTCTGAGGTCTTTCTTTGTACACCCTTTGCCTTTAATAACCCACATTATTTTGCTTAGACTTCTTTAGAATTCTGAATGATATCTTACCTTATGTTTTTGTGAGTATGTATATCAGTCAGTCCTTCTAGATTATAAACTCTTAAGAGAGTTCTGTTTTTCCCCCTCTGCTTTCCCAAACAGCATGGTGTAGAGTCTCGCAATGCAGTAAGTATTCAACTACACAGAGGATGAATAGGTGAGTAAAATAAAAATAGAAATAAACCATTTCTGTTTTCTAATAATAGCAAAAGCAAAAAAAACCAAAAAAAACCCTGACATTCTGAAACCTACTATAGTATTGTATCTACAGAGCAAAAATTACCAGATATGAAATATCAATACATTGGGCTGTCACTTCAGATACAACCTATTTTTAGAATGCTTTTGTTTTTTCTAGCACCTGAAGTAAATAGTCACATATTAATAACATATAATCTACTTTTGTGATCTCTTTAAGCATTAAATAACATTATCACATCACCTATGTCTTTTAAGAAAGTCTGTTAATGAGACCTTCCTCAACAGAACCGGAAAAAGAACTGCCAAATTCTCCAGCAATCTCACTTCTGGGTATGTATCCAAAGAATATAAAATCATCAAAGTGAAGACTGATATGCCCACATTTTTTTTCAGTATTATTTGCAAAAGCTAAAATATGGAGGCAACCCAAATACCCACTGATAAATGATTGGATACAGAGGAAGTGGTATATATACACAATGGAATACTATTCAGCTATCACCTGAATTCTTGACATTTGCAGCAAAATGGAGGGAACTAGGGAAGGGTATTATACAAAGAGAAAATTAGAAAGATAGAGACAAATGTTGGATGATTTCACCTACATGGGCAATATAAGGAAATTAAGTGATAAAGGGACAAAACCTAGTCGACACTGAACCTGAAATGAGGTTACAAAAGTGAAGTGGCAAGAGGGGACCTGTGGGTAGAGGAGGTATAAAGGATAGTGGTGGGTGTTGTTTTTTTTTTTTTTTTTAAGCCATAACGTGTTATAGGAATTTGCTGTTGTTCCCTCTGCCTAGAATGCTTTTATACCTTCCTCTCTACTTTGCTACCTCTTTTTTTTTTAGATTGATTTATTCATGTATACAAGAACCAGGGTACAGGCCAGATGTGCGGGAGGGTGAGAGGATTCACCAGAGACAGAGTGGGGAACAGAACTGCCAGATTGCCTGAAATACACTGCTGAGGGGAGCAGTGGGCAAGACAGGAGAGGTCTGCCACACTGTGTGGGTATCTCCCCAGGCGGCCGGGATCGAACCGGCACTGTAGAGGCTGCTGCACTCAACCGCCTGCACCACCAGGGAGGCCCTACTCTGCTACCTCTTTGTCATACTTTTTATGTCTCAGCCTTTCTCCTCAGGAGATGTCATCCATGTCTTCCCTCTATGAAGCAAGTCCTCCTTTCTTAATCTTTACTTTAGCCCCTCACCTATTTCCTTCACAGCACAGAGCATACTGAGTAACTACTTTCGTTACACTTTCGTTAGTCTTCATACCACTTAGGATGTAAATTCCATAATCGGAGATTTCACATGATAGGAAAAAATTTTTCAGTAATCTAAATATCCTCCACTATGTCATCATGACACAAAATAAGATTTTTTATGTTAAAACCCAAAAAAGTATTTCATAATAAATATTGCCTGTTGACCATCTCTTCCTTCTCATTAACATTTTAGAAACACAATTTTACTAAAAAAGGAATAAAAATAATAATAAAAAACACAAAAGTGTAATCACAACATGTCTTTGGTAGTTTCTACGCAAAAATAAGCCTACCAATAGAACCTAGGCATAGTGTAGTATAAGACCAGGTGGATTCTCAAATCAACTGTGCCATACTTCAGAAAAAAACACTGGGATCAAAGACATGTTACTTGTGATAGTCACAAAGATTTGAACTTGGGCATACCCAGCTTCATTGACTAAGACCTAACTGCTACTAATAAGGCATTCTAAGGACACAAAAAAATGACAAGGATGATTAGCTTCCATTACATTCATATATTTTGCTGGCTCCATCAGTCTTGTTTACACTGACTGAAACTTTATTATAGGTTGTTAGAACTCCCTGCAAGAGTGCATTTCTCTAATATTGCCACAGATATTATTTAACTTTTCCAGTAGGAAATGTTCATATAGCAAAAACTGTAGTTACTCAAAACAAGTTTCCATCTGATTGCCTACTAGATATAAATCACAAAAAATAGCATAGACTGAACAACTTGATACACTGATAGTTTTTCTGCACATTCAGGAGCTCAGTATTCATTGTAGAAAGTGGAACACCTTAGGTCAGGTATCAGCTAAGAAAATACCACTGCACACTACAAGTGTTCCTGAATATGCCCAAAATGAGGATAACCACATAAGCATCCCAAGTTTCCTTTCATAATTCTTTGTAATATATTGCATTTTCACATTTTGTTATGCAATCTTTATGTCTCTTTTCAAAATGGAAAATGATAGCAATTTTGCTTTTATGCTAAAATTCTTGTAAAAACCTGGATACTATTCATCTATTTTTATAGAAGAAAGCCAATATTTTAAAGTATTTATATAAAACCCAAACTGCGTACAGTCTGTTTTCATCATCAGTGCTGATACTCAACACAGCCTATTTTCAAAACTGTAAAATTGTATGAGTAATGTGGTTTAATTACCAAACATTAAGAAAAAACTTTAAATCTCTGTAGTATTTGGGAAATTAACTATAAACTCATGAATTTCAATTTCTTCCTCCTGCTCAGTATTACTGCACCTCTCTCTGAGCAAGCACTCAGCACCTAGAGATTGGCAAATCTCATTGGACAAGGGCAGAAGATGACAGCAGCTATTTCTGAGTGACTGTGTTGAGTTCCTTTAGTAACACGTTTAGTTTACTAAGATGTGAAAATTATAGTACACAATCCAGTCACATTTCTTCATGTTTTGTATACATGGTTTGGGGACTATCTTCAATTAGACCTGCAAACATCTAAGTAACATTGGTAAAGCTTTACCAATCTTACTCATTCTTATGCTAATTAATAAAATTAAATTATTGATACTTGACTAATTTCTTGTTCTAATATGATTTTTTTGATGATTGTAACTATTTGACTAAAACCACGAGTTGAACTAGAAAAACAACAGACTGCTTGGGAAAATAAAAATTGTTTATATAACTGAACTGACCTGTATTTGATTAATGAAGTCAAAATGACCAAATAGTAGTCCTATGTAGACAAAGCTCTATCATATTTCTCTTAAATAAGGATCATTCATTTAGATAAGACTATCAGGAATACCCTAGTTTTGATCATTTGTTATATTAAATTGAGAAAGCAGGCAAAAAAACAATAAGCCAGACAATGCGGAAGGTTAATATGACATCACAATTTTCCAGCAAAAATATGCAATGCAGAAAACAATACAAATCCATAGAAAACAAGTAAAATATGCAAACCACAACTCTGGGCTGGAGAAACAGTTTAGTTATGCTGGCCATCACAGTAAATGGATTATATAAACACACATTTGCTTGGATTTGAGGATAGTAATCATCATCATCATCATCATCATCATCACAAAACAACAACCATTTAACCAAACATTCATTGTTATCACAAAACCTTTAAAACAAACACAAATTCAACCTTCTACAACTGGTAGTAAGCTTCATATTATAGTGGATTCTAATGAAGCACCAAAACCAGTAAAGGGAAAGAAATAATAAAGGTTAGAGTGGAAAGAAACAAAATAAACATCAAAAAGACACTTTGAAAGATCAATGAAACCAAAAGCTGCTTCTTTGAAGGAAAAAAAAAAAAAACAAATCTCTGGCTAGATTCACTAGGAAAAAAAAAGGGAGAAAACTAATAAATACAATCATACATGAAAGAGAAGTTTACAATAGACATCTCAGAAATGCAGAGGATCATAATGGGCTACTGCAAGCATCTTTATTCCAATAAATTGAATAACCTAGAAGAAATAGACATTTTTAAGGAGTAGTAAGTCTTCAGAGACAGTATCAAAAGAAATAGAAAATTTGGATACATACATTACAAACAAAGAAACTGAAGCAATAATCAACTCTCAAAAAAAAAAAAAAAGCTCAGGACCAGATGATTTAATCAGTGAGTTCTACCAAATCCTTAAACGAATACCTGTGCTTTCTCAAACTTCCCAAAAATGAAGAATAAGGAGTGCTTGCAGACACATTTATGAGGCCAGCATCACTCTGATAACAAAAGCAGAGACACACCACAAAACAACAACAACAACCTCTACAGCTGATATATCTGATGAACATAGATACAAAAGTCCTCAGCAAACCAAATTCAAGAATACATTAAAATGATCATGCATCATGACCAAGTGGGATTGTCCTAGGGATGCCAGGATGGCTCCACATATTCAAGACGAACAATGTAATTCACCACATCAACAAAAGCAAAGATAAAAATCATATGGTCACATCAATAGATGTAGAATGAGCATTTGACAAGATTCCAAATCTAGTTATGATAAACACTCTAAAAGAGGGGGTAGAAGGAGGATACCTCAACATGTAAAGGACAGCTATACAAACCCATAACAAACATCACATACAATGATGAAAAATTGAAAGATTTTCCTCTAAGACCAAAAACAATGATGTCCACTTTCACCACTACTAGTCAACATAGTATTGCATATATAGCCTACTAGTTAGAGTAATTAGGCAAGTGAAAATATAAAAGGAATTCAAATTAGGAAAGAAGTAAGATTATCACTATTTGCGAATGACATGATAATATGTAGAGAAAACTCTAAAGATTCCACTAAAAAAATACTGGACATGATAAATCAGTACAAATGGCAAGCTACAAAATCAATATATAAACAACTCCTTTTACAATTTCATAAAAAAATTAAATAGCTAAAGATAAACTTAGAGGAGGTGAAAGAGCTGTACAACAAAAACTGTAAAACGTTGTTATAAGAAACAGAAGACTCAAAGAAATGGAAAGGTATTCCCTGCTCATGAATTGGAAAAATTAACATTGTTAAAATGGCCATATTATCTGAAGCAATAAGTAGATTCCATGCAATCCCTAACAGTTTCAATGGCATTCTTCAAGGAAAATCAGCAAACTACTGAAATTTATATAGAACCACAAAAGACCTGATTAGCTTAAGCAAATTTGCCATAAAAAAGGACAAGAGTATCACACTGCCAAACTTCAAGTCATATTGCAAAGCTTTAGTCATCAAATCAGCATCATACTGCAATAAAAAGACACAAAAATCTGCAAAACAGAAATGAGAGTCCAGTTAATAAACTCATACTCAGCTGGACAGTTAATTTATGACAAAGGAGCCTAAGTATACAATGGAGAAAGGGAATTCTCGTCAACAAATTGTATACATACATTTGAAGAGGCATGAACCTTTGCCTCTGAATTATATATGTTATAAGCCAATGCTAATTTGACTTAAAAAATCAAATTTTTATAAATTTAAAATATAAACATATGCAAAAAAAACTGATGCTGGGAAAACTGGACAACCACATGTAAAAGAATAAAACTAGGTCACTATCTCATACCATACAAACATTAACTCAAAATACAATAAAGACTTGGCTGTAAGACCTTCAGAGATGAGTTTAAGGATTTGATCCCAAGTACAAGGGAAAAGAAAAGCAAAAGTAAATAAATGGCACTATATTATATTAAGAAGCTTCTTTCTGTACAGGACAAGGAAGTATTATTAAAATGAAAAGATACCTTAAGGAATGGGAGAAAATATTTGCACATCATACATTCAACAAGAGGCTAACATCTATATTAGATCTACAAAGAACTCTTACAACTGAATTAAAAGAAAATAAAGAACCCAATCAAAAATGGGTAAAGGAGCTAAAGGATACTTTTCCAGGGAAGACAAACAGATGGTCAACAGCCACATGAAAAACTGTTCAGCTTCACTTATCAAGGGAATGCAAATTAAAACCATAATGAGATATTATCCCATATCTGTGAAAATGGGCGATAACAAAAAGACCACAAAAAAGTGTTCATGAGGGTCTGGAGAAAAAGAAACCCCCATATGCTGTTGGTGGGAATGTAGACTAATCCAGCCTTTATGGAAAACACTGAGGTTTCTCAAAACCTTAAAAATGGATCTACCATTTGATCTAGAAATTCCACTCTTCAGTAGTGCAAAAACACTAACATAAAGAGTGCAAAAACACTAATATGAAGAGATGTGTGCACTCCTATGTTCTATGAAGCATTATTTGAAATAGCCACATTATGTAATAACCTAAGTGCCCAATGACAGATGAGTCAGTGAAGATGTAGACACAATGGAATACTACTTGGTAATTAAAAAAAATAGATGAAATCTTGCCATTTGCAACAATATGGATGGAAACAAAGGGGATTATGCTGAGAGAAATGTCAGAAGAAGAAATACAAATACTGGATAATTTCACTCATATATAGGGAAAAAAAAAGAAAGAAAGCAAGGGAACGAATGAAACCAAATTGAAATAAACCCTGACAGCAGAATTAAGGCTACCAGTGGGGGAAGATTTGGGGTACAGTGGGCGCCAAAAATGGGAGGGGGCCAGCAGACTGTGAGGATTATTGGTGCTTTGGGGTAGGTGTGGTGCAGTTACACACATCTGAAGAGGTGTGAATTTACACTACTCAATCATACTGGGCAGTTAGCCAATGTGTTACCTCAATAAAAAATAATGCCATTCTTAAGACGTGCCAAAGATAGCTCCAGTTTTAATTCTCTTTCTAGGGGTTGGAAAACTATGGCCTAAAGGTCAAATCCAGCCTACCACCTGTTTTTGTATAATCCATAACCTAAGAAAATTTTTTTTTAATTTCTAAAAGTTAAATATGGCACATAATAGTTAAATTTCAGCATCCACAAATAAAATTGATTGAAATACAGCTATACCATTCAGTTACAAATTGTCCACATCTGCTTCGACACTTTAACAGGACAGCCAAGGAGCTGTAGCACAGGCTTCCTGGCCCACAGAGATTGAATTACTATCTGGTCCTTTAGCAAAAGTTTGCCAACCGCTGTTGTAGAATTCTGTAACTAGTTTTTGTCACGCCAGTCTGGCTTCTCTCTTTTAGACAATCGTTGGCCATGTTTGAACAAATTAACAATGTAGCACTACCCAAAACTTTTAGTAAAGAAGGGAGGAAGTATAATTAGGTTGTGCATTTGTATCCAAGTGTTCCTTATTGATGGAAATCAGTCATTTGTAAAGTTTTTAAGAAAACTGTATGTCAACAATTCAACCAATCTTTCTGCCACATCCAGACTGATACCATAATTATCAGGTAATCACATTTTTTGTCCTTTTTTTAAGTAAATATTTTAAAGGCTTTTTTTAAAAAGATTTATTTACTTATTCATGGAAGAACTGGGGTGTAGGCCAAAGGTGTGGGGGGTCAGAGGATTCACCAAAGACAAAGTGGGGAGCAGAATAGGTGGATCTACTGAAATACACTGCTGAGGGGAGCAGTAGAGGAAGACAGAAGAGGTCTGCTGCCCCACATATGGGTTAGCTCCCTGGCGGGAGATCGAATTCAAGCGTGGCAGTGATAGCACAAGACTTAACAACTAGGCCACCAGGCAGGCCCTAATTCACATTTCTTAAAAAATATGATCATCAAGGAAGCCCTAGAGAAGGCTGAACCTGTGAGAACTCAACCTGACCAGCTGGAAAAGCAGGAAATGGGGACAGAACAAATTTCCATTTGGGCTGAGATTCGTGTTTCTTCTGTTTCTGACATTAATAAAAACACTTTATTGGCTACCAAAAAAAAAAAAAAAAAAAACAGTCCTTTAAAAAAAAAAAACAACACTTTTTACTTTGGAATACTTACACATTTGTAGAAATATTGCAAAGTTAGTACAGAGTTCACATATACCCTTTTAACCAGTTTTCCCTCAATTTTAGCATTTAATGTTTGCTTAAAATGACTCGTACTGAATTTTAACTTCCTTGCCTTTGAATAGCCTCAAAATGTTCTCTGAATTTGGACACAATAGTAACAATTTATTTAAAATGAACTGGTCACTACACATGAGCCATGTAAGTGCACATAAGTTCATGTACAATGTAAAAGGGGAAAACAGATACTGATGAACAGCTGGTGACATGTGCTGAACATAGTATGAAAAAAATCTCTATATTATGGAAGAAAATGTGCTGAATTGTGTGCCAGAGGCCCAGATTCCAATCTCAAGTTTGTTACTTTGTTTATGACACTCAACTTCTCTGTATGTGTATTTTCTCAACATTTTAATGAGGAGATTGAAACAGATATTCTTTGTGATCTCTAAGTCCAAAATTCTGTTGGTCCTCTTTTCCTGCCCAGGCTCTGACATTCACTGATACATTATGGACCCAGGAAGGTTGTGAAAAACTGTACTCCATCAGTATTCAAAACCATATTAGTTTTGCAGGTAGAGGTCACCACATGTTTATTAAGGCACAGCTAAGACTTATGTACTGTATCTAGAAAGCTGTTTCTGAAAATTAAAGCCACAGAACAATTTCAATCATATAAACCAGTCAGAGGTGACTCCTTTGCTATGCCCATGAAATATTGTTATCTGCAGAATGCTGAAACTATATATTGTGCTTTGCAAGAGGTGATAGAGCTAACAAAAACACGTTAAGAATTCCAGCCTTAAAGAACAGAGCACATAAACTTGAAAGTTCTAAACAAGTGAGTCCAATATGGAATAATGTAATGCCACAGAATGCCATGACTAAAATATTGCATTATCAAAAACTAGTAGATTTCTTAAAATAAGTTGGATATAGATATAAGTATGTTCCTAAAATGTTGTCAAGATTACCAGTAAATCAAAAAATGTATAATACTCTAGATTCATATATTGTCTATAGCAAATATTTAGCACTTATATGGGGATGGTTTGGGGACGGGGAGCACAGAGGGGGAAGGACTCAATGGGTTGCCTTGGAGAATTAAGGTGCTTTGGTGGTAGGAATGGTGTGGTGACATATCTGAAGAGGCGTGAACCCATACCTCTGAATCACACAGTGTTATAAACCAGTGTTACCTCCATAAAAAATAACAATAGAAAAGGAAAGAAATTCATCCATGTAATAGAGGAAGCTTTTGAACAACAAAAAGAGGGTTGTGTGCGGTCTTATTTTTTCTCATTTTTAATGATTCATTTGTATACATCTTGATCAGCAGAATAGATGAAAGATTCTGAGAATGAACTATTAAATTTTTGAATCTTCAACACCAGTGAGACACAACAGCTTCATGTAAAGGGAAATCAGATAAAAGTAAAAGAAGATAAAATATCAGCAGGACATGAAAAGTTTAAGTATAAATCTTTTGTAGTTATTAATAAATAACTTCAAGGAACCCAATGGTCCCAGGAAAGGTTAATTTGAGAAAACAATTCATAAATCCTTTCTAAGGAATTGGGATTTTTTGGATTAGAGAATAATCATCCAGACCAGAATCACGGACAAAAAGAAAATCTAAATGATCAAACTGAGGTCTGGAAAGTAGAGTTGTCATGTTGGTCCAATGCAGTATATGTATATATAACATAATATAATGCCACCCACTGAGCCCTGCATAATATTATAAAACTATTACTTCAATGACAATTTCTTAAAAAAAAAAAAGAGGGCTTTATTACACAGGTCACTGGGTAATAAAATTAAATCTACATTTATTTTTTTTATTTTTAATGAAGCACTATTGTTTCACATCCTTGTTAATATTTTGACAGTATAGGTACATTTAATTTTATCAAAAACTCTCCTCCTCCCTTCTTCCCTTTCTCTCTACCTTCCTTCCCTCAAGCAAACCCAAAAGAAGGAAAAAGGCATTCCAGTCAGATCAAGGCATAACTGTCTAGCATTTGGTGTTTTCTATCACCACAGAAAAGAGCTGAAATGGGGAGAGAGACAGGCCGATGATCTCCATGTAGAATGCAAAAGATTACACACACATCATGTACACACAGAGATGCTCATTTGTTCACATTTCCAGAAGTCCGCAAAAATTTCACTCATCCCTCTTATAACTTTGACATAACCAGAAAACATCTTCTCCCAAATATCTACTGCCCCTTGACAGAGAGGAGACCTGAACAGCCACACAGATTCAGGGATGCAGCAAGAATCAGAACCCCTTAGGCACCCCCAGTCCAGATCTGCCAACACCCAGACTAGTTGGAACTCCACGAGGGGTGTGAGTTCCATGGTACGCTTCAGAGATGGTGTGATTTCTTGTTGCCCTGGCAATAGCTGATAGGTACACCTGACTAGTCACATATTTTCAGTCTTCATGACACAGATATTCTTTCTTTCTCTGAGTCAATGTTTGGAGCTGAGGATATCTCTGTTTGATGCTAGATGCATGGAATTGATGGTGCCTTCTCCAACTCTGCACAGAGCCAGAAACCAGCTTTCCAATACTCTTCATCCTGAAGGTGGACTAGCACACCCTTTGTAGATATCAAAGTTTTTTTCCAGATAAAATGCAAAAGTTCACAGAAGTAGACTCAGAAACTGACTGTCATCCTTAGGCCCACATTTGCCAGAAAGTCCTTCCCACCCAATATCACAAATGATGACCCTGGGGAAGTGTGGTGACATAAACATTGCCTGCCCTACCCTACTGTAAAATTAAAGAAAGTGAAAGTCTAGTTCCTTCAGAAGTTATGAATTCACTAGAATTCCGTAAAAGGATCGCAGCATTTAATTTAAAAGCCTTCTGGAAGCATAACTAAGAAAAATCAATTATGTCACATTATATATCCATATGGCAGTAAAATCTGGCACTTACTACTAAAGTAAACAGGAATGAACATTGGCAGCACCGCTGATAGGTGGCTCCATTACCATTTGGTGCCATCACTGACTATGGATTGAGGCAAATGGAACTAGAGATTAGAGCAGGGAATCAGGCCTGTAGTCCATTGGGAAGGAGGTGAGATCAAGAAGCAATCAAGAACCAAGTTTCCATCTTTCCATCTTCTATCCTCTTTACTAGTCCTACAGGAATCTCTTATTCAGAACCAAGGGTTCAGATTTGGTTCTATCGTTTGGCCACAAAAAAAAAAAAAAAAAAAAAAAAAACGGAAAACAGAATATGGCAGACTGGTATACATGTCATGTGCTGATTCTATTAATTTTCCTTTTACATGTTTTTTACATGTTTTTCTAATATTAATATGACATTTGACCCCAAACATGAATGTCGCTCGGTAGATGTAAATTTGTGTCAACGCACAGTAAAATGCCAGAACAGAAACCTGAGGACCTTTGAGCTTCTAGACCAAGGAAACCTATCACTCATCCTTGGAATCTCTACCTCCTATGGAAACAACTATGTTATAAAATACTATGTAAGTTCTGGGAACAAGCATTATTGTAGTTTCCATTGTTACTGTGAAGGGTGTTCTACACTGTTACCTAACATGACTATTTTAAATGAATCCATTAAACATCATTGCTTAAGTAACAGTCTGGTTGGTGGCTAAGGATAAATCATATGTCACTTAAAAAAAAGACCTGTAAGGCTCTTCCTCTCAAAGACATCTACTGCTTATTTCACCAAAGATGCCTGAAAAAGTGAAGGAAATACTTTGAAAAAAATAAAGTTCTTCCCTAATGTGCCCAATTTTATTCACCAGTTGTCTTCCATATTTTTCAACTGTTTCCTTCCAAAGGCTAAAAAATGTTTTATATTTTACATATGTTAGTATACTGGCCATCACACATATAAACGAATGGTTGTTTGAAAGCTGCAATGTTTAAATTGAAATAAAACTTATGCTTACAGTGGTAAATATTCCTGGATTAATGGAGTTGCAGCAGATATACTGCAAAATTGACTGAAGTCTGTTAGATTAGAAAGACAGAAAATTTATCTAGTTTTAGCAAATGTCAAATCAGCAGCTATTGCTTTTAAGATTAATAAAAGATATAATGGTTTCCAGATAGCCTCTAAATAGAGATTACTATGAATGGAGAAGTGATTTACCAACAGTCACCACAATGAGATTTCTTTAAAGGTTACAATCATCAGTTATTTAGCTGAAACACTGCTGAGAATGCCTGGTCATTTCTTGAATAATGCATAATGTTCATTGTAGATTTGATCTGTATTATAACAATGCAGATATTTCTAAAATAATAGGGAAAACTATCTGTTACCTTCCAATTGCTTAACATATCATTTCCATGAAGTAATTGACTCAGGACATATTACACACTGTCACCTGAGTGTTCTTTCTGCAAGCATAACTTGTAATAATCTGTACACAATAAGCATCACAAAACAAACTCATCAACCTTTATAGACTTTTAAGAAAAGATGTGATGAATACAGGGCAGAGTAAAGGACCTTTCTGAAGCAGTAAATTAAAATGATTAAATTTCTATATAGTTGTGTAGGACAAATTTAAATGTAAGCTTTGAAATTTAATTATTAGCATGAACAACTCATCACATTAAAAAAATGTTGCCTACATCGTGTAAGTACTTTTCATATAAATTTCCATATGCCTTTAGGTTTATTCAAGAGACTGCTTGGGAGCACAAAGTATAATGTCTATCGTTTTATTGTTGGATTATGAACTGCACTTCACTTGATGCTGCAGGCTATTTATATAAGCTTGTTTATCCATATGAACTTCTTCAAGGGCACAACATAGAAGACCTTAATAAATTAAAATGAATTTCTTTTGATGTTGTTGTTTCATGAATGTTTGATCAGAATGAGTAGCAGGTTTGCATTAAAGAACTAGAGTAAGGAAATAAAAATATACATACTCTGTACAGCAAAGCCAGCTTACAGAAAGGGCCCACTGCATCCCTAGCACCTTTTCAAAGCCAGAGTAAATAGAATAGAGGCGCATGCTTACATCATCAGTTCTAGTCTATCACTAGTTTATTAATGGTGGGAGTATACTTGTATTGACTTGGATTCTCTGCCATAATCTGGATGGAATTTTTTAAATTACAAAATCTGTTATCCCCTTCCAGCCTCTGAGCATATGTACCAATCTCCCTATTTTTCTCATTGACATCACCATGTTCTTCCATACACTTCAACACCCCCAAGTGCAGAGACCATATTTTATCTTTTATATCCATCTTTATCAGAAAAACTATAGGACTGAGTTGACAAAAGGTAACAAAGTAAAAATGAACTATTATTCACAGTCTAAAACAGAATTTTCACCTGGAATATTGGATGACGGTGATGGTACCAATCAAGTA
Source organism: Talpa occidentalis (assembly GCF_014898055.3). Classification (NCBI taxonomy): domain Eukaryota; kingdom Metazoa; phylum Chordata; class Mammalia; order Eulipotyphla; family Talpidae; genus Talpa; species Talpa occidentalis. The sequence goes on along the minus strand of NW_023601104.1, from coordinate 49,329,955 downwards.
TCATTAGAAACGATATGATAGAAAGAGCTTTACACATAAGGAGAAAACAATAACAGATTCTACTTTCAGGCCAACTAACACTCAACTGTAAACTCTTAATACATCATTTCCCTCACTGTTAAATGAAGGCCCTGTCTATAGGATCATAATTTTGTATCTCCTAAAGGCCAAGTCCTAGAAGTAAGCAGAACTAGCACAACACATATAAACATTAGAGTTTTCTGCTTTGGAAGCCACCACTAGCAAGAAAGCTTATAAACTGAAAATTTTGCTAAAGAAAAAAAAATGTAAGAGGAATTCATGCTAAACAATTTAATACAAATCCATTCCTTCAATGTACAAATTTAATAAGTAATAATATCCACATTGTGTGATTTCTAACCCATTGTATTTATCCTTTCATCTTGCAAAATTCAGAATAAACATGAAAACAGCCCACTGAAAAAACTCTTATGTACACAATTGCCATTTACTTGGATTATAACCATAACTTTAGTCTTTTGCTTGGGAAAATCCCCCATTACTTTAATGTCTGTAACATGGACTGGGGCATTGCCAATTTGGTATCTACATTCTTAAGGGCAGAGGATAATGCAAGAACAGTGTGAATGGGCCTAGGGTTACTTGTACTGTGTGTATAATAAGATATTATACAGACATCCTGCTCCTGAAAGCTACCTCTACTGGATGTTTTCCTCAACCTTTGAATGTCATTCTCATACTCTAGAGTAGGAATCTGTGAACTATGGCTTGCAGGCCAAATCTGGTAGCAGCTGCCTGTTTATAAGTACATTTTTATTACCACACAGTCTCACGCTGCTGTTTATTACATATTACCTATAGCTGTTTCATGCTACAATAGCAGAGTTGAGTGGACCCCCTAAAATAGTTACTCTATGGTTTTACAGGACATGTTTGTCAACAATGCTTATCAAAAATGTTTGTTTACTGCTCTATGTGAAACAATGACCTGCTACAGTATAAATTCTAATTTCCATCCTCTTACAAAGCATAGGAAACACAATCCCTAAGTAAGTAAAGATGGCAGAGAGATGAATATTTGGGCATGCATGTGCACTCATGTGATGTTCTTAGCACAGAATTATAAATAATCATAGCTTTTCATCCTTCATTTTAATTTGAACCCTTTAAGGTGAGTCAGCTGCCAACTAGTACCCTTTCCTACTAGAGCAAAAAGTACAGGGACTTCTCTAGAGGTAGTTGTTAAGGTGCAATCACATAGCCAAAGAACTTAATTCTATTGCTCAAGTGGATGTTGCAATTCCATCAAATGTCCAGTTTTAGTCCATGCTCACTAAGTCTCCAGTTAAGGCACAAATGAATGAAGTTAGAACACAAAAACTAGAAGATTCCTTAAGTTCCATTCTTTGAATAACACCAGTAAAAACAGAAAATTGATGGTCAATACCACATAAATACATGCATGCAAATACATATATTAAAATGTCTTAAGTTATTAGGAGTTTCAGTAATACACAAGAAAATACCTCCCTATCAGAGTGAAGGAGGCCTAAAATAATAACATTTTGGGTAACTGCACCAGGATTTGAAGTACAAACATATGTTCATATTTACAATTTTATGTAAAAAAAAAACTTGAAAAAGCATGGATTAACCTTTTTAGTAGTCAATAAAATCATTACTCAAAATGCCTGCTAGTTGGACTCTGTTCCCTTCTCCCATTTAGTACCAAAGACAGAAAATATTAGCTCCATCCTTTAATTAACATTACTGTATTTCACCCTTCAATACAAACTTGCATGTAGCAACATAATATAAATGAAACCCAAGATGTACTTTCATAGAAGTCATTTCATTCCATTCTCATTTCTCTGAAATCTTATCTAAAATATTAGAATATTTAAGATTGACAGGCTTTTTGAAAATAAAATAGAAATAGAAGAGGTTTATTTCACCTTCACATGGTGTCTTTCTCATGCAGAGTTCAGATTTCCACAATTGTATCCCTTTAAAGGATTTGATATGCAGGAAAAGAAGAAAGGATGATGGTAAACATTTCATGTTAGAGACACCTAAAGACCACCACATTCCACAATGAAGAGTGGCTGAAAACTTACCTTTAACTGATGTGTTAGGTGGAGGACCTTCCATTCGCAAGTTCCACGGAGGGTCTCCCTGGTTAGCAAAGTCCCTCATTTTCAGATAGCTAATTGTAAGTCGAATGATGGATGCTTTGTCAAGCTGGCTAGTGATGGCTGCGGGAAGAGGCAACAACTTGGCCAATTCATAGAACTCAAAATTTTCTTTGCCCCGGCGGGAGCGAGCAGCATCTCGGGATTTCTCCTTTCTCAAAGCTTGTAAACTGAAATCAAAGGAGTGAAAAGGTATTGTTTTAGAACACATGATCTTGACACTAGGCAGAAATAGCTTTTGTTTTCATTTCTCCCCCCTACCCTGCCCCCGCAAAATATCAGGCAAAATCTTTACCATTCCATGGCCATTGTAAAATGAGTTCCAGAAAATTTCCATTAAAACCATAAATTCTACCTCTGGACTTAAATGTCATAAATTCAAGTGCAATATGTAAAAACTGTTTGTTAGGTTTCATTCTCTTCAAGTGCCCATGCATGATGATCTGTATTTTCTGTTTCTAGGACATGACAAAGTTGCCAGGTGACATGACAGGACAGGTGATGCTTGATGTTAAATCACCATATGCAATTTTAAAGTGGGGGCTTGTATTCACATCTCTTCTCAAGCTAATCTATTCATTTAACTTTTATCACATGGGATATTAGACCATTCAAAGAACATATTTTTGAAATTCTATGTCAATTACCATCTCAAGGAACAAAAGGTAAACACAAATTCATAGAATGAGAAAATAAAATGCTGATGTGCTTCCAGCCTTTCCTAGCGATCATGACCTCCAGTCAGATAAAGAAAACATCCCACAGAAAATGACAATTTCAATGTCACTTTATAAATATGGTAGAAATTGCTTGATAAGAGAACACTTTCTTTATTAACAGACATATATTAGCGGATGGATAGATTCTTTAAGATTCTAGGGAAGAAAATACAACTCACAAAAAAGTCAAACTTTAATATAATATAAATTTAATGTTGAAAGATAAAGCCCTGTATGGGTTATTAAAATTTATAAACATTATAGACATATTACTTCACAGAAGAGGCAACAGGTGGGATCCAGTATTTCCTTTAACTATTCATGTGCATTTCTGTTTGAAGTTTGCTCACACTGCTGAGGGCAGAATCTGGCACAACTGAAGTTGTGTGTGAGCATCTGACAGGAGAATTCCACCTGCTCTGAATTGCTCTTTTTATGTCTGACAAGAAATACATTCAAAATAAGACCCTGACAAGTAATTGGGCAATTATTTACAGTATCAACATACTATGAAAATCATTTTAATTTTCCATTTTATTGAACTCTGAAAGCATTTTATATCTCTGAATCTAACATTCTGGTTTCCCATTATGTAATAACCAAAGAGAGAAACAAGGAAGGAAACCAGGCCAGATTCTCAGATCCCAATGAGTTCAGGATAGTGGCTCATATCTCAACTAGTACTTTATGGACAATAAAGTTCCTTTATTACATTGTAACATACCTGATATTGTCCACACCTGATATTAGTCACTTAAGACACACCAAATATCTTATTGAATATTTGTGTAATTTAAGTAGTGCCATATGCTCTGGTCAAATTACTTGCTAAGTTAATACCCCAATCAATATCATATTCTGTCTATTAAGAAAATATTCTAAATTAGTTCCCTAATGCATTTCTCAGAACTATACAAGTGAATGCTATTTGAAGTAACAGCAGCCTCAGGTGACAGACCTTTGTCTCTTGATATCTCAAATGATAAACTCAAACAGAAACATCACTAATTTACAAGGAAAAGACATATTATGCCATTTATTTTCAGAATCTTGGCTGGCATCTGTTCATTTTTATTAATGTTCAATTTTGGCTTACTGAAAACTATGAAAGCAAAATGTTATATGCCTTAAAATATGACAAAGTGTAAGTATAACCAGGATCCAGGCTAACATCTTATCAAAGAAAAATTCCTATCCCTCCCTTTATATAATCAAAACAATCTAACACCAAAAGAACTATGTGCCAAAAGAACGATGTCCTTTGATGTGTTTTCTTTTCCACTTGTAGAGTTCAGTGGTTCAAGTTCAGGGCTGTACTCATTTTGTGTTCTTGTAATCGACTATTACATCAAAAGGTAGACTTAACTTGCTCTGTGTGTGTATACACATATGTATATGTATTATGTGTGTGTGTATATATACACACATATATATGAGTGTGTGTGTATACATATTTGGGGGGGGTGTCCATTAAGTCACTATTATAGAGAGCTTGAGCAGGGGTTGCAAACTCAAGGTCTTGCAGGGTTAAGTCACATAATGTCAATGAGTAAAGAGACCTGGTAGTGACTGTGGGGAACTGGAGGTCAAAAACCCAGGCAAAGAAATAGTTAATATCATTTCAGCTGATTGCTGCATTGGGGAAGGCATGCCCAGCATCTCCAGATTTCTGATATTACAATTCCTAGAGAATAAAATCTGAGTTTGTACATGGCATTTCCCAATTTTACATTGTCAACTAGTTTAAGTTTTTAAAAATCATACAAGCCAAATAAAACAAATTATTTGGTCAAAAATGGAGCTGAGACCTATTTTACCATTGGATAATAATTTCGGAGGCTGATTTTGAAGACAATTGTATATAGATATTATATACAATTTTCCTTTATTTAGGTCACTCAAGTGAACACAAATGGACTTGTTTGTTACCTAATATCACTAATACTCATAGTAGGAACTTATCATTCAATTGAAGTAGAAGATTATGTAATTATTCTGAAATTGATAACAATGCTTAGATTTTTCAATAATCTAAGAAAAAAATCCTATGGAGAGACAAAGTTCAAGAATACAGTGAGTAACCCAGCAAGTCTTAAATGCTTAAGGAAATGACTTCCTGTATCTGCTCAAAAAAGGAGGGATATGAGACACTAATGCTTTTGGATACTTTACCTAAACACTTCCCTCTGACACCTGAATTTCTATAATGGCACTAGGGAGAACTTTTAGTTGCTCCTGCCCCATTACCTCCTTGTTTTATTGTTTTCCATGCCCCTCTCCAATTTCTAAAATATATCACATACTGTTATCCTACTGGAGTAATCTTCTTGGCCATAATCCTAATAACAAAGGGTTTCCATGACACCCACATCACATTATTATGCAGACACTAAAGTTCAGAAGACTTTAGGAATGGTAATGTTGTGTCTGTAATAAGCAGTGATTGGTTTTGAGGGCAGCAGCAATAAAATATAGTTAAAGGATTTTAATGTTTGTGAAGAACTGATAGAATAGCTGAAACTAAGGACCTTAAGACAATGACACATTTTGGATTAATCTTTTCCTGCTTTTGTAAAGTACAGCATGGTTATAAGCAACACTCAAATTGAATTAAAGATGACATTAAAACTAAAATAAATTATATGTTTATACATTCTGTTCAATTAAAAATAAAAAATATGATTACATTTCTATAATACTAAAGAAAGAATGGATTGGTTGTACATGAGTAAAATATTATGGTGCTGATCTCTGCCATCTAAAATATGGGGAAACTTCATATCTACAATGTGTTGCTCCCTAAACCCAAACTTCCCACTGTTCGAATCCCCTTCCACTCAGACTCTGGATATAAAAAAATAAAATAAAATAAAAAGAGAAAGAGAAAGAGACTCTGCATCAATACTCAGCAAATCCAAATTTCAATTATTTGATTACTATACTAGCACTCTAATCAGTAATTACCATTTCCTCGTTGGTACTAAGTTGGTACTAAAAGAACAAAGTTGATAACTATTTCAAAATAGACACACATAAAGTAGTTTGTATATATATATATGTATGTTCTGTGGAGATAGTAAATGGTTTCCAGATTCTCCAGTGGGGTCCATCATCCCAACCAAAAGGAATATGATCTAATGTCTATAATTTGCTTTTAAAAGGCTTGTTAAGTTGAATTTTCTTCTCTCTGTCATTGATACTGTTAGAATTTATTTATGACCAATTTTCTTAGTTTAGTATTTGGCATGTTTTTACTCAACATCTTGTAACATTTTTTCAAGTACAGGTAACAAGCAGTCAAAAATTAGTAGTAATACCTAGAAGACAATGCTTTGTTGAATGCAAAATGCTTTATCTTCTCAGGTATTTTAATTTCATTTGATAAGTGGTATATTTCGTGGAAAGAGTCTTGGGGAGAGAGTTAAAATCTCTGCTTTGGTCATTTGCAGGCATTGTGATCATGACTTACAAAGTTAAGCATCAATTCTGTCATTTTAGAACATGAGGATGACAAACAAGGCATTATTTGGCAAATCTCCTGGAACCGCTGTAGTGAATCATATGATCATTCCCATGGTAGTACATTGTAAAGTATAAAGCAGTAAACTCTTCCGACAGTTCTAGATTTTAACAATTAAAGAGTTCATAAATTCTAAATGTGGAAGAGTTCACTTCTCAGTTTTACAACAGGGAAGAATTTTAAAAGTTATGAAGACTTAAAAAATGCCCCAAATATAGTACATGAAGCTATGAACTTTCTTGGAACCACAAAAGTTAGGAATGCAGTTTCTGTAGCCAGTCTTAGGTATTCACATTATCAGAGTTTCTAGCTGGGCAATCTTGGGCAATTTAGGACTCCTCCTCTGGAAAGTGGGTATTATAATATCACCTACTGCATAATAATTCTTCAAAGGAGAAACTGAGCTAACATATGTAAATTGCTAAATGTCTATATATTTTAATCATTATAGATGCATTAACTATCAATATAATACTGATAAAATTTACCTAAAAAACTCACTCTTTTAATCCATGTACCACATCTGATTACCTATCTAGTTCTCTATATATTTTAACTTTATTTATCCAAAGTTTCTCTTCTGCCATCTTTTGTTTATACTCTCACTAGCTTTTGTGATTCATAATAAACACATTTGCTTTCCTCTTCAACCTCTCAAACTCCTTTCTGTACTGCCACCTGTGATCTTCACTTTGGTAAATTTAACTTCCCACATATTTACAACATAAATAAAACCAAGGGAAATAAAAATCAAAGGCCTAGTTTCTGAAAGCAACAACACTAAAACTGTCATTCATTAAATTCCTTCCATATTCTCCAAAAAAATGTCTATCGCCTTAAGTTCTGGCTGATGCCTCTTTCATTGTATCCTTCCTACAAGCAGAGAGTACAGTATGGTGGACCCATACCACCTAGATTTAAATCCTGGCTCAATAACCTACAAATTACATAAATACAAACAAGTTATTTATTTTGTTTCAGACTTTACTTCTTTTCCAGTCACCTTTGAAATGTGGTAACACTACTATCTCCTTCCTAGAGTTCTGGCTGGTATTCAATTAAAGGAGTTAATTTTTACAAGGCTGCTGGACATACAGTGGTATTATATGTGTTCAGTGAAAACCTAAGTTCACTCACAGATGGTTCTATTCTTTGAGATTCACAATACTCATTTATACTGTACACTCTGTTCTCACAAATATTTCTCTTCACTGGTCCTGACATATAACATCGTGTACTTAAGTGAAATAAAACTGCCTTATTGCAGAGATATTGATTTTTCATTATAGTACTCTTTATATATACAGTCTACTTGTTGTATAACACAGGTGTATTTGATTTATAATTTGAACTGTATTATTTGAAATATATATCATTAAGGGAAGATTAAAGGTTTATAAATAAATAGTTTTACGTGCTTGGAATAATAAATGGCTGTTTTCATTCACCAAAATATAAAAATCACATTCAAGTACAAAACAAGACATTTACACACACACAGAGAGACACTCACACACCTAAGCAACTATTAAGAGAACGGTTTACTCAAAGAGACTGTGAAAAAACTATGGACTATTTCACAATTGTAATGATAATTATTAGTCAGAGTTTATGTATATATTCCTAGCAGGAAGGTCATCTTTCAAAAATATCTCCCCAAACATCACAAATCCAAAAGATCTTGTGGATCAAGGCAAACCCCCAAATCCAGGACCACGGAGAGCGCACACAGCCCCTCTGGAGTGGAAATGTGGAGGCATAGCCCTATTAATTACTTTTGCCTGGACAGGGGCAACATCAAATGATGAAATTCCATTCAAATCAGAAATGAGCAAAAGATAACAATGCCTCCTAAAGTGAAAAGGTAAAGAACAGACCCTGCCACTATCACAAAGTCAATGTAGGAAATTGACTCAAGATTTGCAATCTCTATAGCTGCCATGGAGCTAGGATAGAGTGTGGACTGTTTATTTGGCTACTTGTGCATGGTGGAAAAAACAGATAACTTTGAGTTTGATGACTCATTAAATTAAAAGAGGTAGGCTATCCTTTGTGGCTGCTCAATTTTAGCTTTACAAAATTGATTACTTTGGTTTCCGACTTCGCAGAAATGGTTATAATAATTATGGAAATAATAAAGCTGGAGAGCTACGGAGGGTAACAAAGAGCACAAATAATAAGAGTCACAGAGTAGGCTAAATCAAATGTTACTTCCTCTCCAGTGACTTTTGCATAGCCAGATTTTTAAAGTTTTTAAAATAATTTATAATTAGGTTTGTGGAATGGCTTTTGATATTAATAATAGCAATAGATGTACACTATCTCTATGTGGATAACCTCTCATGAAGCCGCTGTTTTAATGCCTTCATGCAAACTTTCAGAACACAATAAGCAGTCTGTAGAAAGAAACCTGGAAGGTTTTGGTCATTTAACTGTAGGGGAAACAAAAGACAGTGTCAAAACTACTTAAAATTTTACCTTTTTAAAATACTTCTAAGGAGCCAGTCAAGCAACTTTTTATGGATTTTCAAACTTATTTTGCTTAGGAGGATCCAGAACTACAGACTTGCACTATTTATCAATTAATCTGGCATGAAGCCTCAAAGGAAGAAGGTCGACCTGTATTAAAAATGCAGCCATCAAAAATTCATCAAAGGCTTCAGCACTTTAACTCATGAACCTTTGAACACCTACATACTTGTCAGATCTCTAGTCATAGTTAACGGGGAAATCTATAGTTACTCCAGTACCTACACTGGCCCTGACATGAGCTGAATGAGGTGGTTTCCCAGGGAAAAAGTACGGTAAGGATTCCATAAGCACTGCTTGCGCTTTCACATTACTTTCAATAAAACAGCCCACCACACATTGACATCACAGAGTTCCAAGTCAATCAAATTAGCCTACTACAAAGAAAAATTATTTCATGAGTATTTCCCCCCATGATTATAAGTATCAGGTAATATAATTGAGAAATGCATAGACAACTGTTACCTGCTAGGATTATGGACATCATAGCACACAAAAAAAGTCTAATGTTCTCCAAGCAAAAGTAGTAATTTCAGAGCCCTTCATTTGAGGTGTGAAGAAAGCAGTATAGTATATGCTGGAAGTTAAAACTGGAACCTTCAAGTTCAAGGTAAGAACTCTGCTGCTTAACTAATGCACTGCTCATAGCTGTCATCATTAATTTATGTTAGCCTCTGTAAACATCAAGAGTATAATAGGCCAATTTCACAACTAAATATAGATGCACATTTTGCCCTTATATAAATGGCAGATTGCTGCTGTAGATCATCACTGCAGCAACACGTCAGTAAAGATGCACTGTTTGATGGTCTGATGCTCACACAATATATAAAACCAGTTGTAATGGTTGTTTGGAAGCAAAGTGTAACATAGCAGCAAAATTTCATTTGTTCCACAAACTCAGGATATATTAAGCTTGGCTGACAAAGACTGTTTGATGTGTTAAATCAGTTTGACCTTCATTCTTGCTTTATTTTTCTCATTTAACATGTGAAATGACCATTATTTTCCCCATGTAAGAAAATATCATGAAATTGATTGCTTAAGATGGTTCAAAAATATCTGCCAATGTGAACATTTGATAATGTATCAAAATCAAGATGCATTGTTCAAATTTTTAAACTAAGATATGTACATATTCTGTTTGAATAATCTATAATAACCCATTTTTGACTTGTGGTAAAATAGATCAAAAGAGTAATTAATGCCATTCAACTGAATGCCTTCCCTCATCTTCAGAAAATGCCTTGTGTATGTTTGAACTTAATAATTAAATTAATTGGTTTTAGCCAATGAGCATTTTTTTTATTCTTAACACTTTAAATAAGAGGATTTAATTCCAGAATGAGTCATTAGAATAGTAATAAAGCAAGCTGAGAGGTCTGCACAATCCTTTTCAACCAATGTTCACCTTGATTCAAATAACCCTTGAATGAACCACAGCAAGACCAAACTATTCATTGTATGGCTTTGGTGTCTGCCAAAAACCTCATGAATCAAAGTGTTTTGTTCTTCATTTTCCCCCAGAACTTTAAGCTATACAACTGGCAGTTCCATAATAATGGAAAAACGGTGGCTTTATCAAGTAATTTCTCTCCACCCAATACACAGCACTTTACCTTGGAGCAACTTGTATATTTCACACCTTAAATTTCTATTTACCAAATCAGCTAATCACTTCACAATTGAACTCAGAACAAAAAAAAATTATCAATTAAAGTGGTTGAAACTCCTGCAAATTATCATTTAGGAATGAAGTAATTGCTTTCATCAGGGCAGAAAAGCCCGCCAGAACAGAAATGTCACTTTAGATTAGTGTTCTCACTCCTGAAGCTATGGATGACACAGCTGATATAAGACTAAATGCCAAGACCAATCAATTGCTTTTGTGGCTCTGCTCTGAGCTGCTGTAAAAGGGGCCATTTTCTAGGATCTACTCTTCATTATAGTAAATGCTATCTCCTTGGTAACATAATTCCATTTCTCATAAATTCTGTCTGAGAGCATTGTCCTAACAATGGATGTTTGTGGAAAAGAATGCTGTTGGTTTAATGCACAGAATTAAGTGTGAATGGCTGTCAAACTGCTATAGTTTACTAGTTCTTAAACATAAATTGAAGTCTTATACATTAAAAAGAATTCTTGGGGAGAAATGAATGTCCTAAACAAGGGTAAGATATTATATTTGAAGGCTCTGTGCTACTGGTTTAGAATTTTGACTATTCTAGTATTTATCCATCCTGTACATTAAATCGGTCAGCTCACACCAGAGGTGGGTGAACACTTCACTTACTTTCTCAGCAGTGTAGTTTGCAAATGTGAAACCGCAGAAGCAAATATGGACTCATTAGGCATGTGATTTCTGAATAGCCACAACTGGGTTAAGGGGGATGGGGGGAGAAAAAGTGTTCTTTGAGCTGAGCCCTTCCTGGAAAGCATCCAGATCTTAATTTGTATTGTTCATCCCCCTGAAGTTACAAGAATCTGGGTTGTAGGCACCAATTAAAAGGAAATTGAAGAAGCTAATATAGTGAGAAAGCAGCAATTCCCTGCACTGCTCTCTTCAGGTTTGAAGTTTAGAAAGAGATTCAGGATCACGGGTCTTTGCCCGACATGGGATAAAGGCTTTCTCATCCTGGTGAGCACACATGTGTAACTTCCATTAACAGTAACAGGAGTCGTGAGCACACATTGAAAGGAAAGTCTACTGCTAAATATTTGAAAGGGTCAAAGCATCTCTGCTGAAAGGTAAAATGAGAGGGAATGGAGAGAACCCTATGATACAAGGACATTTTTCTGAGCCTCCAAAGGTCAAAAGCTGTAATTTCTACCACTCCAAGAAACTCTAGTGCTAATTTTCATACTATCAATAGCAGGAAAACACATTATTTCTAGTTTTTAGCTTTGTTTTGATTTTTATCCCAGATCATTCAGTACCATCAATGAACAGGATGGGACCTTAATGTAAAAATAATACAAATTAAGATTTTGGATTACTACCTACATTTCAGGCAGGGTCTTAATGTTTTAAATATCTCATTTAATTCATGATTGTCATATCAGCAAGGAGGGCGGAGAAGAGTAATAACTGTGGTAGGCAGATAATTACTGGATACTTCACCCTCCTCTCTAAAAACAATCATGTCACTTTTAATTGATATCATTGGGAGGCCACTCTATGGGTTTCATTCTTTCCCTCCAACATTCTGCCACCCACCTCCCAACACTGGGAGTTTTCTTGACACTTGGAGGATTTGCCATGAATTCTGGATATCAAGGTACTAAAAACAAGACAAATCCTGGACAAACAGAGTAGTTGGTCACCTTGTTAGTACTATGCCTCCCACCTCACAAAGAAGATAAAAAGCAGAGAGAGGGAAATTAACTTGCCCAAAGTCAAATATGACTGGAGTTGGAATTTGAACTCCAGTTCAAGGTGATTCAAGTACTTCAGTCTTACCACTGAACTACCTTGTCTCTGTAGGAATAAAATCATAATGAGTATCTTTTTGTGCATTTAATTTATAAGACAATTAAAGTCAATGGTAGGGCCTCCCCAGTGGCGCAGCAGTTGAGCGCTGGGCTGCGAAGCTGCCCGCAGCCTCTGCAGTGCCAGTTCGATTCCCCGCCACCGGCGAGGGTCCCACATGGCACGCAGACCTCTCCTGCTGAGCCCGCTGCTCCCCTCAGCAGTGTACTTCATCAGTCTGCCTGTTCTGTTGCCAGCTCTGGTGAATTCTCTCACCCTCCCGCATTTCTGACTGTACCCAGTGAGTGTATAAATAAATAAATAAATCTTTTTAAAAAATAAAAATAAAGACAATAAATCTCTATTCGTCCTAAAAAAAAATAAATAAAGTCAATGGTAAAGTTTAGTTTAAAACCACCCATCTATATCCCATAATAATTGTTATGGAAACATTAATATTTTTATGAAATGTCCAAAAAAACCACTATTCTTCAGGTTTATAAACATATTCCAGAGCAGACAGATTTCCTATTAATTGCTCTAAATCCCAAACTAAATTGTTTTGGAGTTCAAACTCAAATGACCTTTTCTAGGAGGAAAATTCATTTTTCTTTTAATTTTCTTTCAATGTGATTTCAAACATTTTTGAAATCACAACTAAGTAGAACAAAGCTTTCGAAAACTTTCAAGCTTGAATGGAGCCACCTGAAAAGGAGAAAGTGAGCTTTGACAAACGGAAAGATCTTTAATGTGAAAAATAAAAGTTATGATCATATGAACACTGCAAACATAGCGCATGTCTTACTTGACATCAAGGAACTCCCTAGTATACTATAACTGCCCAAGTTCCTTTGTAAAGTAGAGATAATTTAGTATAATGGTCACACCCTTTAAATACTAAAACTGAGAATACAAGTCCACAGTCATAAAATACTATACCCACCAAGCCAACACTTTTTAAGATGCATATTTTACTTTACTTTCCATAAAAATTCCAATAACACAATATTGTGATTTTCAAGGGTATAAATTTTTACAATTCCAAGAGAATACTTGGGCAAGTACACAGCCAAAGGTTTAGAAATTTGTCTTCTTTGTCCTAAGCTAAAGATGTGTACAAACATAAGATTAAAAGAATATTCACTGTCTCTTTGATAAATGAATTTTAGAGATAAATTAAAAAACATTCAAGAAACTGAACAAAGATGTTAGAAAAAATTCACTGATTTGAAAGAAATTTTACAATATGGTAAACAATTAAAGGTAGTTTATAAAGCAGCATGTATAGTGAGATCAATTCTATAGTTATGTATATAAATACATATATATCTTGTGTATTTCTCTATGACAGGTTTATCATATATGTCTGATATAGATATAAAATATATATGAGTCTGGATTAGTTTCCCACAAACCAAAATTTTAAGATTGGTTTATTCTACATGGTGGGAATTCTGTGTGTATGGGGGGGGTAACCCCTATTTCCTGAAGTCTCTTCAATAAATACATATTTTTTACTATAAAATTATTTTGAAAGAAATTAAGAAAATAACTCCATTTAGCACTGCTTCAAAAAGAATTAAACAACTTGGAATTAACCATACAAAGGAGATAAAAGACCTATAGAGAAACTACAAGATGCCATTAAAGGACTTAGATATCGACATAAAGAGATAGAAGGATAGTCCATATCCATGGATGGGGATAATCAATATAATCAAAAGACAATCCTACCTAAAATTATATACAAATGTAATGCAATCCCCCTCAAAACTCCAGTTAATATTTTTCAAAGAAGTTGAACAAAAATTAGTGACATATATATGGAACCACAAAAAGCCTTCAATTGCAAAAGCAACCCTGAAATAAAAGGAGAGAAATAGAGATATCATGTTACCCAACTTCAAACTTTACTATGAAGCAACAGTATTAAAAATAATATGGTATCGACACAAAAAAAGATACTTGGATCAATGGAACTGCATCAAGAGCACAAAAATAAATTCACATACATACTAGCAGCTAATTTATGATAAAACTGCTAGGACCATCAAATGGGGAAAACACAAACTCTTTAATAAATGGTGTGGGAAAATTGGAAAATCACACATAACAAAATGAAGTTGCATTGCTTGTTAACACCATACACAAAAATAAACTCCAAATGGATTAAAGATTTAAATGTAAGACCTGCAAGAATAAAGTGCATAGAAGCAAATATTGGTAATATATTCCATGATATAAGCAATACAAATATTTTTGGTGACTCAACCCTTTGGGAATGAAACACAAAAAACAATTAAGATTACCTCAAGTTAAAAAGCTTCTGCATATCAAAAGAAAATATAAGACAATTAAATAGGCATCCTATTTAATGGGAGAAAATATTTATACAATATATAACTGATAAGGCATTAATATCTAAGACATATAAAAAACTCACACAATTCAACAAGACAACCCACTTAATAGACAGCAGATATGAACAGTCAATGCACCAAAAGATATTCAGAAAGTCAAGACTTTTTTTCACAAAAATATTCTTCATCACTTTTTATAAGAGAAATGCACATTAAAACTACAATAGAATACCATCTCAGACCTGTGAGAACGGCACATATTAAAAGGACTCTCAGCAAGTGTTGGGGAGGATGCAGAGGAAAAGACACCCATTACACTGCTAGTGGGAATGTAAACTGGTACAACCATTATGGAAAGCAAAATATTTATCTTAAAAAATTAAAAATGCAACTATTAATTTACCTTGCAATTGCACTCTTGGGTAGATCAGTATAGAGTATGAAATCATCAAGTATAAGAGCCACATGTTCCACAACATTCATAGCTTCATTATTTACAAAGGCTAGAAAGCAGCCTAATTGCTCATCAGTAGACCACTGGATAAATAAAATGTAGCATATGTGCACCATGGAGTATTATATAGTCAGAAGAAAGTATGAAATGCAGCCCTTTCAACAAAGTGGTGGGAATTTGAGAGAATTATGTGCAGAATAATAAAAACAAATGCTGGACATTTATAGCAGACAATAATATAAAACATTTTGGGGGGAAAAAGTGGACATCAATAAACATCCTGAGTCCTCTGAGTTTAAGAGCGAGGAGAGGAAAAAAGACAAGGGGATACAAGGGATGGTGGGGGGGGGAAGCAAAACAAAAATAGAAATATAGTTTATTACAGAGTCCAACTTCAGCCTTAGAAGTAATTTGATGCTGAAAGATAGTTTTCTTAAGTGATCTACCTAATAAAATGCCAACTTATCACCACTTCTTGCAAAAGGAAGGCCTGGAAAATACTGGGAGAAAATTCCTGGCTTGGTCATTCCTCTTAAAGTTGGAATTAGAACAGATGGGAAGGGTTTTCATCCCTTCTCAAGTTATCAGACAAGGGTTTTTAACCAGCTAGCCATGTAGCTAGGGTTTCTGTGTCCCTTTGGGGTCCCTTCTAAACCCAAAGCTTATCTCAGTGTACATTATGTTAGTCGCTTGATTGGGGGATGGGTTTAGTGTACTGCTACTTAATGACTGACTTTTTCTATGTATCACTATGCCCTGGACAACCTCATGCAACTTTCATACTTACCACAAAGAAAACAGAAACACACAAAATATTACAATGAATAAGCTCCATAGGGCTAATTCTCAGAAGCTGACTCAAGCCAAGGTTAAGAAGCTATAGAAACTGATGCTCTTGAGATTTCTACTAAGCTTTAAAACTGAGCAGACTATTATAATCAGGACCAATTATTATTTTTCCATTGTCTGTGGTACTTCCCACCATCAGTATAATCCTGGCGGTAGGTGGCTACTTGGCATTACACTTTCTAGATGCAGCAGCCAAGATGATTTTATGTGCCAGGGATTGTCATCTAAGATTTAATTCAAGGAGACATGATGCCTTATCTAGGTATTTCCTAAAGTGGGGCAGCATTATCAAACACCTATTTATTTCCAGTCTTCCATAGTCAGGAACCAGTCCTCTATGAGCCCTCCTTTTAAAAACACTTGATATATCCCTAGTTCCTTCATACAAATATAAAAGCAACTATAAGTAAGTTATTCTGGACCAAATCTAAATAGATAAGACCTTACTAAAGACAGGTAACATTGTAAAGTGCAAATGTTTAAAAAATATAAAATAAAGATAAAGTAATAAAGTATACTTTCTTGTATGTTTCATGCATTTGCAAGATGCTCATGGAAAAACAGAAGGTTGTCTCATGACACATGTATACATAAAACTAAAAAGACCTAGTTATCACGTGAATTCAAAAATCAGCACTTGATTTCCTTATTTTGAACATACAATTACCACAGCTTTAATAGTAACATGAATCCAAACTCTGGGTAGAGGAGTTCCTAGGTGTAGGAAAGCACATAATGATCTGTAAGCTGCTGTGAAAGCGATGACTCAATCAGAACAGGGCAATGGAAGTCAGTGATTTTTCTCTATAGGCCCCTGTCACAAAGTCTCCATAAATTATCTTAGTACCTGAATCTATAAGCCACCAAATAATGAGTCAAAAAGTACTAGCTGCACACGATTTAGGTGCTCCCTCACTGACTTCAGCCCAATACGGTCCTTGACCAAGTGAATATTCTGTTACCCCTTACACACCTACAGGAACAGTGCTACAGCCGTTTCTTAAATTCACCATGTATCTTCTCCATTTTGTTTCATTTTGTTTGGGTTGAGATGTTTAAGATGTCCTTTTGGGTTACTAGCCAACCAAAGATCACTTAGTCTTTAGTTTCACTTCTAGAAATCAGTAGTTTTTCAACAGTACAGTCACAAAGACAGTGTGGAGACTGAATTCACCAAAAGCAATGGGGCAACTCTGTTATGCTCCCATGATCCTGGACCCGAGGGAGCAAGAGACTGTCTCTCATAAACACACCATTGCAGTTAGAGCACTGAATTTTATATGTGACTTCCTCCAATTACTCATCACTTCCAAAATCCTCAGAGGTGGTATCTGAGCCTTGCTAGTGTTAGGTAAAATTGAGTTGCGTGTATATGCAAGGATTGTTCTTCAAATGCCATGTTTTCTTCCCCCTCATATTCTGTCCCCTTATTTTCTTCTACATCATTTCCCTGTCAGACACTCATTTGATTTAGTCATATCTCTTGTCATAAAATTCATATATGCAAGAAGAGTGTCTTTTTTTAGTTTTATGTACCATAGTTAGTCTAGTGTAAAATGAGTTTAAGTTAGAGGTCACAACCTCAAAAAACATGAAGGATCCAAAAAAACTACACCAGTGAATTAGGACAAGTAGGTGAAAGAAAGCAACACAAGTTTGATAGTAAAGGGCAACTGAACCTCACTGATCAGCAGCAACAGGGAATATTGGGAACTATGGCAGACTGAAGAGTACCATCACATCCAACAGAGGACTTCTTTATTTAGGAAAAACCATTTGTTTCTAGATGGAAATGGCAATTCAAAGTTGCCAGATCTTCCTTTTTAAGAGAATTTAGAAATCTAGATTTTTGTTAAATATAAATCCTCATTTTCTTATTATGGTTATCTCATTTAATAAAAAAAAAAAAATGAAACTCTCACATGCTCCTGTGGGTCTCCTTTGGCCCACAGCACTTAGCAGTCTGTGATATCACGTCATTAATAGTTTCCCCTGAGAGGACGGTTCAATTATGGGGTATATAAGATCTGGGGTATGACAATCTATAGCACAGTGAAGTGACACTGAAAAAAGGGGAAGCAGCCTAAATGGAGGGAAATAAAGTTAGAATGAGGGTCTCCCTGGTGGCACAAGAGGTTCAGTCTCAGCACTATGAAGCTACCTGCAGCTACTACTATCTGCAGCTACTACAGTACAAGTTCAATCCCCAGCCAATGAACAAACCCAATGCAAAGCAGACCTCGCCTGTCTCACCCGCTGCTCCCCTCAGCAGTGTATTTCAGTAGATCCACCTGTTCTGCTCCCCACTCTGGTGAGTCCTCACACCACACACACCTCTGGCCTACACCCCAGCCCTTGTACGCATAAATAAATCTTTAAAAGAAAAGACAGACTCAAAGAAGAGAAATTGTCATTAACAGTAATTCTGAGTAGTAGAATCTCTGCATTCACGTTCTTTTGTTTTCCATCTTTTCTATAAATGTCAAGAAAAATGTTTGTCACACAGTTTCAAACATAATCATAACTAACAGCTTGACCAGTTCACCAAGGTGACATAATGTATACAAAATACTAAAAATTAAAAGTCCTGTTCACAGCGAGTCATTAAAATGCAGTTCCCTAAAAATTAGTAATTAAATTAGTTTATCATTTTCTTCAAAGAAGAAGTTAAACAGACTTTGTTGTTAGTGTAATAATGCTGACAGGCAGTGTCTTGCATATATAGTATGTCTTCAATAAGTATTTGTTGAAAGATGATTAAGCTGATGATCTGGATGTCCTTAAAAGTAATGATTAAAAACTATAAACAATACACCCTGTATAGTGCTGCTGAAATTACATTTACTCAGTAAATGAGTCTGGAATAGAATGGAAAAGGAAACAAGAAAAAGAGGAGATGGGAGGGGGTAGGTGGAGAAGGGAAAAACACACAGATACTCCTCCCACCCCAAACTTGGACACTTATAATTTCTTCCCTGTCAAAAATATTTAAACTCTAAAAACAGTCTCATCTCTTTTCTACACTGGGGAGTTGATACTACATTGAACTCTTAGAGTTAAACGGATATAAATTGAGACAAGAAGAAAGACAAGTTAAGAGCCCATCATTGAGCTTCTCTTTATAAATCATACAGAGTCACACTCAGAAGACCAAATGGCTGTAAATTCTTCCTTCAAGTCGTAAGAGACATAATGATAGGGACTGGGTTGGGCGAGAAATTCCAAGGGGAGTCCTAGATCTTCATGTAATTATTGCATCTCTTTGCTAGACCTCTGTGTTTATATGTATCAGAAATATTTAAAAGTAGATAGAGACAGTGCTCCAAAGATAAAATATATAAGCAATCACAGAGATACCAGAGTACCAAAAAGTTATTTCAGAATGACTGAATAAGATGACCATCTGTAGAAGCATTTTGAAATTCAGTAACAGTTTTGGACTATTATTTTCCTACAGCTGAATCTCTTCTACTTATGGGTATAGGTTTTTGCCTTTTTTTTATTTTTAAGATATGTTTAAGTGCTTACACATCTGCTTCCCTTACTGGGAGATCTGTGACCACCTCACTTCCTTCTGGCTATATGCTGTCTCTGGCAGTATCCTTCCCCTTCTTGGTTGGAGGCTGACAGTTTGGGTGGAAGGGACAGCCATGGTGCCTATGAGCATAGTTAGCTCCTTTATGAAATTGATAAGAATGGCATCAATCTGGTCAATTTCACTCACAGTATAAAGAAGCCCAAGAAATATCCTGATGTAAGAATCAAATACTGTTCCTCATATGCAGCTTCCAAGACTGATTGCATGGTCAATCTCAACTGCTAGGTCAATAGGCATGTGCACGTGCGCGCAGATACAGACACACACCCTCTGCTGGAGTGCATCCCAGAGCAAACTTTCTATAATTTGGGCCACCCCCAGTGTATGTGTTTATATGTAACACAGTAAGGAACAGTTTATGGGCAACTATCATTATAGATTATAATTTTATTGATAGACTGATGACATTATAAAACCTAGAAAGGCAAAGAGCAAATTATTTGTTCATGTCACTAGAAATTCAATACAAAATCACAGCTTTCATTTAGAAGAGTTTTTGGAACTTTATTTTTTTAATCAATCATGATCCAGGGCTATCAATACCTATATTTGGATCACGATGACAAGAAAGAAAAACAAATAACCAAACTAATTACTAAAGAGAAAATAAACCCAAAACCCTTGACTGCACAAGGACAACTCTTGATTTTACAAAATTCTATTAAAATTATGAGAGTTAACTTATGCAGAAAATCAGAGTCAACTTGACTCGTTACATAAAAATTTCTGTAAGCATTTGCTTATGTGTTAATATGTGCTAAATGTAGATTTAGATCTTAACATGCAAAATCAAGTTTGGTTCTCTCATATTGTACAATACACATGAACTCAACTGTATTCCTAAAAAAATTGTGCATGGAAAGTAGGAATCAAAAAGTTGGTATAAGAAAAAGTAGGAATGTTAAGTGAATTAAGTCAGAAGGATAAAGATAAATACTGGATGGTGTCATTAATATGCAGAATATACAGAAACTAAATTAATAAAGACAAGGTGGAAAAACTAAACCTTGATAGCTAACTACAGAATTGAGACACCAAGGAGGGAGGGGTGGACAAAAGGAAAGAACTCGGAGGGAGGGAGACATAATGGTCTGTGGTGGTGGAGTATGGGTGAAATGGGTTAAGTGCACTATGGTGACAATACCAGATGGGATATCCCAATAATGTTGGGATACTGTGATGTTACCCCAGTCTAAAATAATCTTTTTAAAGGAAGAAAAATGGGAATAAAGAAAATTCCTACATGTCAACATGTTCAACTTTCACGTAAGTTAACAGGTATTAGGCCTCCCCTCGTGGCACAGCAGTTGGGCGCTGGGCTGCGAAGCTGCCCGCAGCCTCTGCAGCGCCAGCTTGATCCCCGGCCACCGCGAGGGTCCCACATAGCACACAGACCTCTCCTGCCGTGCCCGCTGCTCCCCTCAGCAGTGTATTTCGTCAGTCTGCCTGTTCTGTTCCCTGCTCTGGCTCTGGTGAATTCTCTCACCCTCCTGCGCTTCTGTCTGTACCCAGTGCTTTATAAATAAATAAATCTTAAAAAAAAAAAAATTAAAAAAAGTTAACAGGTACTGTGTATCCTCATTTGGATGCCATAAATCTGGCTGAGGGACTTCTAGTCCCTGAAAGTAAACCCATCCATGGATTCTGAAAATATCAAATAGATTTTCATGTGGCTGGAAATTACATGGAAACATATCAGTACCAAGGGAATTTAGCTACTCTTCCTTAGAGACAGGGATTTCCTGTTAAAAATGTTTCCTACCTTTCTGTGCTCAGGACACTTGTGTTCCTAGGCAGAAGGAGTCTAACTGAGTCATCAGACAGGACCCCCTTGATAGTTCATGCTATCAGTGGGAGGTCTTGGATGGAACAAATGTGTGTGTAAAAGTGATTTGTAAGCAGGTCTAGAGTAAAGTGATTGACAGACTGATCATCTGGAAAATGAGTGGTTAATTGGTCAGATACAGAAGGTGCACATAGGAAAAAAAATTAATATAAGGAAAAATTGTCTGAGAAAATCACAATAATTCATTAGAATCGAATACTGATATACAAGTCATGAGACCTGCATGTGGGTTCAAGCTCTGCCACTAATAGCTGAATGATTTCAGACAAGATAATTGATATCTTAGGCTTTATGTATTCTTACCTGAAAAACAAATGGACTGTTCCATAAAACATCTTTCCCCTTAAAGAGACTTTTAATTTTTTTTCAAAAAATATTATAAACTACTTGGGAATATATCTGATGTGCATTGAACTTAGTGTTCATTTCCCTATAGTTTTAAAGTGGTATGTCCTCCCTCATCCCTCCCACTCCTATTTTTCAACCTTTTAGTATCTTTTAATAGGGTTCCAATACTTTCAGTAAATGGGCAACTGATGTAGGATTCACTGAGGTGGCATGGTTACTAAACTCATGGACAAAACATGAAAACCGATTTTAAAAACTATAATTAAAAACAATGAGACACTCTCATCTCTACTGTTGCAAAGACAAGTGTGTGTCTTCTACAGAACTGACAAAGCAGAACACAGATCAGTTACCTCTGAGTTACTGTTAGTAAGAACATCAGCTGTCTAAGCTGAAAGAATAATACGGTTTATGTAAGCACGATGGCTGTTTTAAACATAAATTCACTTTTTTCAGTGGTAGGTAAGAGAGATGCAAGTGACAGAAAAGCTTGAATTTGTAAAGCATCCCTGCTGACTACATATTATATAATGCCATGGATCGTTCCTACAGCGTGTCAAACATCTGGAACAGACAATCAACAAATACGCGTTGGTTTCTCTCTAGCATCAGCATAAATCAGAGCCAAACAATTATATGCGGTGAGCACCAATATTTTTGGCACTGTATAGATACAAATATATTATTCCTATCTATCTCTAAGGTAAATATTATTTATACTGCTTTTCTAATCTATCTGCGTAACAGACTCTACTGGTCTTTCAAAATAGAGGCTTCGATTGCCTGGGATGGTCTGGTCTACAACTGGGTTGAAAGCAACCTTAGAGCACCACTAACACTTACTAAGCACTGAAAACAAAACTGGCCAAAGGAACAATGTGACCACTGAGTGACTCATGATGCTTTGCTTCACTCAGAGAGAGGTGACTAACGGAGTCATAGCAAACTGCATTATTCTTTCATTGACACATCAATCTGATTTGCTGTTAATAATACATACTATGCCTACAAACAACATAAGAAGATCAATAACGGGATACTGAAATTACTTGAAGTACTGGGAAAAATCAGCAAGTCCTATGAACCATGTGTTAAATAA
Source organism: Talpa occidentalis (assembly GCF_014898055.3). Classification (NCBI taxonomy): domain Eukaryota; kingdom Metazoa; phylum Chordata; class Mammalia; order Eulipotyphla; family Talpidae; genus Talpa; species Talpa occidentalis. Next base: position 49,306,990 of record NW_023601104.1, on the reverse strand, counting down.
AAATAAAATCCCTTTTCAGCTGAACTGTGTGGGGCATTTTTAATAGGATGAACCACATTTGCATTAATTTCACTTGCACTTTTACAGGCTGGAACAGCACATTTTGAGTAACTGATGGTCACAATTTGGTAGTGAATAATATTTAGTTCAAAGTTCCAGAAAGTCCCAAACCATAAGTATTCTAAGTTTGGGGTGAATGAAGGTGGAAGCTTAGCAGGGAGAGACTAAAAGAGAAAAGGAAGCACCTTTACAAAGAACTATTATACCTGATAGGCTCCATGCAAGACAGTTGAAAAGTGAGCTTCAGTATTCAAAATAGAAAGGACACAATCATATGTCTGGTTAACTTACAGGAAATAGTTCCAGAGACAATTTTACACTAACTACAGTGATTTGGGCAATTTTTTAAAATAATACCAGCCAATTTCTCTCCATTATACTCTGCTGGCAGAAAATAAAACATTTTTCTTTGAAATGATTGCCTTTGGTTTTGTTAAATCATGCATTCTGTCAACATGTGGTCACCATTTTTACATGATCTTTCTGCTTCCCTAGGAAAGAATGAATTCACAGTCTGAACCCTGATATAAATATGTAATCTTGCAACTGTTAAGGCTTCTTCTATTACTGCAAAATGAAAAGATAAGAAATGGATGTGGTATCAAGAAAAAAATGAAACAAAAGAAGAAGATGATGACAAAATAAGTGGAAAACTCAGATTCTTGCATCGACTCCATAGTTAGAGGAAGAAAATGCCCATGTTGATCATTTTTCTTACTCTAACACAAAGGGATTTTGTGAAGTTCATGATTTTAAAAATACTAATATTTGAAAATCCTTTTTATGTCAAGGGATACATCCAAGAAACTCTGCTATAACAAGAAAAAGATTAAAGCAGAGAGGTTATAGTAAACTTCCTAAAATAAAAAAGACATTATCTTATCACTAAAGACTTTTGTATATAATTGTAAGATGCCTGGACTATAATTGCTTCTACTCACCATGTCATCCTTTAGGATGGAGACCCTCATCAACAACCTACAGTTTGTACATTTTTAAAGCTAAATTATTTTGCAAAATAAAAAAAAAATTCATTTTGTTGCTGCCCTTATAGGTCTGTTTTGTGATATATCGCGAAAGGCTCTCTAAGGTCATCATGGCAATGCTGCCTGTGATCACAGAGTGGCCCCTCAGGAGGCATCCTTGGCAAAGTCACGTTTATTCTACATATTTCAGGCATGTACATCTCAAACGAATTTATGGTAATACACACATACACACACAGTTAATCTTAAGAAAAACAAGTGAGATAGTTCAAATGGGTAATTAAAAAAAATCCCAGATGAATCTTGATTGGCTACAAGTATAAAGGGTCAAAACAAAGTGAGATCTTTTATATTTGACAGAAAGAATGAAAGAAAAAGAAAGCACTAGCAATTTGACCAGACTTAAAATAGGTATTTTAAGGGTATGGGCCTAGGAGACATTCATTTGTTCCCTATCTTCTGTATAGGTAATATGTAAAGTAGGTTAAAATGTAAACCACTGAGGATGTTAATTAGAGGGCAGTTCTATCACTGAATATCAAGTGGTGCAAATGTTTAGAGAAGATTTTCATTGAGGTGACACTCTGCTTGTGATAAAATAGTGCAAGTTACAAGAGCTGGAAGCCTGGGATTTAGTGAAATATGAAGAGGCCAGAGACTGGCTGCTACTTCTCTGTTGAAGTAAAGCCTCTGATTTCCAGAACCCATTGTAACTTTCAACCAGAAGGAATTCTATCCTCCTGACTCCTTTAGGGGAAAAACATACAAGGAAATCTCTAAAAAGAGGAAATGCGAACAATTTTTGTTTTCCATCAACTACAAATTCTCAGTGTTTTGTGAAGTCAATTCTCATTCACCCCCAAATCTCCATTCCATAGCAACTGATTTTGTTCAGAAAAAAAAAAAAAAAAAAAGGCCTGAGTTTCAGCAAAAATCTGAATAATCAAGTAAAGAGCCAGTGTCTATCAGAATCACATATGCACCCAAGTATGGGGAAATGATGATTCTACACAACACAAGGTGAGGAAGCCACTAAACAATCACATCTTTGGTGTACCTTCTCCTCCCTGGGCCTCAGTTTTCTGTTTTGCAAAATGGAGAGAGACTATATACTGCTAGATGTGGTCTAAGGCTCCTTCATAAGTTCTGCAATTCTTTTTACTCCAAGAAGTTTATGAAGGGGATGTTTATACATTGCTTGCCTAACTAGGATAGATTAAAATAAAATTAGGTGGGATGCTGCACTTCCTAATCAGATAGTAACAACACTGTGTCATAGAAATGGAGACATCACCAGTCATTCCATGAGAAGGGCATGGAACACCTGACTGTTGTCCAGTTGTCACACAAAGCCAAGGTCCACCTGCCAACATCATCTCTGAAGTGTCAGTACCCAGAATATACCATCTATTAAATACTAAAACTCATACCCATACCTCGAGGTTATCTAGTTCAAGGAAATGCTTCCCAATCATTACATTGTATGGTCTACTTTTAAAAACACTGAAATCATAATCCCTTCTTTCCATTTCCCACTGATCAATGTTTAATAAGAGTTCAATAGGAATAGCTAATAACTGAGTATTAACTTACTCATTCCAGTCCTATGCTAATTAACTATTTCATGTGATTTCTCTTACTCAGTCCTGACACACCCTTATGGTTATACAAGTAGCTATCGATGAGGGCAGGGAGGTTCAAAGTGGTCAAATAATTTGCCTTAAGTCTCCCAGATAGATACGTGCAAAATCAGAGTTCATCACAAGGTGATCTGCCTACAGAGTTCTGTTCAACCACCATGATCAACACTTGGCAAAGTGAGTTGACAGAAAGGATTTCTAAGTTCTCACCTTTGCGGGTACAGCAAGGTTACTTATCACAGGAGTTTCTATTTTAAATAAACCTCATCAGCAAATTTTGATGAATTTTTAAGATGCCAAGATTTGATTCTGGGACCTGGTATTATTGTGGTAAATTTGAGAAATCCTATTTTTAAAAATTTATGAATGCAGTTTACATAAATTTGGAAATAAAATAACATGGTTGCTTTGTGTGGCCATCTGCCACTCTCATAAGCATCACTAGCTACAAAATTGAGAATACTGGTAGTTTTGCTGTGGAGTTAATTGAAGCCTTCCTAAGAATAATTTTAATTCAGTGTTTTAGAGCCAAATTCTGCTTTATGATCCACATTTCACATAGTATTTCTGAAAACTAGAGCAAGCCAAGGGTCTGACTGGCATTTTGAAATCTTTTGGATTAAAACATGATCCCACTATCTTCTGCTATTCATCTGGTGTTGATCCCAAGACTCATATAAGTTATAGTTGTTTTCCAAGTTCATTGTAGGCCTGACCTATGCCACTGAATGGAAGAACAGACGTAGGAATTCAGACCTTCTCTCTATGCTGTTATCCTAGCTTTCACCACAGAGATCTATGATCCCTCTACCTTTAATTACATAAGAAAAATGGTTACAACAAATTTCTAAGAATTAATATTAGCTTAGTTACAAAGTACAAAGCACAAAAGTACAAAAGCTTTAAATTAATATTTCTCCCCAGTACTTTCTTCCACGCAACAATCATGTTTTAGGATTTCTGATGATAAATTCCTTTTTAAAAAGTTGTCCCTCAGACTGTCCTGGCTTTCAGGTTAAAGCAGCAACTGTCTTCAGAATGAGTAGGAATCACATGTTTAAAAGAGTTCACCAAATACTCTTGTCCAGTATCTTAATTTCACCATTATCTCTGAAAAGAGTCACTTTCACTAAATTCCATTTTGACCATTTACAATGAGAGCTAAAAGACTCGCCAATATTCTGAACACATTATGTGAATGATGGAAAGACAACAGCAATGAATTTGGAGGGAAAATCCCTAAGCATCCATTATTATCTATTATAGATAGAGAGGAGAAGGAAGTGAACAAAAGTAATTATCCAAGCTATAATTTTGCCTTGACAACATAGAACCCCTCTCCAGACTAAGAAAAGACTCTGTAATGCTGAGCTCTAAAGAAGGGTCCACAAATACTAAATACAACTGCAGGGGCTGCAGCACCCAGATGCAGGAGGACATGCAGACCCACAGAGCTGTCGCCTGGCCAGTCTGGGAAAGGATGTGTGTAGATGGTAGTTAAATTTGCCACAAATAAAATTGAATTATACATTCTATTTTCTTCTTTGCATTCACTTGCTAATCAAAAAGTATCCAATATGGGAAACAATTAAATAAAGAGTTAGGATACAATTTGGAGTATTATACTTCTTAATTAAAATACAGCTATTAAAGTTTCAAAGATGTAAACAGTATATAGGAATACAAAGGGGAAAAATGACCCTGAGCCTTTAAATCTTCCTCATCCTTAAAGGTGATCAACATAAACTATCTCTTGTGTATTTTTCCAAAAGAGATATATGCATTTAAAAGCACACATACATAAACCTCACCTTATCCCACATCTTCATTTCTGAGAAGAAAATCTTTTGACTTGGAATTTGACCGTGATGGAATATGTTCGTACAAGCTAAGTAATGGTTTTGGAATTATGTGGAATTGGAATATGCCTCCAAGTATTTAGATCAGCACAGCAATTAATATGACTCTTACAAAGGTAAACATACTTGAAAATGTATATAAATGACTACCTATCATAGGATCCTGGTATACCCTAGCTGCTTTTCCATAAAGTAACTAAAACATAAGTAAAAATATAATGTAGAGATTGCTAGTTATGGCCCATACTATTCATCATTTGATTTTGCCTGTAAGTATCTGAGGTAAGAAGTAATGTTAGTGGTCAAAAAGTCATTATTTTTAGTAAAACAACCCTCTTTTTGTGTTCCAAGTTATTTAAATTCTGAGGCCACACAACAATAATTAATTTCCACTACACTCAATGATCCCTCTTGGGCCTTGCTCAGTGTATAGTCCAGGTAACAAAGGCCACCATGGAACTTCCTGAGCAGCCAATCAAGGTAAAATGAGCTATATCCCCAAGTGTTTAGTACACAATGCATGATTTTGTGAACCTCTCACCTATAGTGTATGAACAAGTCCCTGAAAATTAAAGTGTGAATTTCAAACACCTTTGTCCTTAAAACAAGCACAATCTGCCAAAAATGCTCTCTTCTGTGAACTTTTGGCATTGGAAGGGCAGAATGCAATCTCCTTGCATTCAGCTGCCAAAGTAATGAAGCTAGATCCAAAAGGAAGAAGCCAGGTAAATTGTTTAGACCCATAACCTCACATTCTCCTTGGCATAAAATGATTCATTCTTTAGTCTTCCAATAAATGCAGCCAATTGGAAAGGCAATAAATTCATTATTCTACTACATAGTGAATAATTCAGATAAACAACCTCCAATCTTTAAAAACCTGTTTTCTCATTCTTTAATTTTCAAGAACAGCATATAAAGGCTATTGAGGAATGAATTCTCTGAAATTCTCTTGGAAAAAAAAAAACAACAACATGAATTCTTACTTAAAAGTAAATCAGAAACAAGTGAAAAAGACTATCCCCAATATTTAACTCTACTTTTTAATACAATATGCCTGTCATAAATTCACAGTAAGTCAAGAAAGATATGCAGGATTATTCAGTTGACACCTTCCTAAGTACAATTTGGAAATGATAGTATCTCAAATGGCAAGTTTTATCAGTTTAGCAAAATGGCAGGGTATAAAGTCAACACACAAATATCAGTGGCCTTCCTATACATAATGAGATAGAAGGGGAAGATATTAAGAAAGAGATCCCTTTTACAATTATACCAAGAAAAAGAAAAAAAAAAAAAACAGCCAACAGTAAATATAACAAAGGTAGCAAAGTAACTACTAAAAAAAAAAAAAAACCAAACCCACCCTGTAAGACATTATTGAAAGAAACAAAAGTAGACACAAAGAAATGGAAAAAATTCTTCATTGTTCATGGGTTTCAAGAATTGACATTGTCAATGGCCTTCCTATTTAGAACATTATTAGAGTCAAAACAATCTCAATAAAAATATCAATGACATGTTTCAAAGAACTTGAGTAAACACTACTGAAATTCATATGGAATCACAAAAGACCCCAAACAGCAAAATTAATCATGACAAAAAGAAAGAGAATGGAGGTATCACACTTCCAGACCTCAAATTACATTGTAAAGCCATAATAACTAAAACAGTCTGGTGCTGGACCACAGAAATACATAACAATAAACAAATAGAATGGAATTCAGAATCCAGAAATAAACCCACATATATAAACAGCTAATCTATAACAAAGGAGCCAAAAACATACACTAAAATAAGGATAGTCCCTACTATCAATGGTGTTGGGAAAACTAGACAGCTGCAGGCAAAAGCATGAAACTAGACCGCTATCTTACATTATACAAAAAGAAAATCAGGGTTCTCCCCAGTGGCGCAAGGGGTTAAGACGCAACCTATGAAGCTGTCCGTGGCCTCCACAGCACAAGTTCGATCCCCAGCCAGCCAGGGAGCTACCCACATGTTGTAGCAGATAGCTCCTGTGTAATCTGCTGCTCCCCTAGGCAGTGTATTTCAGTCAATCTGCCTGTTCTGTTCCCCACTCAGTCTCTGGTGAATCCTCTCACCCCCCCCCCCACACCTCTGGCCAGTACTCCAGTTCTTGTATGCATAAATAAATATATCTTAAAAAGAAAATCAATCCAAAATGGATAAAAGACTTGGATGAAAAGTCTGGATTCACAAAATACATAGAAGAAAACATAGGCAAAATATTTCATGACAAAAGCTTTACTGATGCCTTTAGGAATCATTCCCAACAGCAGCAAAACAAAAGAAAACATAGTTCACTGAGACTATATCAAACTAAAAAGCTTCTGCACAGAGAAAGAAACCATAACTAAAACAAAAAGACACCCCACTGAATGGGAGAAAATACTTGCACAGCAAGCATCTGACAAAGAACTGATAACAAAGACATACAAAAAACTCATAAAATGCTACAAAAACAAAACAAATAACCGAATCCAAAAAATGGGTGAAAGAACTCAACAGACACCTCTACAAACAAAGCATACAGACAGCAAACTGGCACATAAAAAAATGTTCACCATCACTTATAGGGAAATACAAATCAAGACCACAATGAGATACCATGTCACACCTGTGAGAATGGCCCATATCAAAAAGACCAGAAACAACAAGTGCTGAGAAAGATATAGAGGAAAAGGAATCTTCCTACACTGCTGGTGGGAATGCAAACTGGTTCAGCCATTATGGAAAGCAGTGGGGAGATGTCTCAAAATTATTAAAAATGGATCTACCATTCGACCCAGTTATTACACTCCTAGGTATCTACCAAAAAAATTCAAAAATACTAACTAAAAAAGAAACTTGCACTCATGTTTATTACAGCACTATGTAGCTAAATGATGGAAACACCTAAGTGCCCCAAAACAGATGAGTGGATCAAGAAGATGTGATACACACACACACACACACACACACACAAGGGAATACCACTCAGTGATCAAAATGATAAACTCATGCCATTTGTGGTAACATGGATGGAGCTGGAAGGGATAATGTCAAGTGAAATAAGTCAGAAAGAGAAAGACAAATACTGGATGGTGTCGCTAAGACATGTAATATGAAGTAATTAAGAGTAGGATAAAGTTAAAAAGTAACCCTTGAAAGCTGACTACAAAACCAAAGCACAAGGGGCACAGGGGGTAAGGCTGGGTGAGAATAGAGGGAAGGAAACACAATGGCCTGTGGTGGTGGACTATGGGTGACTTGGTGGTGGTTGCACTATGGTGGTAATACCTGGTGGGGTATCCAAATATTACCTCAATTAACAATAAATTAAAAATAATAGATACATAGACACACATACACACACACACACACACACACACACACATATATATAGCAAAATAGGAGTAACATTAACCTTTGAATAAAGTTTTATTATGTTATGATAAAATGTCCCCAGATACAGTCATCTTTCATGACTGTGTCCTATAGAATGAAACCATGGTAGGTACTGGGGATGCAATGCCGTTTGCGGAGGGGGTGCATAATCTGATGAGAAGACAGAAGATAATTACATGAATAAATGTTATAACAGAATGAGGCAAGTGCCATAACAGAGGACCAAACCAACCGACTCAAGGTGAACACTGTGTCTTCAAATGATAGGACTCACTTCTGAATAGTCCTGAATAGTCCTGCTCTGTCATTCTCTTAACTCAATGCTATGAGAAACAGAGAGATGCAAAAGGGATCTTGCTGTCCTGCAATCTTTCTTATACAAGAAGAGAACTAATACACTAATAGTAATCACAAGGCATATTTATTCAGTATTTACTATATGTCAGTGAGCTAATTTTTGACATGTATTATCTCAGTGGTCCTCAGAGAAGCAACATGGTGTAGGAAGGCAGATAAGGCCCACAGAGTCACATCGCCTGGACAGGAAGCCTGAGAGAGTCACCATGTTTGTATTTTTGACACAAGTCACTTAACCTCTCTGGGTCTCAGCTTTCTAATTTTTAAAATGGTACTAATACCAAGTTCTGTCAAATTTAAGAGACCACTGGTAACAGGACACATTCTAATTGCAGAGGTATCCAGGAAAGTATATCTTAAACACTCCTAAATCAAGGAGCAATATAAAGCACCAACAGCCATGATGTGTGGTGGTTGTGATAATTAAGAGAAATACAACTAGCATCCCTAGCAAGGTATCTGGCCTAAACTTAACAAATACTAGCTATTATGTTTTCATAATACTTAATATTTTTTAAAGGAACAATAGTTTACAAGACACTAAAGTGGCATAAGAGAAGTCCAGGCCTATGAGAAGCTATATTGGAAAGATAATCTAAGGGTCCTTCCTGGTGGTGCAGGGGTTAAGTTTCAGCAATATAACAGCTACAGCCTGAGTTTAATCATTGCCCAGGGAGCTAACCCACATATGGTGCAAGAGACCTCTCCTGTCTCACCTGCTGCTCCCCTTAGCAGTGTATTTCAGTAGCTCTGCCTGTTCTACTCCCCACTCTGTCTCTGGTGACTCCTCTCACCCCCTGCACCTCTGGCCTATACCCCAGTTCTTGCATGCATAAATAAATAAATCTTTTTTTAAGAAAGAAGGAAAGATAATCTAGAAGAGTATTCAAAAAGAGCTACTCAAGTACAGATTTTGGGGTTACAAACTGAACAATGAGCAAGGGATATTACGATAAAGTGGAGAGAACAATTTTCCAGGAAGAGGAAAGCATGCATGAAAGCCATGGGCAAGAAGAGGAAAGCACACACGGGGATGAGAAAAGTCAGCTCAGCTGGAGTACAGACAGAAGGCAGGGACTGACAGGCATTCTGGAGAAGTGGCCATGGGCAAGACCCTGCGGGCCCATCCGGACCACCCTGGGGAAGTATCCTTTTCATCCTGACAGTGCTGAGAAGCCACGGAGGGTACCCGAGTTTGATCTGCATTGCTTAATGACTAGGTTGAGAATGACCAGTTCAAAGACTAATGCAATAACTCAGGAATGAGACGATCCTGCCTTGAACTATATAGCATTGGCATAATTGACATTTTGGCAGGATAATGTTTTTTGTGGGGATTTTCCTGTGCATTGTAGAATGTTCAATAGCACCCCTTGTTTCTATCCACTGGTTATCAGCAGAATTCTTCAAGTTGGGGAATCAAAAATGTTTTCAGACATTGCTATATGTCCACCAGGAGACAAACTAGCCCCTGATGAGAAACACTGAACTACAGCGAACTCAAGGTACCTGGAGACAGGGAGACCAATTCTGGAAACACTAAAGAAAGAAATCAACCGGGCTGGTTGAGGAGTTGGTTATGGAATAAAGGAGGAGATGGGAGTAGGAAAGCTACATTTCCATCCAGAGTTTCTAAATGTTTAACTCAATAGGTCATGATGACAAGTACTGGGATAGGAGACACCAGTTCTGAATCAGACTTGAATCTGCTCGTGAGTTCATTTTGAGACCTGCTAGAATTTGCACTATCACCGAGCCATTGGAGTGGTCCTGATGTCATATATGCACTTTGATATTCAGATGGAAGCTGAAAAAGGAAATCTGATGAGAGGGTGAAATACTTGAGAGTTTTGAGCATAGAGACGGTTTTTCAGGTATGTATGCAAAATGCTTCACTTAAGAAAAATACTTAAATTCTATTATGTTATGGTGGAGACCAGACATTCTACAATAAAACAAAACCCTTCAATGTTGTAAAGTAATGTCTTACAAAATTATTTCAGTATTTTTAGCCAAACAGATCTCCAAGTACACAGAGACAGCCAGGGTGTACTTAAACTGGAGAGAGTTAAGTAAAATGTAACTTAAAGTATGCATGGTTCACCTCAATCAAGGATGTTCTTTTAGAGGCCTAATTTGCAAAGCAAAGTTTAAAATGAAGATCAAAAGTGACTTTTTTTTTTTTTTTGGTCTCTACTTGTCTTTTTTGCAGAAATCAGTGATCTCCTATCCTAGAATCTTGAATTATAATCTGATTGCAGCTACCTTCACTGAGACCCAAGCATTTCTCATCAGAGCTCAGATTCACTTGATTTCTTCCCTAGTGGTATATGATAAACATACACAAGTTCAATTCTTAATCACTTCAGATCTTTAGAATTTTTGAAGACAAGAGTCCATGAACTTGGGAATTGCTCACTGGAAAAAAAATGTTCAGTTCTATTATTTAGTTCACAAAGTCTTAACTTTGACTCAATGTCCCTCGCTGCCAAAAGAACCAAAAAGAACATACACTGTTCCTGAGTGGCTCTCTGCCAAAGCTTTTCCTTGGCCAGAATTACCACATAGTCTACCAAGACCCTTATATGAGTGTGTGCGTGTATGTCCGTGACTTCCCAAGATATTCACCATTAATTCAAAACCACATTTGCTCTCTCTGAGGCACTATCACTTGGACCAGAAAACCTTATAACTACTCTTTATAGTATCTAACAATACTGCCAGATTCACTCCAAATTGAATATAATATAGGGGGGGAATGACACCCAATTGAATCCACTTGGAAAAGCAGGATTCAGACCCACTTTTTCCTTATGTGCATATAAGTATACCTTGCAAAAATCTGAAATACTTACACTTTAAAACTACAGTTGTCTCTTATTATCTAAACATTAATTGGGATAACACAAATTAGCACCCAAGTATCTCTGTGAAACCTTCATTAAAGTCACTAACAACATGAATCTTAGGAAGAAAAAAGCAGGTAACACTACCAACACAGGCTCAGAAAAGATGAGTTTACACACTGAGAAAGAAAACAATTCTTACATTTATCTCTGATATTTTAGAATGTACCTTTGTTTCCAGTTCTTCTGCTGCACTGGAAGTACTCATGATAGGAATGTGAAAAGACTAACAAGATAATATTGATTGGCTAAAAGTTCTACTTACAACCTTGCTGTGGCACAGAGTAGATAGGGGAGATCACCTTAGATATTGTTTCCAATTCCTTCATTCAAACAGTTCTTGAAAACAAACTGCATGATAGTCACAGACACTAAAGGATGATTAAAAACATGATTACAAAAAATGTAAGACTGTCTTCTAGGTTTCAGACTGCTTCTCTATTTTCATGTCACATAGGAACCTCACACACAAAACTGAGATATTTCTATGCCAGCTTGACTCTTCCCAATGAGACACATTATTGTTGAATGGCACCAACCATTGTCCACATTTAACCCTGGGAGACATCCTTATTTTGTCTTCCATCAACTTCCTCAAATATCCAGTCACTTACAAATTCAATTTCCAGTCTTTTTCTATCCACATGGGCTACCACCTAAACCGCTACCATCTTTCCTCAACTATTGCACTAACCTAACTCCTTTCTTTGTGGTCACCTTTCAAGCTTTGGCCAAAACTAGAGAGAGATCTTTCTCTCTAGTGTAATCTAGTGTAATCTAATTCTCTCTAGTGTAATCTAATTCTCTAGTGTAATCTGCTCAGGTCTCTCTTCTGATTAAACTCATATAGTTTCCACTGCCTTTAGCATGAGCGGCATCTTATCAACACATTTTAAAGGACTTTATGAACCAGCACCTGTTCTTTTCTCCATTCTGCAGCCTGAATTTATCTCCAGCCATAGGGAACCCAGTGAGCTCTTCTCTCATTCTACTCTCCAAGGTCTCTCCCACCCAGAATCACTTCCCTTCACCTCTTCCTCTCTCCTAGGTAAGACCTATTCATCTTTTACAGCCTCCCCCAAGCAATTACTTCTTTTAGAAGTCTGATAGCATCCTCTCAATATGCTATGTGGCACCCTACTCTTCCCAATTAGCGTACCCATCACACTAGGTTTGAATGGCTTGTTTGACTGTGCTCCTGGCTAGAGTACAAGGAAAAGCAGTTCAGGGAAATGGGAGGTTACAAAGGCAGTAATGGCCAATTTCATCCCCAAGCATATCAAAGAAGGCTTTATAAGTAAATAGTGCTTCAGATAAGTTGTTAAGAATGAGTTTTCTGGGGCAACAGCAGTGTTGAGTTGGATGTTTTAGAATAAAAGGAGCACATGAACTAGAAAAGCAGTATGGCAACTTAAGAGGCACATAAATATTACAGATGATGAGAGCTACGCAGAGAGGAAAATGAGGAGAGACCAAGAATTCCTTAGAGCTGATCCAAAGAATTTGATCTTTACATTTATACAAGGAGGAGTTATTAAAAGATCATAATCAATGGAGAGACTGGATTTTAGTGCACTTTAGGAAAATTACTCTGCATTCCATGAAGAATTACAGGATTACCATAGACGGGTAAGAGAGGAAACAATCAGGACTCTACAGCTTTTGGCTGGGTGATCAGATGACCTGAACTTGGCAAAAAGAGATGTCCTGGAGAAGAGCAAGTGGACAGAAGAACCTTTAAGTCCTGAGCTTAGATGAACTAGTTCATGGAAAACATAGAATGAGACAGGAAAAAGACAAGGACCAGTTTCCAAAGTACACCAAAATACAAAGGTGTAGTAGGCAAAAAATGGAACCTTAAAGGAATGTCTCAAAATACCAAAGGAAGTGTGTAAATGAAGTCAAATGAGGAGACATTTTCTGGGATAAAGGACTTGTCCACAGAGTTAAAGGATGAGGAGTTAAAGAGACCCTGGATGTTAGGCAATTAAGTGGTCACTGCCAGGAGAATTTCCCTGAAGGCAGAAGATGAGAGACAGAGAGAACAAAGTCAGATTGCCAGAGAAAAGTGGACATTTTCAGCATACATGGTCATTGTGAGAAACTTGGCTGTGAAGGAAAGGAAAAATAGCTAGAAGGGGACATGAGCTGAAGAGAAGTTGTTTAATGGTAAGGTTCGAGTCAGTGCAGATGTCCATGTGAAAGAGGAGAGAGAAATGAATGACCACTGGACAGGACCAGATCCCCAAACAGACAATCATAAATCTGAACACAAAGGAAAGATCTTGGAAACTAGAGTGAAAAAAAAACCCTGTTTAAAATAATTATATACTGATATAGTTCAAATTCAAGGACAAGAAAAATTAAATGCAATTAGAATAAAATTATACTGATAACAAAAGGTAATTATTATGTAGTAATGTAACTATATACCTATGTATTTTCCTGGTATAAATTTGTTACAATCTTTAAGCTACTTTTCTAGAGAAATTGAAATAGTGCAATTCATTTAACCTATAAAATAAATTATGCTATAAACTTGCTTAATTTGATATAAATGTAGAAATAGCATGAAAGACAAATACAATCAAGAGATACCCTAACAAGTACAGAAATTTTCAAACTAGTTATATGTTTTCTACTATGAAAAAATACACAGGAAAAATATGAAATGTAATTTTAGAAATTAAAACTATAATACTTCCAGTTTGTAAATTTGAAATCTAAACCTACTACAAAGCATTACAATTTCTGGAAAGGGTTTATGTAATTTACTCATGCAATCAATTTTTCACTCATCCATCATTTATTGAAAAGTACTCAATGTTCAGTATACATCCCTCTACCTGGTGGGGGGGGGGAATGAAGATTTCATAAAGACAGTTCTTATCATTAAATAATACTCTATATTATTGGAAGAAAAACAATACACACATGTGACAGAGTAGAACCCAAAAGAAAGAGTCAGATGAAGAGAATTACAGTTGTTCTATATGTATGTATGTATGTATGTGTCAAAGGGGGGGAAAGCAGTGAGGGTGATATAGAAAAGAATCTGTAGGAAAGTGTTTGCCATTCACATGCAGTGCATATTAGCTGACAGAAAGTAGAAGGGGCATATTGTAAGGAGGAAGCTACAAACAGGTATGAATAAGCCCAGCAAAGAGACATGTTATTTTTGTCACTTGAATCACTAACCACTTACTACAGAAGCCATTTTATTTTTCTTCTCTGATGATAAAAAAAATCTAACAAGTTTCCAATTAGGCAATATTAAAGCATCATTGAGTATAACCAAGCAAACTATTCAATGTTTAAAGGAAAAAAGTTAAAATTACATTAACAATTTCATCAAGTCACACTGCAGAAATATGAAACCATGAAAAATTCTTCTTGAATCAAAAGACAATATAACATGGAGTCACTTTTTGTACCATTATCTCTCTATGCAAGATTTAGATATTCCTTTTACCTGTTTTCTGCCCTTCATATTTGAATCTATACAATCTGATTATCTGACACAGCCTCTCCTTTTAGTGTCCAATCCTTATTATGGATTATTTTTTTAAGATTTATTTATTTATGCATACAAGAGCTGGGGTATAGGCCAGAGATGGAGGGGGTGAGAGGATGCACCAGAGACAGAATGGGGAACAGAACAGGCAGATTGACTGAAATACACTGCTGAGGGGAGCAGCAGGTGAGACAGGAGAGGTCTGCCACGCCATGTGGGTCACCTCCCTGGCCAGGAATTGAACTCTTGCCGAGTGGCTGCAGATAGCTTCAAAGATTGCATCTCAACCCCTTGCACCACCAGGGAGGCCCCCTTATTATGAATTATTTCAATATGATTAACTGTATAAATATCTCCTTCCTCCTTTTGCCCTCCTTTTTTTGCTTCCATAAATACACACAACTGCATACAATGTCCATTATACATCTACAGTTCATACTAACAACATTGCTATCTTTGAGTAGAGTTTCAGATTTATCTAGCTTGGTTCCCTAATTTTCCAACTGAAAATCACCACCTCCTCCAGTGATATCTCCCTCACTCCTAAGGGCATAAATGTGACACAACCTCAGCCCCAAACAAGGTTGCAACATTGAAAGAATCTTTTAGTAGGGAGACTGGTGACTCTTCATGATATTAAATTTGTGACAAAATATGAATTACATGCTAAAGCATACCAGTGTTTCATGATGCCACAAATGTTCCTGGCCTCAATTCTACAGTCATGTGTGCAATGTGTCAGCACCACTGAATTCAATAAAACATTTCACTCATCACTACCCTGTCTTTTACCAAAGGGTTAAAGCATGGAAGTTATTTGCTACATTAAGAAGATGTGCACTCTTAAAAAATCTACAAAGATTGGCCATAGAAATTAACTGGTTGTTCATGTAAATCCCAGGGAAAAATGGCATTTTCCCTTTTTTTAATTTAACAGAATTGACACCTGTCAGTCATACTCAGTAACATAGTTCAGCCACAACTGAGAGGATTGTATTTTTTAATCAAGTCCTCACTAGATTAAAATAAAAGTAACTAAAGCCATCAGGAATTTTCCTCTCTCACCCTAAATCATTCCAATCTTGGATTATTATAAAATGCTCTTCATATAAATCAAACTCATCTGATGACATCTGTCCCATATACGTATTTTACTTTCTTTGGCCATTTCTCAAAATCCCCAAGTTTTAATTTTTCTTTTAGATACCATCTTCATTCCAGCCAATGAATTTCCACCAAATATTCTGCCACTTTCTTCTCTTTTCTATTATTTTTCCCCTTTCCCTTACTCTAGCTTCTAATATACTGCCTAATAAAACTTTCTATTAAGGTAACCAGAAAATGATACAGAGTCAAATCTAAGTAAACATATGCTACACCAATTTTTCTCATGGATTTTCACCCAGCCTTTCTCGAAGCACAGAATGCCACACTGCATGGTACAATGCAGGCCTGGTGAGAAAAGCACAGCCATGTCGATGGCTTCAGGGAACTCACCTCCCAGTGCAGTTGACCCTGACTGTGCTCTCTCTGACATCTGGAGCTGCAATAAACATTGACCTGTGCCTCAACCCTCAAACCATTTTTTTCAGCATCTTACTGCTTTTTCTTCCTTTTCACTACTGCCCTTTGAATGATCCATGGTGATTTATTCTAGGTTATCAGCAGCTGGTCACAAACCAAATCCAGGAGGATTTGGAAAATAGGATGGAGTCCTAAGGGACCAGACTGCAGGTGACCATATAAAATCTATAGTGCCACTGTCTCTTCTAGAAGCACAATTCTACTACTGTAAAATACACAATCACCGTGCATTAGGGGAAACTGAGATTTTGTGTATATAATATCTAAAAGAGCTAGATTTCCTAAACATAGAGGATATATTCATTTATTAAAGTGTTTAATTTACTAAAGAGTAATATTTTCATGTCTTTCAACAACAAAGAATAAATTTCAAAGAAGTTCTCTCTTTTCTCCTTTCCAGAGATGTCATTACTAGTGAGGCAGCACTAAATTTTTGGAGAGTGTAGGAAGGAGAGTCTCTAACACAGACCCACTGACTTACTAAAATATTGCTATACTTTCATGCCAGTTTTCAAATAATCTCATCTCTGTGCCTATGTTTTCAAATAATCTCATCTGTGCCTAATCTCATCACAAGCACAACTACTTGTGAGTCAGTGGCCGGACCAATGTGTTCTTAAACCTTTTAAATATTGCTCCGGGATACAGTAACACATTTTGCAATGACAAAGAATGGATTTTTTAATTCCTGCTTATTATTTCATCTCTTAGGTCCACTCTATTTTCCCATTATGTCTTCTTACTTTGACGCTATCCATGTGAAGGACATTCCTTTAATTAAAGGACATTCCATTAATTAAACTGATTTCCACCAAACAACATGACATCACGCCTCAACTGACCCCACTGACATTCTTTTAACACTAATTTCACACTAAATATATATATCTCTAACTTCATATTTTGATTATATACTTGTCTTCTTTGTTCCCCCTTTTTAAAAATATTTATTTATTACATAGAAGAATTGGGGTGTAGGCCAGAGGTGTTGGGGGTGACCAGAGACAGACTGGGGAGCAGAACGGGCGGATCTACTGAAATACACTGTTGAAGGGAGCAGCGGGTGAGACAGGAGAGGTCTGCTGCGCCATATATGGGAAAGCTCCCTGGCCAGGAATCAAACTCAGTCCACAACAGTGACAGCGCTGAGACTTAACCCCTAGGCCACCAGGGAGGCCCACCTTCTTTGTTCCCTTTTATGAACAAAGAGGCTATCCAAATCCTGCATAATAACAAAGTAGAAGCAATGTAGGCAAAGATAAGGAGAGAGGTATAGGATTTGAAGCAGGTTTTTTTTTTTTTTATCTAGATACTAATTTATTTTTAAAAAAATTAGTTTGTTTGAGGTATCTTTACACATTTCCCTGAATCACATATAGAGACTACTGACTCAATATATCTAAAACACAGGACTCCCAAGCTACCAGCACTCAGCATTTACAAGAATGGACATTAAGAAAACTGCTTCCATGCAGCTGATTAACATTGACACTTTTTAGAAATCATTTCACCATTATAGTAAGAAAGGAATCCTGTCCAAAAATGGTTCTAGAAAATCTGCTTTCCTCTTAAAGCTGCAAATATCCTCCCTGAGGGACAGGAATCCACCAATCTGCAAGGGGTGTGTTCTGCTGCCAGTTGTATTAGTTCAGGATCAAGGAAAAGGTGTACGCACGTACAGACAGACACACACACACAGAGAGCAGTGAAAAGTTCTTATGATCAGTCTTGTGGCGAATGTCATAGTCCTTACCCCCTATTCATCAATAATTGGTCAGTGGAAAAATTATCACTTTCCCCCTGAGAGTGTAATCCATTCAGATATACAGATGAAGCATTTTCATCATCCACCAAAGATTTAGCAACTGGCAATGGTATCAAAGTTTATATAAAACAATGTTATTATAAGAAAACAATGTTAAAGTTGGGGTTGACTGTGCCATATGTGATGGTTTCTTGAACCATATGTAAATAACATTTGTGGACTTAAACAGAAAAGCAGTTCTTAGGTGCCATGCATTGAAAGAGGTGCCCAGGTTATACTATTACACAAAGCTCACTCCACCCTGAAGAAAGTCATGATCTTCAGGATAGTGTAAGTAAAGAAAAATTTACAAATCAGGGTGATAGTGCCACAAACAGTTAAGAATGACATGTGCTGGGAAGGATTCAGGAGAGGCTAACCAATGCTCAGGAAACCATGTCTCTTAATGGAGTCGTCACCAAGAGCAGTTTTAAAGGCATTATCCAGTAAGGTTCTGGGGTGGAAGGGAAGGTAAACTCATATTTCACAATATTTTATAACATTAAAAGTAAAATATATTGGACAAAAAAAACAGTGTCAACCTCACCATTCAAGATAAGGGTATGCAGCTATTCCTGATGCTGAGGAAAAAATATAATGCCATTTTAAAAACCACATTCAAATATACCCCAGGGCTAACCTCTTCCTGGGATTCATGTGCAATTATTTATTTGTTGCTTGGCAGAGTATCTTATCACAGGCCAACACACCTGTTATGCCACAACATTTACACAGAAAAATCATGTTGTTTCACTGAGAAATCTTGCTACCCTCTAAAATTTCTAAGATATTTAGAAATGATGAAGACTGATTCATGTTACTTAGATTGATATTTTGTCTATGCCATTTTTGAATTTCCTTAATATTTTTTCTATGTTTTTCATCCACTCATCTATGTACTGGAATATGGCACTATAATTACTCTATGGATTCCTATTATGTGGTATTTTTATGATGCTTGAGTTCTGAACTAGGAAAAATTAATGTAGGAAAACAGGCCCACTATAACGCATTCTTTAGTATGCACTATTATTCTTTCTTTATAGTGTTATAAACAGACTTGCATCTCAGGTCAGACATTATAATTTAGAGTTAGGAGTCAAGGGTCAAGGACTAAAATCAAGAGTCACAAGAAGTAAAAGACTTGCTTCAGCATTTACTAGCTCCAAGTTTCTGTGTCCTCATTTGCACAATAAGGATAGTAATTGTTATTACTCTTAAATGAAATGAACTATTTAACCTATTCCCTAAAACCTAATAGATGCTCCTTGACTATTTCTAACAACAAATTAAAAAAATCTGTCTGCATCCCTTGAAAGTAAAGGTCAGTTATAAACATTGAAAATAATTACCTTAATTCCAAAACTTGATAAGGGTAGGACAAAATAAACTGAAGACTTGATGAACACAGACAAAAAACACTCAACAAAATACTAGAAAACAGAATTCAACATTAAAATAATCATATGCCATGCTCCAGTGGGATTTATTGTGTCCAGGGACACAAGGATGACTCAACATATGTAAATAAATGTGATATATCATGTGAAAAATAGGAAGGATAAAAATGATATGATCATTTCACTAGACCAGAAAAGCATTTGACAAGATTCAACATCCCATTATGATAAAGGACCCTCTACAAAATGGATATAAAAATACACACCTCAACATAATAAAGGTTTTATATGACAAACCCACAGCTAACATCATATTCAACAGTAGAAAACTGAAAGCTTCTCCTCCAAGATCAGGAATAATTATGTTCACTCTCAACACTACTATTCAGTATAATTTTGTAAGTCTTACCAAGAGCAATTAAACAAGAAAAGCACACAATAGGAAACCAAATTGGAAGGGAATATCACTATTTATAGATTACATTTGCTTATTTCTAATAGCTTTTTACTGAAATCTTTCAAATAACAAAATTAACTTCTGGGAGGTGGGGATGGAGACATCATATGCCTCAATTTCAAATTATACTATAAATGATAGTAATTAAATCATCATGGTATTGGAATAAAAATAGTTCAATCAACAGAATTGAGATCCTAGAAATAAAACCACGTATGTATGGAAAACTAATTTAGAACAAAGCAGTCAAGAGAAAACAATGGAACAAATAAAGTTTCTTCAATGAATCATGTTGGGAAAACTGGAAAGTCACATGCAATAGAATAAAACTAGATCACTATCTCATACCATACACAAAAGTTAACTCAAAATAGATGAAAGGCTTGAATATAAACCTGAAACCATAAAGCGCATGGAAGAAAACATAGGTGATACTCTCCTTGACATTAGCCTTAATTATGTGTTTGGAAGCTTGACTCTAATACCAGGGGAAACAGGCAAAAATAAACTGGGACTACTGCAAACTAAAATGCTCTGCACAGTGAACAAAACTTGCATTAAAATGAAAAGATATTCTACTGAATGGGAAAAGATATTTGCACATCATACATCTATCAATGGATTAATATTCAAAATACAAAGAACTCATAAAACTCAATCATAAGCAAACAACCTTAAACCCATATTAAAATAGGGGCAGAGGATCTGTACAGACCCTTCTCCAAGGAAGACATAAAGATGGCTAGTAGGCACATGAGCAGATGTTCATCATCTGTTATCATTAGAGAAAGGGAAATCGAAACAACAATGAGATATATCACATCCCACTTGTGAGAATGGTTGTTGTCCAAACGATAAGAAACAACACATGTTGGAGAGAAAGGAACCTTCATACATGATTGGTGGAAACATAAAATGGTACAGTTAATATGGAAAGCTGTATGGAGATTGCTCAAAAACTTAAAAATGAAACTGCATATGATCCAGTTATCTCACTTCTGGGTATTCACCCATAAAACACAAAAGCATTAATTTGAAAAAATATACTCTCCCATGTTTGCCGCAACATTATACATTGTATACAATAATACAATAGCCAAAAATTGCTAATATCCAAGAATTGTGGGCTAATATACATTTGGCCACAACTAGCAAGTGGATAAGGATGTGGTACATATACATGATGGAATCTGTTATAAAAATATATTAGACCCTCCCATTTGCAACAGGAATACATCTAAAGGGTATGATGTTTAGTAAGGTGTGAGTCAGAGAAAGACAAACATTGAATAATCTTACTCATACATGATATATAGAGAAAATGAGTTAACTAAATAAAACAAAACTATTTGACTGAAATTCCAATTAGTGGTTACCAGAAGTGGGAAGGGAGATAGGTAAATTGGGACAAAGGTTATATGGTAAAGGATGGAATTGGACTTAATGTGACCTTAATGTAGTATATACACATGTTGATGTTCAGTGATGTATGCCTGAAATTTACATCATTATAATTCAGTGTTACTTCAATAAAAAAAAGATGCAAGTAAAATATTTTTTTAAAAAACTGAGAAAATACATACAATTAAACCAGTTCTTCATATTATTTCATTTTGTTCATGTCAGTCATTCAACTCAAATATTTTTACATCAATGTTATAACAAAATGATATTATTCAAGAACCTCATCCTCTTAAGGTTTATTTTCTCCATGGTACATGTAACTAAAGATAGTATATATTTTCTTGTTTACTCATTTGTCTGGGATGAAAGTTTTATGAAGGCAGAAATTTTGTTCACTGTAACCCAATTCCTAGAACAGTGATTGGCACATATATTGTCATCAGTACTTGTTGTTGAATGTAATTAATTAGATTCACTCAGTAAGTCAGACAACAGTTCTATCATATCTCTCAGAAAAATGCCTCATCAAAGGAGGTATCCATGAAAATCACAAAGGACAGCCTGGAAATGAATATAATTCATACAGCCAGTCCTCAATAAAATAATAGTACCAAGTCCAACAATATACTAAAAAGATTATAAATGATGACCAAACAAGATTTATCTCAGGAATGCAAAGTTACTTTGCTTCAATGGTCCTGAACTGTGTTTCAGTAATACAATACACCAAATTAGGAGAACAGAGGGATTGGAACAAAAAAAGATCCCCACGATCTTGTCAATTGCTGTATTTGACAAAATTCCACACCCTTTCATTATGAAAGCACTCTGAAATCTAGTAATTAAAGGAATTTTCTCCATAATTAAAAAGGGTATTTACAAAGAAATTCATGATCAATATCATATTTAATGGAAAGGGCCTAAACACTTTCCTCTTAAGATCAAGAATAAGAATGCCTACTTTCACCACCATCATTCAACACTGTGCTGGAATCTCATGACAGAGAAATTAGACAAGAAAAAAAGAAAAACAACAACAAAGCATCAAATTAGAAAGGTAATAAAATCTCTTCACACATCACATTGTCCTATATAGATTAAAAAAAACCTCAAATAAATCACAAAAAATTAATAAATCAATTCAGCAAAAATTGCAAGGAAGTTCAACACAAAAAAATTAGTTGTGTTTCTGTAGGATAGGAATGAACAATGGAAAAAAAAAAATATCAAGAAAGCAATTACATTTATAATACCATCTAAATAAATAAAATACCTAGGTACAAATTTAATGAAGGAGGTTACAGATATATACATATACACACACACACACACACACACATATTAGTCATTGGAGGGAAGAAAATTAAAGAATAATTTAAATTCAATTAAAAAATAAATGGATGTGGTGGCAGGAAGCATACAGGAAAGCTGTGTATCTTCTGCTCAATATTGCTGTAAACTTAAAACTGCTGTAAAAATAAAGTATATAAATAGACAGATCTATGGAAAGATACCGTATGCTCATAAATTAGAAGATATTAATGTTAATATTAGAAGATATTAATGTTACCCAAAGTGATCAACTCTATCAGAAAAGTCCAATGTCTTCTTTTGGAGAATTGGAAAAGTCAATCCTGAAATTCCAATTCACATGAAATTTCAAGAGACCCTGAATAATCAAAGTCTTCAAAATCTGAACAAAGTGGATTTTAAAACTTACAACAAACTTGCAATATTTAAAACAGTTTGGTACTTGCAGGCAGGTAGGTATGTATACCAGTGGAACAGAATTGAGGATCCAGAAATAAACCTACGCATCCATAGCCAATTAATATTTAACATGGATGGGTAGGACATTCAATAGGTAAAAATAGTGTCTTCAACAAATGGTGCTCAGACATCTGCATTTCCACATGCCAAAAAATGAAAATGGACCCCTTCATCACATTACAGGTAAAAATGAACTCAAAATACAATCAACAACCTAAATATTAGAACTAAAGTTATAAAACTGTCAACAGAAAACATAGTGGAAAATCTTGATGACCTTGGATTTGGTAACAGATCCTTAAATATGACAATAAAAACATGACCAATTGAATAAAAAATACATAAACTGGACTTGGTCAAAACTGAAGACTTTTGTGCATTATAGAACATTATCATGAAAGCAAGAACACAATAGACAGAATGGGAGAAATATCTGCAAATAATTTATTTGATATGATTTAATATTTAGTTATACAAAGAACTAAAATTCAACAACCAAAAGATAAACAATCCAATTAAAGTGAGCAAAGAAATTAAATAGACATTTCTACAAAGCAGACATACAAATAGTCAATAAGCCAATGAAAAGATACTCAACATCACTAAGCAACAGGGAAAAGAAAATTCAAGCTACAATGAGACACCTTTTCAGAATAATTTACAAAGGGCGGAGAGCAACAATTGCTGGTAAAGAAATTGTTCACTAAATCACTAAAATCTTAAATGAAGAATTGCTATGTGACCTAGCAGTTCCACTTTGAATTATATATCCCAAAGAATTCAAGCCAGGGACTCACACAGGTGTCTGTGTATCAATGATCAATGCTCATTGCTGCATTATTCACAGTAGCCAAAAGTTGAAAACCACACAAATATCCATCAACAGATTCATGAACAAACTGTGGTATATAATACACATAGTGGGATATATTCCACCATCAAAAAGCCACAAAAACAGCAATGAAATTTTGATACATGCTACAACATGGATGCATCTTGAAAATATTTTGCTATGTTTGACACAAAAGAATTAAGTTAGACACACATGAAAAATATTGCATGATTACATATATAGAAAAGACAAATTCATAGAAACAGGAAATAGATTAGAAGACACCAGAGGTTCAGGAGAAATGGGGGTGGCAGCGTGGGGGGTAGGGGGAAGATTATTGCTTAACAGGGACAATTTCTTTGTCATGAGAAAGTTTTGGAAATAGTGATGATGGTTGTAGAGCATTGTGAATGCAAATAATACCTCTAAATTGTACACTTAAAATGATTAAAATGACAAGTTTTTGTTTTATGTATTTTTAAAAATTTATATAGCTAATTTTTCCTGTTGTTTGGCATGCTTTACCAGGCAGTTACTACTGTTTTCACTAATGGCATATAAATTACAAGCATGTTGATACGTTTCTGGATGGATTATCTTAAGACCTGTATCTGCTCCCTCTAAAAATAGAACAAATATGTGACCAAATTAAATGAATGAATTAAATGATGGCAAGAAATTATTTTTAGTGTTGTCATTGTGTAAATAACCTTTGATTTTGTTGTTTTAAAACCATACTCCATTATTACTGGTTCAACATTGCCATTCAGCATTTTAAGTTTAGTTTAGAGAATGAGTAGACCAAGGATGATAAAGTATCACAAATACTGGGATACTTTTATCACTATTTGTTGCTAATTATATATATTTTTTTAAATAATATTGTTGAATGTGATGCCATTCCCATGGGATGTTGTATGTAAAATCTCAATAAGCCTAAGGCAATACCTTATGAATTAAATGCACATGCTTTTTTTTCAGTCAACTATTCAATAAAAATGAATATACTAGCATGTATTACCACTTATTAAAACACAAAACACCTTCTTAGAGAAGCAGATTTATCACTATGCCAAAAAGTTAATTGCTTGTTACAGTGTGTTAAGGAAAAATGTGAATTCTTCCTTTACTCATTTTTAACACCATGAATAAAAAGCATTTAAACATTTCTTCCATTTTGTTTCCCACTTCAACAAGTAAACATGCTCCTAAGGGGGAGAAGGACATCTGAAAGGCCAAGTTTTAGTTTTCATTTGGTCATTATAATGTAAAAAAAAAAAAAAGAAAAAAAAATAGAGAATAGTTTTTGTATTAACAAGTTTTTAAATGACATTATTTCCAAGAATGAACAGAACAGCAATTCTGTAAGCTCTACAATTTTAAGTACTAAACATCTCATTCAATAAAATCCTTCAAATTTTAGAAAAGTATAATAAGAACTAAGTTAGAAATATATTTATGTAATAATCTGGTAATATACAAGTATTTTGCCTGTGTTATCTACATTTTAAATCATGTCAATCAACATTATCATACTTCAGTTCCACTGAAGTTTTGCCACTGATTCATAGTTATAAAAACATTAGCACAATTACCAGAGAAAAACTTGAACATTCTTAGGACATAACTACATCATTTAAGTACCTCTAAAGACAGAATCCTTTCCTCCAAATATTCACTGATGGTACCTTTTCTATATATATTTATGTGAGTCACATGAGATGACCAGTGAGAAGACCAACAGTTCCTGTGAGGTCTGTGTTTTTGATTGCCTCTTTGGAAACCCTGACACACAACTTCAAATCCTACCACCTCTACTAGACTGCGGGGTTCAGACTGGGCAACTCTCCCTGCAGTCTGAAAGCCCCTCTTTATCTCGACTCCATTCTGAACACTCTACCTTACTTCCACTCTTCTCAATAGTTTTAATCATTTCCCTACCTCACTTTTAGAACCTCGATTGAGAGTTTATCTGTAAAGACCTTATCTGGAGCTGACTAGACTCCTAAACTGGATGAGCAACAAATAACTTGATGGGTCTGTTGGTCAGGACCATGAGTGGGAAGGTCAGGACATCAAAAGAAGAGAACCAAGTAGACCCACATGGAAAAACAAGAGATGATGGACTCCACATCTGTATTTTCATTTATCTAGCTCACCTGTTATGTGTGTTAATGAATTAATAAATGAATGCAATGTATGTTACTGAATGAATGCATGAATGATCTATGGTACAATTTTAAAAACCATTAAAAGAATGAGTTATTTGGCACACACACATTCCCCTTTAGAGGGAAATGATCAACACAGTGATAACCACCTCCTTTACCTATAATGGGAGATTGCAGTCTATAAGCTTCTATATCAGGATACTCAGCAAGAACTACAATTCTCTGGTTCCTTTGGTTGGTGGTAATGATGTATGATGTAGGGGAAAAAATATTGGTAGCAAACAGCATCTGCTCCTAAGTAGCAAATACATAGGAACCCACAAACCACTGGCCAAAATAAAGGCAGAAGTACTCCAGGACCGTTTAGAGAATATTAAGTCCACTAGTTTTAAACTCCTGAAAAAGAGCATAAAACAGTATTTCTATAGTAAACCATATGTGCAAAAATATATACAAACCACTTAAATTCCCTCATATATACACTTGATCTAGATCTTAAATATTAGAAAAATCCCTCCATTATTTTTATGGTCATCAATGCATTCTGCAAGTAATTTCTGTATATTCATCAAGTAACACTTCCCAGTGTTTATAATGCTCAGCAATCATCATGTTTTAATACAACAGATTTATCAAGAATCATTTCCTGTTCATTATTGCTGTAATATAATTTTACACACACTTTTGAATGATATTGTTCCACATTTTTTGAAAGGAAGGTTAAAACACCTGACTCTTCTTAATCAAAAAGATACAAATTGATCAGAGAATAAAAGCACATTTGGAATCTAAAAAGTCAATGTTTTCCTTGAATTCTTCATGGTAAAACATACCACTGTAATTATTTCCCTACATTCAGTATGACACTGTTGGGTGCTAAATATTCATTCTTGGAATAAATCTGAATCTGGAACTATTCATCTTTTTTTTTTTCAAATAGCTGACATGCTGCATAAACAGAAAGTTTGTGTAGTTTTAAAATAAACAATATACCATGTGAACTTTGATTTATTATGCAATTTATCTCTTTCTATCTTTCTCTGCTATACATAATTCAAATCCACATAGCACAGTTACTATACCATTAATATTTTCCAGCTCTTTTTGGTTTTAAGGCTACGATCATTTTTAAATGTTTCAAATGTATGCCATTTATCATTAATATTATAGTAGCATCACTGCTATTTAAAACTAATATCTGGGAGTTCATAACTTGCCACATAAAACTTGCTAGATGATGATGGTGAAACAACTTGCTATAACCTAGCTTGGGAATAATTATTCAAAAGAAATAATAAAATGCAATTTAGTATTTTGTAAATCCAAAAATATATGAAATGTTTTCAATGGTTTCATACACATGTGAAATTATTAAAAATACAAAAGGGATGTAATATTAGGGTAACTGCCTTGGTTTTTGTCCAGTTTATAAAAAAGTCAAAACATTAAAACTTCCCATGTTGTTTAGAAAAATATTTTTCTATTAGGAAAACACCATTTTTCTCTTACTAAAATTAAAGCACTAATAATACATTTCTTTTTTTTAAATTAAGTAATCACACATGACCTAAATTATTATCCAAGGCCTGTTAGTCAAAAGTATGCTAGAAAAAAATTTGTAGGTTAACTTAAGTAGAGAACCCTTGAAACAGCATACATATCTTATCTATTCAGAATGCAATTTTTAATATTTGGATAAGCCCTTATACATTATTTTCCAATCATTCGATCGATCAACAGTTTTCAAATGTATCAGGTGCTACTCAAACCAAGTATATAAAAAAACAACTTTTACTCTCCACTAATTTTCACTAAACTGATAGGCTTTGTTTTAAAAATAATTTAATCATATTCATCTTTTCATCAAAATAAAATTGCATTACAATATCATATAAATTTCAGGGCTACATCATTAAAATCAAAATATATATGTACCATATGAAGTTCACCACCAAAAGTTCAGTTCTATCCTCCATACAATTAACCCCTTTAACCACATTTATACCTTTCTTATTCTGACAGTCTAAAAGTTCATTTTTGTCTTTTTTTGTTCAAGTTATATTTTTAAATGATTATAAATGTGCATTTTCCCCATGATTAGATAAAGTAAGACTTCCCAATAGTAACTATGATGCCCCAAATCCTCAAACCACAGAACTATAAGACTAAATAAGTTTTAGCTTATGCTACCCTTCACAACAGTCTTCCAAATAGGTGCTCTCCAGAATCGCGAATCTACCCACTAGGCAACAGAAATAAGACTAAAGCTCAGGTCTGACTTCAATTCAATGCTCTTTCTTCAATGTCAAATTGCTTTCATACAAAGGCTTATGACTATTCATTTGCATAACATAGATGTAAAACAGCACTCTAAAAACCTGGCAACCTTTCTGTATTCATTGCCTACAAATGTTTTAGATGCCTTCCTCCTAATTTTAAATTTCTGTGATTAATCACATAATAAAATCCTTACAGAAATGGAAAGCAGAGAAATTTTTTTTAAGTACTGTTTACTTTATCCATTCTCCAAATTTGGAATGAAACAGTTGTTTATAACAGCGAAAAACTTAAGGATTAAAAATGAATGTGGAGATACTCAGCCAGTGATCTGTGAACCAAATGGCTATACTCAAACAAGAGTATTAAATTTTCTAAGTGTGATACTCAGTCATATTAAAAGTAGTTAAAAGCCAAGTCAAATATTTCCAATATGGATTCTCTTGACACTCCAGCAGAGGGCTACAAAACTCCCAAAATGCTCTGTGACAAAGTTTTTAAGTTTTCAACTATAGATAAGTATTTCTATACTTTGCTTTTCTGAAATATTCATATCCTTCAGCACAACATCTCATGTCAAAATGGATCTTCAACTTAGCACAGTGGGAAAGGAGTGATTTTTCTTGACCCTCTTTGAGGAAGACCTGAGCTTTACTTTCCCAGATTTTGAGACTGCTTGAGAGTTACACACTAACACAAGGAACTCACAATTGGGAGGGAGTAGGAAGAAGGAAAAGCAGATGGAAAGGAAAGAGGAAAATAGGGGTTAGGTGTGAAGTGGAAGAAAAGAAGCAGAGACTCCAAAAAAGAGAACAGGAGAGGCCCATGCACTCACGTGTCCTGTGTGCTTGATGGACCCCACCAGAGGACTCTAGGCCCACAAACAGACCAGAGAAATAAAGGACTGACAGGCAACTTGAGATCTATCCCATAAGAATACAAAATCTTTAGGGTGATTCTTATTTACTGCTTGAGGTTCCAACTTAGACATAACTTCAAGTGAGTCCAATATTCTTAAAAACATATTGCCTCTCCTCTCCAGTAAGGCCCTATGTCTTTGGAAGATTGTACCTCTCAGAGTCTGGACTGAGTTGTTCCATCTCTGAGCACCCACACTCAGGTGTCTAGTGTTTTATTTTCCGTGTGACCTTATCTTCTCCTCAAGGACAGAACCAGTCTTGTTCATCTTTGAACACACAGGGCTAACAGTGTATCTTGTACACAGTGAGTGCTCTCCAGAATATACTGAAGAGTATTGTCACCGAGTTTTAGGTTTCAGAGTTTATCCCAGAGTTTAATGTTTGTGTATTTTAAATGCAAATGTGTCCCAAATGAACACCTCAGTCCAAGATGAGTTTCTGTGAGCAGTCTTGGGCTCTTCTACTGCCCTGCTGCTCCCAAGTGTGCTCTGACGGCCCAGGAGCCAATCAGCACGAAAACACACAGAAGGAAAAAATGCTAAATGGAAAAACAAGCCACAAAAACTAGGCAAGGCCAGCATCAACACCCAGCCCACCTCTGCAGGTTGCACAAGAAACCCAGAGGTGGTGTGTGAAGCCTGGTTAGGAAATTACACCTCCCAGGGTATGTGTCACTCACTGCTAAGCAAAGATTTTCATTACTGCAAAGTATATTATTCCATGCATATATATGCCACCAACACGGTCTTAAATTTCCCATGTTCAGGAATAATCCTGGCTACGAGCTGGTTTTTTCCTCCAAATGTAGCAGTTGGCTACTCTTTTCTTACTACGTGACAGGGTGAAGGAATTGTGTTTTGCCTAATTCTTCTGCTTCTTAATGTCACATTGCTCACAAATGTGCATTTGAAAATAAGTTGAGGACCTAAAATTCTAATTTCTACATAAATTTATGCTTAGAAGATTAGAATTTTTTTCTATTTCATAAAAATTATGGCATAATACTCAACAATTACATGACATAGCCCAGAAATTTCAAGTTTCTATAGTACAAATTTGGATTTGGTCATTAATATTGACTTTAAAGTTTAGTTGTGGAGTGTGTGTGTGTGTGTGTGTGTGTGTGTGTGTGTGTATTACATTTTTCCTTTTTGCTAGCTTACTGGTTTTAACCTGTCTTGAACACTTTGAGAAAGTGCTTCGGGCCCAAAGTGCCCACTTTTGGGGCCCAAAGCACTTTCTCCAGAAGAAGACTTGAATCCTCCCCAAACATACTTTGCCTACAATTTGAAAGTGTTTATGGAACCCTCAGAAGATCATCATTACCCCTCAGCTAAAAACCTCTGTGATAGGGCCTCCCCGGTGGCGTAGCGGTTGAGCGCTGGCTTGCAAAGCTGCCTGAAGCCTCTGCAGCGCTGGTTCGATCCCTGGCTGCTCCCCGGCCACCAGAGGAGGTTCCCCCATGGCACGCAGACCTCTCCTGCCGCCCGCTGCTCCCCTCAGCAGTGTACTTCAGTCCTTCTGCCTACTCTGCTCCCTGCTCTGGCTCTGGTGAATTCTCTCACCCTCCCACGCTTTTGACTGTACCCAGTGCTTGTATAAATAAATAAATAAATCTAAAAAAAAATGACCTTACTTAAAAAAAAAAAAACCCTCTGTGATAGAGCAAACTATGTTCTCTTTTGCACCTGCTAAACAAAGCCCCTAACATCTACAGGTTACTAAAAGGCTAAGGTTCTGACTCCTGTGTAGACAACAGCACTGCAAATTCTATTCTTCAAAGAGGTTCCAGAAGCTCTATTATGAAATGATTCATATTTAAAAACAGCACTCGTGAAATATGCAAAATTAAAACTATTACAACAGCTTATTTAAATGTATGCTAAAGGGAAATCCAGAAGAGTATGGGGAAATTTGGAGAGAGAAGAGCAGTGCCTTTAAATCTCCACTTAGTGATATGCAAAGCAAAATGAAAAGCATTTGCTTTAACCTTAGTTAACCTTTTCCTCCTAAGCTCAATTTCCATACTCTTTAAATGTCTTAAAATTAGTGAAATGATTTCATTTATATTTTCTCCACCCAAAAGTTATAAGTGTGGCAGAATCAAATGTGTACCAGCTCATCCCATTTGCCTTTCGATGGCAGCCAGCACTATAATTCTGCATCAGAAGAGAACTGAAATGAAGGCAATATGTCTATCAAAGGGGCCTTATATTAAATGTAAATTTCTTTACTCTTTCAGATAAAAGGGCAAATTATTTAATTCACTTCAATTCAACAAGATTGGCAGAGCACTGAAAGTCACGGGGCAAGGGTATGGAGGAGAAAAATATCATGATCCTTAGAGGGCGCAGGGCCTCCTCCATGAGTCTAGCACACCCTGGGGGAGCCAGGCATGCACTGTGGTGTCAGGACAGGGTGTGACACAGGTCAAGACTGAGATCTCCGCAGAGGGAAGAGACTCTAGTGTCTACGAAGGTGCTAGAAATCTTCATGGATGTAGCAACACTTGAGCTGTTCCTTAAAGGATGCAGCCTCTGGTGCAGTGGGCAGTGAGGGGAGGAGGCTCAGAGGACACACAGGACCACCAACAAGACTGGGAAAACCCAGTGTATGATGAAAATGAGGGACCCCTTGATTAAACATTAAGAATTTCAAGAGAACAACAGCAGAGGATTAAACTAAGTGGAAGACCTGTGAGAGTCGCAGGTTGCAGGCCCAGGAGGTCAACCCTGCTGACAGGCAGCCCTGTGGCACAGACGGCCGCCCGGGAAGCAAAGGACACGGGCCAGAGCTGGCAGCATCCCTGCTAGAGCAGGTGCCCAGCGACATCAATCACCCATTATGTCACATTGGCTCATAGAAATAAACCAGATTCTTCTGTTAACAAAAACGAGGTTCTGCTAACCATACACGGGTGGAGGAATCTTAACATATAACTTTAAACAGAACTTAGACATCAAACACCCCAGAATGTGGTCTCCTTTATTCCCCTACAAGCCTGGAGAAAGTTTGCTACTAAAAGTTCCACACTACTTGTCAGTTTCTTTGCACTGAGTCAGAGCTTGCAGGAATGAAGAGCATTTTCTCTTTCCCATTTACAGCCAATTGAAATACCAAAAAATAAAAATAAAAAATGGAGTAACTATTATAAAGCGACTAAGGAAACAGGTATGAACCATTCAGCATGACTTATTTCAAATTGTCTTTTTTTTCCTTCATTCAACAATAACACATTGGCAACCAAGCCTCTGATAAGGCTACCAGATTAGAAAGGATTCTACGGACATTGTTTTATTTACACTACACATGCTTCCACTTTTACAGTTCAGTAGCAAGTAGAACTGCACAACTCCTCACATTAGCCCTGAAGCTACTTTAAGCTACAAGCGGCTGCTCTGTAAGCATTGGAACGAATTCTCTGTAGTCCCCATAGAAATCTCATGGAATGCAGTTTCCTGCTGGTTTGTTACACTGCATCAGAATAATGAGAATATGAGGATCGCCTACTAGATTATGCAGTGAAACAAAACTGGCGCACCATAGTCCACCCAGAAAGACTTTAACCCTTCTCTTCTGCAATTAAAGCTTCCTATTTACATGGAAAGGTTGTTTGTGAATAATCCCACCAGGGAGTCAACCCAACAAAAATAAATCACCCAGTGCTTTCCGACAGGCCAAGCCCAGTGCTTGGCACCTAGTACAATAAGTATTTGTTGAACAAATGATGAATGCTGACCCATTTATCCTGATTGGTTTTTTCTATCCCAAACCTAACTCATACTCTACTAGATTTGTCTCTCTTGCATCTTTTATAGAACACTTCAGTACGTTTTTTTTGTACATTTTAAACCATTTCCTTAAGAATTCTTACGACTCTCTATCAAAAGTTCTATTAAATTCATAATGGGATAACCATGAAAGGGAAATTAATGTATTAATTCTCTGTCACTAGTACAGAGGCAGTCAGTACACTGACAGAAAAGTCAAGTGTAAACAGATTTTCTTGTCTGTACAACACAGGCTGTGTGTGTAACACAGGATGAGCACAAGCTTGGGGGTATAGGGGTGACTGAGAGCCAGCTCCTATCTCTGAAATCTTTCTAGCTCTGGATATCTAGCAGTTTACTCAATTTCTCTGTTCCTTGATTTCTTCATCAGAAAGACGGGGGTACAGAGGGAAGTTGCCTTCTATAATAATTGTGAAGAATGATTGAGTTACCATAAAACCTAAAGTACCTGGATTATGGAAAGTATTCAATACAAATACTAGCTACCATTATCATCATTCCACAAATAGCAACCAGGATACCTGCTTTGTATCTCAGTGATAACATTTTAGAATAAACATTTAAGAGACAATCCAAGAATAATATTTGTGAATGTTAAGAATTTGTTCTTAAACTCATCTAGTTAAGAGCAAGATGTAAGATTTGATTACATAAGACAAATAATTTTCATCTTGAGTTACTTGGTAAGTTGTCTCCTCCATTTTCCAGTAGGTAAAGCTTAACAAAACTGAAATCTTTAGGAAACTATTTTGCAATTATAAAAAGTGGTTTAACGTGCACTGATGGAATTTGAACACTGCTTTAATATTTCATCTTATAAGAAAAAAAATGGTAGTAAAAAAAAACCACTTTCTCTCCTTGTACAACACAAAAGTTTTTAAAAACAAATAAAAAAACACAGATTTTCACAAGTATTTAATTCAAACCTCATATGAAACTTTATCATTTTGAAATATTTGGTTGAGCTAAAACCAACAGACAAGCTGTTTCTAAAAGAATACTGTCATTTCTTTACTCCCCATAACTCTGCCAGCTTCCCAATGCTCCTTTGACAGTATAATCAGTCAATTCAATCAGAGAAATTCTAAAGTACAATGGTAATTTTCTCTCACTTTTTTCTTTACACTGTCAGTTCAAACCACCTGCTGAAAGCATTGATGTGGAACAGCTCAGTATTAGCTCTGAAATTAGTACCAGTCCCCAGTTAAATACCTGGCACGCATGGTATAGGATAGACACAATTAATGGCATATAAGCCCATCAGTGGAATCAGCATTACTTAAGCTAGCCTTATTCTCAAGTCACTCATACCCACCCTTGTTGGTATCACAAGACTGAAAGGAAGCCAGGAAAGGAAAATGGGTTCAAGGACATGGTGCCAAATGTAAAAGATACTTCCATATCATATAAGTATTCTTAAGCACAGTGTCACTATGGACAACTCAAAAGAAATTTCTAAATTAAATATCATCCTAATGATAGTTAAAATGCCTAATAAGATCTCTATAGAAAGAAAATTCTGGATTTGAAATAAGAGTCTTTTCCTTTAAAATTTCAACTCAGGATTTGGCACCGCATTCCCATTTTTCACATGCACCTTTAAACAGAAGGAAAAGTGCAATTACCTCTGGTATCTTACATGTTCCAGCACCCTGCCTGGCCTGCCAAGCTCAGCAGTAGGTCTGTGAGCATTGACTGGGGCCACAAGGATGAAAGGCATTTACTACATCTACTCAGAGGGTCGTCAATGGACAACCTGTACAAGATTTATGCTTTAAATAATAAATGAACTAAACACCTTAAGGTAATTGGCTGTGTGAAGCTTCACAATAGGCCAGATAGCCTGTCTGAACAAAGTAAAATAAGATTAAATAATGAATGAGGAGTGCAGAGAATTTCAAGCTAAACTAATATTGCATGTTTTTTATTAAAGTGGAAGTGGTTGATGAGTCAGGTTTTCAAGGTTTTAAAGGTATCACTGGAGTTCCTCTTTCTCCATCAATAGAAATTATTTCAAGAATACATATTTTTCTGGATTTCCAATGCTGGGTGCATAAAGTCAGTCCTCACAGTTCAAGAACAGCCTGCTTAGTGATGGGTAGATTTTTGACAAACTTCCATCACTCAATTCCACTTGCATTTTATGAAGGCAGAACCAACATCCAATGATGTCTGGGGGAAAAATATCAGAGCAAACTTTTGAAAAATAATGTTTCTGACACATTTACAGATCTAATACCATCTGTTACCACAGGGACCAATAAAGCTGCTTCTATCAAGCAGCTTTCAGAGTTGGTTGTAGTGTAGACACTTCTCTTGGGCCACTTTTGTTTTGTTTTAAACAATACATTGATTCTGTTTGGTTGCTAGTTTTGGGAAAAAGATAAGAAACTAGCCTCTGTCAATTCACAACTATGTGAAGAGCCTAAAAAGAAGCAGATATCCAAGCAAGGATCCAGGCCCCTGTGTTTATGGGTGCCGATTTCATCATGATTCTTCAATGAGTCACACTTAGCCTTCCATATTATTTTTCTTAAAGATAGGAAGACTGAATAGACACTGTTAACTCTAAGTGTGACCACTGTCTGGGACTATGTCAATAAAAATGCCTTCATCAATGAAAGATGCACATTGAGGTAGTTACACTTAAGATATCTGGAATGTGTTAGAAAATACCATAAAGGGAAAAATGAAGTGGAGGTTAGATAAAATAAGACTGGATAAATATAAATCCAGATATGAACAGCAGAGATTTGTTTCCTATACTCTTGTTTGTTCTAAGTTTGAAATTTTCTGTAATATAAATTTTCATTTTCAGGGTATAAATACAAGTGTCTCATAGTCCTAGACAGATATAAATGTAAGAAAAGGCTCTTTTCAGGGCTTTGCAAAACTCAGTGACCAAATATGCACTAAGGTCCACTCTGAGCCAGGCATGGTGTTCACTCTCTACCTGTGGCGACACAACACAGGATCCTGTGCCCTAAGAGAGGAAGACCTGTTCAGGCTTCCCCAGGTAATAGAGGGTATCAATCAGCTCTGAGACCTGCCCCTTCAGTCATTAGGGCTCAGAATAAATTCACCTCTCCACAGTGGCCATTCCCACACCAGTATCTTACTTTCTCCCTCTGTCCATCTCTACATCAACCCATTTGTTTGCCTTCAGGGTACACATATGACAATTTTAGTTATTTTGTGTTTTTATTCCCTCATTGCCTGGTTCTACCATTACAGAAAAAGAACCCTGCATTTCCAGTTGTCCCCCAAATTCCTTGGCTCAAAGTTTGTAAAGTATAGATCCTTCATAGTGGGATCCATCGTGAGCTTACTCCTTTCATTCCCAAACCGAGTCCTTTAAGACATCAGAATCAGCATTTGACTCATGTAAGGCAATGTGTCCGGAGAGTGACACATCAATGTGTTAATCTTAGTTATCATTAGTATCATTCTTATTTTTTTTAAGTATATATCATTCACTGATTAGAAAACAGCAGTAGATAACTTGAGCTTCCAATCAGATATATTGGGATTTTTACATCATTCTACTAGTTGTAATTTTGGGCAAGCTACTTAATATCTCAGATCCTTGCTATCTTCATCTATAAAACATAGGGTAAAGTATATTCAAAGATTTTCAGAAGTCAACAATCACATACATGATTAACATATAATTCTATACATATACCCTTTAGGATAGAGCTTGTTGAAATGCAGTCATTTTATACTTTTGCCCTTTAGGCCCATAATATTCTTCCCTACTGATATATTTAGAAAAACTGATACAGGAAGTATAGAAAGTTTAAACCAGGGAAGTGACTAGGTCTGGCAAGTACATTTAAATTATCATAATTTCTACCAGGGGTGAGACCACTGGGGCCCAAAATTGCTAAGGAAAAACAAAGGCCAAAGTCACACAAGTGTGAAATGAAAATGTTTGTTGTCTTCCACTGTTATTCACTGGCTTTGAATGGTATTTAACTCAGCTTTAAATTCATCCAAAATATCCAAAATACTTTGAGGACAAAGTATTATGTCCTCAAGAACATAATACTTTAATAGGCTCTCCATGAAAGATCACTCAGAAGGGCAAGGGAACTAAGTACATCAGTTGGAGAAACTGAGAATGTTTCACCTGAAAAAGAAAGGTCTCAGAGGACATGTGCTACAGAGCCAACTGCTAAACTGTGAACTACAAAGATGAAATTAAAACCATCGGACTATATTCAAAATGAAAAGCTTTCTGTACCACAAAACCAGAAAGGAAACCTACAGAATGGGAGAAAATACTTGCACAACACAAGGGACTAACCTCCAAAATTTACAAAGTCCTTATGCAATCCAACAGCAACAAAACAAACAAGACCTTAATAGACACTTTTCAAAAAAAGACATTCTGATGGCCAGATATATGAAAAAATGCTCAACATCACTTTTTATAAATGAAATGCAAGTCAAAACTACAAAAAGATATCACTGCATCCCTATGAGAATGGCCCATATAAAAAAAGAATGAAATCAACAAAAGTTGGCAAGATTACAGTGAAAAATGAACTCTCATCCACTACTGGTAGGAATGCAAGTTAGTATGATCTCTTTGGAAAACGGTATGGATATTACCTAAGAAAATAAAAATGGTAACTCCATTTAATACCTATATTAGGTATTTACTCTACAAACATAAAAACTATACTATGAAAAGGTTTTTCTACACCTACGTAAATAGCAACACTGTTCACAGTTGCCAAGTCATGGATTCAACCTAAGTGCTTTTGAACAGATGAGTGGATAAAGAAATCAGAGAATATATACTTAATGGAACACTACATAGCTGTGTAAAAAGATGAAATAGTGGCTTTGGGGACAAAATGGAAGGACCTTGAGGTGATCACATTAAGTGAAATAAGTCACAAAGTGAAAGATATCATAGGTTACCCTCATCTGTGGAACATAAGTAACAAAAACAAAATCCATAGGAAAACTAAAGCAGGACTAAATACTGGATTCAGTGAAAGAATTTAACAGTTACCAGACAAAAAGATGTAGGGAAAAGAGGCAGACAGGTTATTGACACGTGTGGTTTGGTGGAGGGTGAGTAGGGCATGTACATACATAAAAGAACAAAACTGTATTCCCAAAATTAAAATTAAAAAAAAAAAAAACAACCCATGGAGGAAGCTATTGTAGTAGATATACTTCAAGAAAAGCTCCTGTTTTAAAAAACATTAAAAATCTAAGTAATAAAACTAAAACCACAACTATTAGAAAGAATAAATCAATACAGTAAATGGGTAGACTTCAAAATCAATATAAAATGTCCATTGCATTCCTTTATGTAAACAGATTGCAAGGGAAAGAAATGAAGAAAAAAGTCCCATTTGCAGTCACATCAAGAAGAAGTATATAGGAATAAACTTAAAGAAGGTGAAAATGTGTGCAATGAAAACTTTAAGACAGTCTTAAAATAAAAGGTGACCCAAAAGGGGGGGGGGAGGTATCTCCTGCTCATGGATTTGAATTATCATTGTTAGAATGTCCATCTTTATTCAAAGCAATACATAGATTTACTGCAATCCTTATCAAAATTAAAATAGCTTTCTTCAAGGAAACAGAGCAATCATTATTGAAATTTGTATGGAATCACAAAAGATTCCAAATGACAAAGCAATGCTGAGAAAAAAAAGATATTATGTACCTAGACTTCAAATTATACTACAAAGCAACAATAATCAAAAGAGTATGGTATT
Source organism: Talpa occidentalis (assembly GCF_014898055.3). Lineage (NCBI taxonomy): Eukaryota > Metazoa > Chordata > Mammalia > Eulipotyphla > Talpidae > Talpa > Talpa occidentalis. The sequence goes on along the minus strand of NW_023601104.1, from coordinate 49,268,103 downwards.
AGACTAAAAACAGAGAAACAGGTCAATAGAATTAAATTGATAGCTCAAAAATAAACCCACACTTACATTAGCAACTTATATGAACTTATATGAACTTATGACAAAGAAGCTAAGAATATACACTGGAGAATAAAAGGAGCTAAGAATATACAATGGAGAACGTATTCAAGTGGCACTGGGAAAAATGGACAACCACATGCAAAAGAATGAAGTTAGACCACTATCTCACACCGTACACAAAAATTAACTAAAAATGAATTAAAGACTGGGTTATAAGATCAGAAACCATAAAACACATAGAAGAAAAATACACAAAAACTCTCACTGACTTGGGGACTTGACTATTATTACAAAGGGGATGACTTTGGGGACTTCACTATTATGACAAAGGGGACAAAGAAAAAAAAATTCTCATCATTATTATCAGGGAAGTGTAAATCATAATCACAATGAGATACCACCTCACACCTAAGGAAATGGCCCACATCAAAATGATTAGAAGCAAGTATTGGTGAGGATCTGGAAAAAAAGGAACACTTGTACACTTTATCAGGGATGGAGACTAGTCCATTGTCTATGGAAAACAGTATGGAGTTTTCGCAAAATATTAAAAGCAGATCTACTACATGACCTAGCAATTCCACTCCTAGAATTCAAAAACAAACCCTTGAAATCTGACAGCAGAACTGAGACTAACAGAAGAGGAGAGCAGGGTGGCGAGATCAAAGAGGGCAGGAGATTCAGTGGCCTCGTGGGAGATTTTTGGTGCTTCACTGGTGAGCACGAGCGAGAGCATGCATTTGCAGAGTGGGAACCTATGTGCTGCAACAGTGTTGTAAAGCAACGTTATTTTGAACAATTTTTTTTTTTTTTTTTTTTTTTTAAATAGAGGCATGCTTTATTTATTTATTTTACTTGTTTGTTTGTTTATACATGCACTGGGTACAGTCAGAAGCAGGGTGAGAGAATTCACAGAGCCAGAGCGGGGTGCAGAGCAGGCAGAAGGACCGAGTACACTGCTGAGGGAGCAGCGGGCGGCAGGAGAGGTCTGCGCGCCATGTGGGACCCTCCTGTGGCCGGGGAGCAGCCGGGGATCGAACCGGCGCCGCAGAGGTCACGGGCAGTCGCAACCAGTGCTCAACCGCTGCGCCAGGGAGGCCCTATTTTGAACAATTTTTAATAGTTGAACTTTTAAAAATATACAGTCTACATTTGAGAGAGCAACAGGCTTTCCTTTGATTCACAATTAATAAAATTATCCATTTAGTTTTCACTAAATCTGAAAGAACAATAAATTACATACCACTTTTGATCATTTGTTTAAATGGTCTCAATATTTATAATATGGGCTAATAAACCCAGAAAGTTACATCTTGTAGACCCATTTTATGGTCATTTAAATTAAGGCACAGGGCCTCCCTGGTGGCGCAGCAGTTGAGCGCTGGGTTGTGAAGCTGCCCACAGCCTCTGCAGCGCCGGTTCGATCCCCAGCCGCCTGGCGAGGGTCCCACATTGGCACACAGACCTCTCCTGCCACCCACTGGTCCCCTCAGCAGTGTACTTCGGTCCTTCTGCCTGCTCTGCTCCCTGCTCTGGCTCGGTGAATTCTCTCACCCTCCTGTGCTTCTGACTGTACCCAGTGCTTGTATAAATAAATAAATCTTTAAAAAAATTAATTAATTAATTAATTAAGGCACAGAAATTGTAATTGACTTAGTTATTGTATCACTGGGAGTGGAGAAACTTGGATTTCAATACAGATCTTCTTGGATTTAAAACATAATCTCAATTCATATACTTGACTTTCATCATACAAAGATTAAAAAAAGTTTTCTACTGACAACATTCTTAGTCTTGCCACCATATGACTTAAATTTAATTATTTTATAACATGCATAATACTGACAAAATATAGTATATCAAAAATCTAAAATTGTGCTTGTTTTTAAAATTTGTACTTTGCACTGAAAATTGAAATTCTGTATTTTCTAATTAAGAAAGTCAATATGGTAATTAGACATTATAAGCACTAATATGCACATGTTGGGCAATAAAAGTAATGAGATTAAGTTCTGAATGAGAGAAATTAGAAGAGACTAGATACTCCTAACTCCACATGAAAATATTTTACTCAGTCCATTGGTAACCACAGTCCCCAAATTATAGCTGTGTCACAAGTTACTGTCAACTCAATGCAGCTGCCAGGGTTTAAAAAGTGGTTTTGGTACATCAACTGATGATGGGTTAAGAATACATGACATTTAACCTTAGGAATTGGATCTATACACAAAAGATGGGGAATTAAATGCTATTTTTAGAAAATTACTATAAAATCTTAACTGTGAACTGCTTTCTTTATTGTCTTCAATAATCAAAGTTAACTCAATGCTAATTAATATCCTTTTTGTTTACCAGTAGTCATTACTACTAAAGTAGGACTAGAGTAGTTCTTTAAAGCATCCACATTTTATGGCCTTTGATCAGGTGTTTAGACAAGCTCTTTCACAAATTTTTACACACTTTTCTCAGAATTCAGGTTTAACTTCAGATGTCATATCTTCACTGAACATTCTGTCTCGGGGATCCCCATGATCCTTCCAGTTATTAACCAACACCATTTCCTTATTTTGTTTTTTCACACTTCTATCACCTAAAATTTTGGTACATCAATAGATAATGAATTTTTATGCTTCCTTACATATTTCTTGTCTGCCCCTCCCTCCCTTCCACAGGAATGTCTTTCATAGCAGACAGCTAATTTCTCATAGTCATGTTCTCTGTGGCCAGAACAAACACAATGAGGCTCCAATAAGATATATGTAAGCCAGTTTCCTCAAATTTCAGCATTCATTACAATTGTCCAGAGAATTGCCAAAAACAAATTTCTCAATACCACTGAAAGTTTTTGATCTAGTCATTCTGGAGTTGGAAGTTTCTCTTCTCAAGACATAAATGTTAATCTGTAATTTCGAAAGACTTCAAAAACTCCCAAATACAATCTTTAAGCTCCTTTTTTACTTTTTACATGCAATTATTAATATTTTTGACAGCTAACATTTACTGAATACCAAGCCTCAGTTCCAAGCACTATTCTAGCATTTTCTATATAAATCTTGCAATCTTCCCAAATTCAAAGAGAGACTACAAATATTCCCAATATGCACGTGGCTAAATTGAAGCATACGGACACTAAGTAACTTGCCAAGATGGTTCATAAGTGACTGCAAGGAATTTAAACCCAAGTAAGCCAGTTTCCAGAACCGATTTCTTAAAAAGATGCACAGTCATACCATAGTATACATTCCATAAATTGTAGATTCAAGAAAGTTTGTTAACTTTATAAAATACAGCACTATTTCCTGATTCATGGATCACCTCAGCAACAAGTTTTACAAGCTGTAATTTTCTTCTCTTTGTCCAGCAACAGAATAGAAGATGAATGATGAATTCTATATTTATACTACTAAAGGAAAACGTGTGATTATGATACCTTAGTGCTAGATGAATACCGGGTATGTGTGTGATACATTGGCTAGCCTTGCCTGGGAACATTCCTGCATTGTAGAATTTCTTTATCCAAGGACAAGTTCTTTCACCTTCCCATCTGTCCTGTGAATTTTTAAATGTCTGAGACAGGTGGCCTGTTGGAAACATAAAACCCTGTGGGTCTAGGATATGATTAAAATCTGATGCTAGGCTCTCTGATAAAGAAGATTCCTATGTTTAGGCAGGAATTTGTAAGTAACCTGTAAAATGTGTCAAAGATAACTTGAACCCGACATAACCAAAATCTCTTTAATTCTAGAATAGCATATGCTAGAGCAGAGTTTTGCTTGCTTGATTTCCCCACAGAAAATTGCAGTAATGCCTATCTACCTGTGCCTAAAGAAATAAAAAGTGATCCACTAATCCATCTTTCATGGTTTGAGGGATTTTTTTTTTCCTTTTCGAATTTACTACTGGCTTTGGAAATGAGGTAGACTGCCCTTCTCTTCTTAAAGCATTTCAGTTCTATTTTATCAGTTTTCTTCTTTATTCTACCTTTGGTAAAGAAAACTACCATTCTCCAAGAAATATTTATAAGTACTACATTAATGATAGTTAATAAAATCAGTTAATAATGAAAGCTGAGTTTCATAATTGCATATTACAGAGCTCATTGCCAAATATATTACTCAAAAAACCTTAATGATTATACTTCATATAAATGCCAGGGTACGGCAACTTCTCTGAAAACTAAAATGCACAAAAAGAATTAAAAGGCCGGCCACTTGCCATGAACCATTCCCCAGTTTATATTTATTAATGGAAAATATAATATAATTTTTTCTTTCTGAAAAAAGATGGAAGGAGTTTAATTGAATCTATTTAGTGAGGGCCTAAATCTATGCTGAGTTTAAAGTTTGGCACAGAATACTAAGCAATGATCACGCAGATAATTAAAATTTAAAATGTTAAATGATTTATCGTCTTATAAATAATTAAGGGAATTTTAAAATCCAAGTAAGGAAATGTTAGAAAGTAATATATATATATATATACACACACACACACACACATATATAAATAAAACTGATCTCTTTTCTAACATAGTAATATATGAGAGAATGTTATCTATATTTGTTACTGGTAATGCCAGCAGTGGCTTTCACTTAAAAAGCTTTAGCAAACTTAATGAAATTAACCTAAATTGATTGACATTCTGATCTACCAGTTATTAAACACATCAAGGTAAAAACAAGGCCACTGTGACAAATTCAATAGATCAATCTGCAGTGATGCAAAAATTCAATAAATTGGAATTTAACTAAAGAATATTGCACAAATGCCAATCCTTCCTATGAAATAAAGGAGTATTCATTTGAGACTATATTACTTACTCTAATAACTACCATGAAATCGATAATTTTGTTCTTGGATTCTACAATCTGACTGGTTTCCTTCATTGTTAATGCTCTTGTTTTTACCACTTTCAATGCATGATTTCATTACCCAAGCCTCTTGCTCTTTGCTCATTCAATCATAAGCCTTTACTACAATAGTGATCTTTGCCAAAAAAATACCCCTTACAGAAGTTTTTAAAAGAAGTTTAAATTAAGGAGTATATTTCTAGAGGGCACCTGAGAGAGAGACGTCTCTTTACTGTAGTGAAAATATAGTAATATTACAAAATTTCAAAACACAGCACTATTATTGACTATTTTGATGTTGCTGGCATCTCCCTATTGGAAATAAATACACGTGGAAGAATATGCCTAACGACAACATGAAGTGAGGGAAAAATCATCCTGTACTTCAGATTAGCTTGCTGAAGTTTGGCAGAAAGAAAAAAATCTGAGTTTTATCTACCAAAAAGTTATGATTCTGCTCTACATTCCTATCTCTTAAGCAACTAGCTCAGGAATAATATGTAATCTTTATTCAAAAATAGCTCATTTGAAAATATTTTAAAGTACACAGGAAAAAAGGAAAATAAAAAAAAAGGACAGGAAGCAATTGTTAAAGGGGACATAGAAGTGACCTGAACTGGTATTGAAAAAAAAAAAAAATCCCTTCAAAGTGAAATTCTGAGTATAGCTCCCCAAGGAGCAGCCAATTGTTTTTATGCCAGTAGATTATTATGACAACTGGCATAAGAAGAGTGCAGGGCTCATCCTAAGGCAAAGTTTTAAATGAGGGCCTGCAAACAGTGCCCTGTAGGCCAAACCTGGCCCACTACCAGATTTGGTCTGTCCGTGAGCTAAAAAGAGTTTTCATATTTTCAAATGACCAAAAAAATTCAGAAGAACAGTATGTGATAGCCTGTGAGAAACGTACAAAATCAAGTTGCAATATCCATGCATAAGGTTTTAATGGAACACAGGAATCTAGATCCAAAACATAAATGAACTACACACATCCAAACTCACTGTCCAAGTTCAAATGGCAAAACTTTAGGTAGTAAACCCTTAGTAGATCCCTCTAAAGGTCACTTTCCAGGCAGACCCTAGAACTTTGCTTAAAATGACTATCAAAATCAGTTCAAATAATTTGAACATCAATATAAGAAGCAAGCATCATCAACTGTATGCACATAACTTTACGGTCTTTGTATGTCAGGAAACAGAACAAGAATCAAGAGGCCTGGAATCATTTTCTAGGGAGAACAGAAATGAGTGGTATCATTGTGTTAGCATTTATCATTCTTTTCAGCATTTATTATCTCTATTTGGAACCAACATCCTTAGCATCTTGAAAAGATAATGTGTTAGACTTGTAAAAATTTTCACAATCAGTGAAATGATCATGGCTTTAAAAATGCCATGTCCCGGGCCTCCCCTGGTGGCACAGCGGTTGAGCACTGGGCTGTGAAGCTGCCTGCAGCCTCTGCAGCGCTGGTTCGATCCCGGGCTGCTGACGAGGGTCCCGCATGGTGTGCAGACCTCTCCTGCCACACCCGCTGCTCCCCTCAGCAGTGTATTTCCTCAGTCTGCCTTCTCTGTTCCCCACTCTGGCTCTGGTGAACACTCTCACCCTCCCGCACTTCTGACTGTACCCAGTGCTTGTATAAATAATATTTAAAAAAAAAAACCATGTCCCTTTGGTCATAAAAAGGACACAGCAAGTACATGTCCCTGTGCAAAGGTGGCCCACAAACCATGAAGGAGACACTTGGTCGATGGGCCTCAACTCACAACTTCTGGTCATTAAACATTCAGAGAAATTAATCTTAGATATTGGCATAGCAAACATTTCAAAAAGATTATACACACATTCCTTAGGCTCAAAGGTGGGTTAAGAAAAAGTTTCGTCAGGAGCATAAAGCAATAGGAAACTCGCAAAGGGCCAGCTAATCTTCTACCAGCAGTGGTGCCACATCCATCAGCACAGTTGTCAATGCTGTGAATTGAAGACCTGGTTTTGCTTTAGAAATAGCTCCAGCATTTTTACCACCAGCTCTCCAGAAGCCAGAATGGAAATTCAAATTAGAACACAGCAGCAGCTAACAGGAGAAAGAGAAGGCCAACGCCACCAGTACTCTCCTATGATGGAAACTAAGATTCATACAACAACAAGTTCTGCATTAAGGTGGCAGCTGGATGCTATCTTAATGAATGCTTTCTCCTAATACAACATTAAAAGTACAATCAAGATTACATTTTACTAAAAACATGAACCCATAAGAATAGGACAAACAGGAGAAGACTTCATCTTCATAAAATGTTTCTAAGGGGCCTCCCTGATAGCACAGGTGTTAAAGACAGCACTATCAAGCTGTTGCCCACCACTGCAGCATGAGTTCGATCCCCAGCCAGGGAGCTACCCACATGGCACAGCAGACCTCTCCTGTCTTGCCCGCTGCTCCCCTCAGAAGTATATTTCAGCAGATGGGTCTGTTCTGCTCCCCACTCCATCTCTGGTGAACCCTGTCATCTACCCCCATCTCTGGTGAATCCTGTCATCTACCCGCCTCCCTACCATGTACATCTATAGCCTACACCTCAGTTCTTGTATGCATAGATAAACCTTTAAAAATTTAAAAAAATGAAATTTTTCTAGGTAGTAAGAGGATAGACAAGTAGCAACTGATTGAGCAGCATTAAGATGAGGAACTCCAAGCCAACAAAAAGTTAAGAAACAGCCCAATGTACCACAGGAGCCACAAACAATTTGGACCTGGGGCACTAGGGAGTAAGTCATGTTGTAGAGAAGTATGTGACTGGGAGAATTGCAAGAAAACTGAGAAACAAGTAAATTCTGTACCAGCTGCCAAGACCACTTCTGTAAAAGTAAGGGTGGAAAAACTGGTGATTTATTCCCTGGAATCTGAAAAATTAGATGATACCAGGAGCAGCAGAGGATGCAAAGCAGGGAGATTCGGTGATCACATGCATTCTGAGAACTCTTCCCTTTCCCCCTTGGGGCTTTTTGAACACCTGCAGCCCTCTAGAACAAGGTTAGAATTTCCTTTGAATTAGCTGACCAGTTTATAAGGACACATTTAAAGATAACAAATTTGGGGGTTCCATACAGGATCCAGCTGGACCATCCAGTAAAGAAATTCCAAGTCAATATGTCCAATTCTTATACTCACAAAGAACCAGTTGACAAAGACAACTGGACAGCTGATGAAGTGTCTGTAACATAAATGAGAGAGAAGATGAAATACAGAAAATTGGTAACTCTGAAGGAACAGACTAAGGAGAAGAAAAGTGAAAAACAAGCAAATTTCTATTAATTATCGGAAAAACTGAGATTTCACCTAGAACTAAAAACAGGATGTAATAAAAATAACATATCCAGAAGAATGGTCTTAAAAATTATAATAGTGATGAAAAAAAAGTCCATAAAGATTTAGAGAAAAAAATTGATGTTATCTCCTAGACAACCAAGAAGAGAAAATACACACACACAAAAACAGAAGTGTCATGATGAGAACAAAGAAAACAGATAAAATGTCAATTAAGTTATAAGAAAATTTTCCAGAAATTCAGAATATATATTCGGATTAAGAGTCCAATGAAAACCCAACACACTGAAGATAAATTTAAACCACATCACAGACACATGTGGGAAATTTCAGAACATTCATAAAGATGATTACATAAATCACCAAAATGTCTCAATATCAAGCAACAAAACCAGAAGTCATTGACAAAGGAGAAATACTCTCAAAATGTGAGGTAAAAATATTTCCTTCCTAGAATTCCACATAAAACATCAACCAGGTGGAAGGTTAAAATAAACATGTAGAAACCCAATTCTCCCCCTCAATATACCCTTCATGTACCCCTCTTTCTCAGGAAACTATGAGGGAATAAACCAAGAAACAAGAATTCATCAGATAATATGGGCACCATGTTCATAGTCATCCTAAGAAGCTAGTTAAATGTGCTGACTATCAGTAGAACCATCCCTCCTGCTGGTAAAACAGGCAATAATCATGGTCCACTGTGGAGATGGACAAGAGAGAGGAGGAGAATGAGGCTCCTAGCATGAATGACACAGAAATCTAGCATTTCCTCTGAAATCAACCTCTTGGAAAAGGCTTTTTGATCTTCACAGACCATAGCTACCCAACCTTGATGTTACTGGTACCAGATAAATTATTATTATTCTCTGTGTGTGTGTGTGTGTGTGTGTGTGGTGGGGGGTACTATGGTGTGTTGCAGGGTATCAGCAGCACCTCAGGCCTTTATCTCCTAGAGGGCAGCAGTGCACACACATGTTGTGTATACCTACAAACACACACACACACACAGAGACAATCAAAGATGTCTCTAGATAATGCGAAGTGACTTTTGGGATATTAAATTGCTACAGATTGAGAAAAAGCACTAGAAAACGAATTAAATAAGATGAAAGTTTTCCTATGAAGGGTACACACATAATATATCTATTCAACCCTCAAACAGCTTGTGTTGCAGTTTGCAGCAACATGGATGGAGCTAGAAAGGATCATGCTCAGCGAAATAAGTCAGAAAGAAAAAGAAAAAAACCGGATGGTCTCACTCATAGCAGTAATTTAGGAAACCTAAATAAGAGACCAGGAAAAAGACTAATCAATACAAAGTAAAAATCAAAATCAACAAGGCAACTATAAACCAGAGACACACTACGGGCGGGGGCGGGCATGGAGAGGAAGGACTAGAGTCAAAATAAGGAGCGGGGGTGCAATTGTATGGAGAATATAACCAAAATGAAAATGCATACATTGTGCAAAGATGAAAAATGATGTAAGAATTTTATAAAATATTAAAAAATAAATAAAACTGACTTAACACACACACACACAAAAAAAAAAAAAAAACCAGCATGTGTATCTGCTCAGTCTGTGGAAGGTTACAAAAGAGGTACCAACAGCAACTCCCTCTCTTGAGGGATCAAGGGAGCAAACTTTATTCTTTACTTATATTAAAAGGATTCTGTCTATGGGGTGGACTGTGGGTGATTTGGTGGTGGGTGTACTGTGGTGGTAATAACTGATGTGGGTATCAAATATACCTCAATTAAAAATAAACTTAAAAGAAATCACAAAGAATTTTGTATCATAGACACATACTTTCTCCAAATTAAGTATATAAAATTTTAAAAATCTTAAAATTAAAAATGAACATATCCTCACAATTGTACTTCTAGTAATTTGACCTTTATAAGTATGCACCAATGTACATATAATATTATGTATTCAAAATTACTTGTCATGGATTATTTACACCTTTTGTTTTTATAATCACAGCAGTCAATAATACTGTAAATTAATTATGTAATACCATAATATAGAAAAGTATGCAGCCTTAGAAAGAATCCATTATATACTCACATGGGATGATTCCCCAAATCATCATGAGGATAAAAAGGCAAATATAAAACTTTGCCTATTTCATCCATAAAAAAGCAAATTCACATTCTCAAATCTTTTACTTTGAATATTTTTCTTGGGGTAACATTGATTTAAAATATGCTTCAGATGCAATGGAAAAGGCTGACTCAAAAATAGGGAACCCTAGGGTTGAGGTTATATGCTCTTTCGTACCTTTTCAATTTATTCACATAAATATCTTGCTTGTTCACATTAAAATAATACTTGCATCATGTGAAATTTTGTGCTTTGGTAGATCTCTTGGTTACTTTCTCAAGATATAATTAACAACTGAGGACTCAGAAGGCCTCCATAGAGGAACAGTTGCAGGTTCAGTGCCATCACATAGAAACTGTCTCTACAAGTATATGATTCAAAGAAACTTGACAGAGAAGCCTGCTATGTCTATGAATGGCAATCTACACTCAACGGAATCAAACAGTTATCTTCTTCCTATTATCCCTAGCAGAGATTCATGGTCTTGATTAAAATGTTCTTATAGGGCCTCCCCGGTAGCGCAGCGGTTGAGCGCTGGGTTACGAAGCTGCCTGCAGCTTCTGCAGCACCGGTTCGATCCCCGGCTGCTCCCCAGCCACCAGAGGAGGTCCCACATGGCGCGCAGACCTCTCCTGCCGCCTGCTGCTCCCCTTAGCAGTGTACTTCGGTCCTTCTGCCTGCTCTGCTCCCTGCTCTGGCTCTGGTGAATTCTCTCACCCTCCCGCGCTTCTGACTGTACCCAGTGCTTGTATAAATAAATAAATAATCTTTAAAAAAATTAAAAAATTAAAAAAAATAAAATGTTCTTATAAAGGAGCATAATATTTTTAAACATCCTTTTCAATTAGGAATATCAACTTGGGAACATCATTTAAAAAAAAAGTGAAGTTTTCCCCTAATCAGTAGGACGTACAGAGTACTAATAAGAGCAAAAGTAGTCTCTGGTTCTGAGTGGAGAGCCAGCAATGAAATTGATGCAGGGAAGAAAGAGCCAGCGGGGAAAATGACTTCATAATCCAAAATTCGACTTCTCACTTAGACTGCTCTTAGGTTAAACTGGAGAAAAGAGCAAGAGATCAAAGACTGGGCAGTGAGTTCTGACTTAGCTGTACTCGCAGTATAATCTTGAAGAAATCATTTAAGCTATTGTCAAGTGGGGATAATTCCTGAATACAGAAATGTGGGGAGGATTAATGAGTAAGAGAACAACAAAAAGCATTTGAGAATTAGAGCAGAGGAAACAAAATTTTTTAGCTTTAAATATTGAGTGCATTTATTCAAAGGCAATCTCTTAAACTCTAAAATGCACAAGAGACTATTCAGAGCAGTTTCATTATCAAACATTAACAAGATGATCAATATTTGATTCATTTAATTTATACTAAAATAATGTGAAAATCAGAAAACAACAAATAATACAGAATAATATATCAACTTATGGCTGATACATACACATACAATGGTTTGCTCGCATTTTTAGGTAAATTCGGACATGTGACACCATAGCTAACTTTTGATGTGGAAGGAGGAAACACAGCTGATCTTTCAAATCTCAGCAGGGAAGGTGCTTTTCAGTAATTTTTTTTAGAGTACACATTACCTCTTAGGCATGACTAGAACAGTTGGAAATAATTTAATAATTCCATTTCAGGGCGGACTTAAAATTCAGTTAAGAAAGACAGGCTAAAGGAAAAGGAAAACCACCACAAAGCAAATGGTAACAAACTCAGAGGATCAAGTCATGTGCATCTGAAGGGCTAAGACCATTGTAGACCTTTGAGAAGATAGCCCTGCTGAAGTATACACTTGAATGATACATAGGTTTTCAAATATTATTGAGAAAAAACTATATTGGACAAGAAATTTTAAAGGGACATGGTCTGCAGCATTTACAGAAAGTACTAAGATATTCTAATACTTCAGACTAAGAAAAGCTACAAAGTGGATCAAATTTTCCAGTCATTTAAAGGATAGACCTCTCGTTTATATGCTCATTTATTCTTTTTACACTTATGGGTAAAGGTAAAGAACTCAAACTCTTATTTCACACATGTTGCAGATGTCTCCTAAGAACCATCAATCATCAGAACATTTATACACTGTCAGAATGAACACATCAGTTCTCAAGTGACACGCTTATTTAGCTCTAAGGCAGTACTGTCCAATAGAAATACAATGCAAGTTATAAGGAATTTGGAATTTTTTTCACAGCTACATCAAACATTCAAAAGAAATAGCTATCCTTAATCTTTCATTTTTAATACCAATATATCCAAAATATTATTTTGATATAGAACCAATAGAAATATATTAAGGAGAAGATAACTAAAATCTATTGTGTATTTTATAGTTATAACACATCTCATTTCTGACCACATACTAAGTGTCCAGTGGTGCACATTGCCCTAAGATATTATTGATACATCACAATAATTGTCCATAATGCTGGCTCATAATAAATATGTAAATGAATGAATAAATGACAAAGTCACATACTATATTTAAATGCTCATTATTTGTTAGGTTAATCTATTTCAATGTAATTCTCAACAGCAAAAAGAAAACACTAAACAAAAATCTCCCAGTGTAATTATTAATAAAAATATAAATTAAATTTTTTGATGAATGTAATTAAGACGAAAACCAATTTTAAATACTCAGGATATACTGCACCCTGTAGTTAACTCATATTACTGTAAATAACCTTCAGAGAAGAGTAGCAGCTAAGGCAGGAGATTAATAAAATTATTTGTTTCACATTCTATTTTTTCCTTGGGGACTACCTCTTGCTACTTAGTGTAACTAAATATATTTTCACACTTTGCACAAATCTGAATTAGGAGTGAGACTGTGTGTGTGTGTGCACAAGTGCGTGCGCGCATGCACAAATATTCCTGATTCACTAAAGTAATTCAGTATTAGAATATCGAAGAGAAAACTGTGCCATATTTATATAACCTTTTTTCTTATTGGGTATGTAAATTTCATCTTTTAAATGGCTCTCTGGTACCATCTAAAGTCTCAAATATGCAGAGTTGTATTTTTTCTATCCAGAATTCTTGATCTTAAACATTGAGTCACTTCTATTTCAATTCCCAAACATACTGACTGTTTGTAATTTGCTACCCTAATTGTAAGATAAACTTTCAGTAATCCTTTCCTTTATAGAGAAATTTAGACGTGCAAAACAACTTAGAAATACTCAGACCAAATTACACATTTTGCACATGGGGAAACCAAGTCCCAGAGAAGTTGCTTATAAAGTAACTGATTACTTAATGCGAAAAGTCTCAACTTCCAACTGAATCTTCAGAAACATGCCTTCTTCACGTAAGGCAATTTATACATTTAAAACCACTTCCTTTTTTCTTTTTTTTTGTATATTTATTTATTATTATTTTTTAATTTTATGTATATATATTTAAAGATTTATTTATACAAGAACCGGGGTACAGGCTAGATGTGGGGGAGGGTGAGAGGATTCACCAAAGAACAGAGCGGGGAACAGAACAGGCAGACTGACTGAAATACACTGCTGAGGGGAGCAGCGGGCGAGACAGGAGAGGTCTGCCGCGCCATGTGGGATCCTCGCCGGCTGGCAGGGATCGAACCAGCACTGCAGAGGCTACGGACAGCCTCACAGCATGGCGCTCAACTGCCTGTGCCACCAGGGGAGGCCCAATTTTATATATTTTTATATCATTTTTCATTTTTGAACAATGTATGCATTTTCATCTTGGTTATAGTCCCTACACAATTTCCACACCTCCTTGGTTTGATCCTACTCCCTCCTCCTCGCTCCCCCTCCCAGTGTGTCTCCGGTTTATAGTTGCTTGTTGATTTTGATTTTTACTTTATTATAATTAATCTTTTTCCTGATCCCATATTTAGGTTTTCTAAATTCCTGCTATGAGTGAGACCATCTGGTATTTTTCTTTTTCTTTCTGACTTATTTCACTGAGCATGATCCCTTCTACTTCCTTTATTCTTTATAGGATGGCAGAGAAAAAAATGAAGATTATTAAATTCAATCAATAATTTCTCATTCAATTACTGTAAAGATGTTTTCACTTATTGCAAAGATAGACCATTATACCCATATTTTTTTTTAAAAAGTGGCATACAAAATCCTAACTTGCTCCACATATAAATTAGGAAGTGATTATTTGCATTACAAAAGATTTCATTTTACAAAAAGATATGTAGCAAAGCTCCTTGAAATAGCAAGTCCCTTGGAAGAGCAAAAATTTAATCCAATTTACAAAGGGAACAGAAAGGTAAAAACTTCAAGTGAAATGTAACTTCTCCTTAGAAACCTTCCCTGATTGAATAGCAGTCTCTCCTGTGATTTGCCTCCCCATCCTATGTAATGTTGTACCTTATTACTACCTTATGCAGCCCAGCATTCATAAAATACATCATTTATTTAAACACAGTTTAGAAGCATTTAGGGATCAGGCACCATGTTAGGCATTAGGGTACAAAGGTGAGTAATACAAAGAGGTTTAGTCATTCCCGAGTATGGTCTTATAATAGAATATAATTATAGATGATTTCCTTTTACACATATCCTTTCCCCACATTCTGAGCTCCTGGAGTGTAAGTACTAAGTTGTGTATTCATAGCCAAATCACCAGCCCCTAGAACAGTGCCTGATTTGCAACACTCACTAGATGAATACTAAATAAAAGATATGATTTCTGAGTACTACCATAGGCCAAGTGCTCTCCTAGGTTCACAAATGGATCCTCATTTCATTCAATCCTCACAAGAACCATAGAGATAGGATTTGTTCAGAGTATAACACTCAAATTTAGAGGTTAGGTAAGGAGGTTAAACTCACATGAGGCTAAAGTGCTAGAAGAGTTACATTAACTCAAGTCTGTAAAATTTCCTGGAGTTCATGCTCTCCCTACTTTACAAACTACTAGATGTCAGGTCTGGGGGAATACGCTGGAATGTCCATAACTCAGAAGATGCAGGTGAGGAGTGAAAGTTCCCATTTTTCTTTATTAGTTTATCTCTAGTCTCAATAGACATATTCTGTATTTATGTCCAAGGCAATACTCTAATAGGAGCACAGCATTAAAAAGAACTTCAAAATGAATTAAATATTTGGATATAAAAACTGAAACTGGGGCCTCCCTGGTGGTCTAGGGGTTAAGTCTCAGTGCTTCCAGCATAACGGGCCACCTAGATGACCTGAGTTCTATCCCTGGCTAGGGAGCTACCCACATGGCCCAACAGACCTCTCCTGTCTCGCCCACTGCTCCCCTCAGCAGTATATTTCAGTGGATGTGTCTGTTCTCCCCACTGTCTCTGGTGAGCCCTCTCTCCCCCACCACCTCTGGTCTACACCCCAGTTCTTCTATGCAAAAATAAATAAAAGTATGAAAAAACAAAAACTGAAACCATGACATAATTTTTAAAAACACAGGGGATGTAGCATATGACATCTACTGCAAAGGAGTACATGGAACTCAACCCCAATAGCAATGGAAACAAAAGCAAAAATGAACACATAAGACTACATCAAACTAAAAAGCTTTAGACCCTCAAAAAAATTAAACCATTCCCAAAACAGCAACCATAGACTGGAAGAAGATCTTTGTACATCAACATCTGACAAGAGGCTAGTTTCCAAAATATGTAAAGTGCTTATACAATGGGAAGAATAGACACTTTTTGTAAAGACGACATTCAGGTAGATGGTCCACGGGTACATGGAAAATTGCTTAGCATCAATTATAAGGGAAGTGCAGATTAATTACTCCTGTGAAAATGTCCTATATCAAAAATAATGGAAATAATAAATGTTGACAAGGAAGTGGACAAAAAGGAATAGTCATTCAGTGTTGGTGGAAATACAATTTGGTGCATCCTCTATGGAAATGGTATGGGGATACCTTAAAAAAAAAAAAAGAATGGAAATCCCACATGATCCAGCAGCACCTCTGTCTGGTATTTACCCAAAGAATATTACAACACAAATATGAAAAGATTTATGTACTTCTAAGTCCACAGCAGCACTGTCCACAATTGCCAAGTCATGGAACCGACATAAGTACCAGATGAGTGAGTGATGACTAGTGAAAGAAACTATGGAATATACTAAATGCAACACTACTTAGCTATTTAAAAAGATGAAATAGTGCCTTTTGGGACAAAGGATGGAGCCAGAGGTAATTATGCTAAATGAAATAAGTCAGAAATAAGTCAGAAAATAACAGATATTAAATTGTTTCACTCATCTTGGAATATAAATAACCAAAAAAAAAAAAAAAAAAATACTGGCAAAGCACAGCAAAAACAACTGACACAAGGGAAGAAATAGTCAATGGAGAAAAAGATTTCATAATCCAAAATTTAACTTCTCACTTAACCTGGTTTTAGGTGAAACTGGGGAAAAACAATTCTTAGACCTAATACGAACTATGCTGGTTGCCAGAAGGGAAGGAGAAGACACAGGAAGGAATGTACACAGATGGAGGAGTAAAATGGAACCCCAAAGTTATATAGACATGTAAATGACTATTTTTAAAAATCTGTAAAGTGTCATAATCCTTGTTGAGTCCTCTGTAAGATAAAACTCTTGGTAACTAAGTTTTTCAAGCAATTATTATGCATTCTTTTATTTTTTCCATATATTTACAAAATATAATTGTCTTTGAAAATTAAAAACTGCAAGAACACAGGTTTCCAGTCACATGAGTCAGGGTTATAGCCTAGTTCTGCTATTTCCTGGTCATATAGTATTTGAAACACCTAAGGAGACCTGAAAGCTGGAAAAGGATTAGGCAAAGCAAGGTAGGAAACACACATTCAAGAGGAAAAATGAAAACTGCATTGCATATAGCAAAGGGTATAATGAGCACTGCAGAAAATCAAGCCTCTAATGTGGAGAGCAATATCACACTGCTCATCTAGAACTAAGATGAACAAGACAAACAAATGAAAATGATGAGAGGATTGTTATAAAGAACAGAAAACAATATCTAATTTTTAAATTGCACATATTACAATGGGAGAAAAAAGGTAACTGAAATAAAAGCAAACTCAAGAACAAATCTAAAGAAAAACTTCAGATATTAAAAAAGAAAATTTCTAATTTGAAGAGGGGCAAAGAACTTGCAAATCAAGACAAAACATCATGACATACATGAAGCTGAAGAAAATTTCTCATGCACATTCACATATACACAAGTGTAAAGGTTTGCAATACAAGGCCTGAGGAGTGGGCTGGGAGGCAGGAGAAACTGCAAACCTTCCAAAAAATAGCTTATCTTTGAACAAACAAATTTCTGTTTGGCATCAAATATCTGTAACTTTTAAATCCCATGCAAGAGACAAACAGGCACTATTTACAGTGATTTAATTAAGAGGGAAAAAGTCAGTAAGCCAAGAATTTGTAACAAGCCAAGTTATGTTATAATAAAATAATCAAATATTCAAGGGCTCAGAAAATCTAACTCATAAATCTGTTTAAAAAAATCACAAAGCTATACTCCAGTTAACTGGGAAATGAATCAAAATTGATGGAGATTCTAAAGATTGAAAGTTAAACATAAATATCTCAGTAACAGATGAAAATGTTACAAAACTATAACCAAATAAAAATATTGTGAAAATAATTTAGTGGCAATAAATGGAATTCAAAACAATAGGTTTTGCCCAGGAAACACATTAACAGATGCTCAATATCATTCTCGATTAGGGAAATGCAAATCAAAACCACAGTGAGATACTACTTTATACCAAACAGGATGGATGTAATTTAAAACATTAAGAGAAAAAATAAGCATTGGGAAGGATGTGGAAAACCTGGAATCCTCATTTTTGACAGTTCCTCAAAATCTGAAACAGTAACCATATGACCCAGCAGTTCTTAGGTACATATTTTGAAAAACTGAAAACAGGTACTCAAATGTATGCCCCTGCCTGATTACAGGGATGCTGTTTAAAATGATTAAGAGGCAGAAACTGGGCCTTTCTGGTGGCACAGGGGTTAAGTCTCAGCACTATGAAGCTATCACAGCCATTGAGGCATGAGTTCAATTCCCTGCCAGGGAGCTAACCCACATGGCACAACAGACTTCTCTTGTCTTACCCACTGCTCCCTGCTGCAGTGTATTTGAGTAGATCCACCTGTTCTGCTCCCTACTCAGTGTCTGGCTCTCAGCCACCACACTTCTGGCCTACACCCCAGTTCCTGTATGCATAAATAACTTTGTTTAAAAAAAGAGGCAGAAACAATATAACTGTCCATCAGTGGATAATAAAATGTGGTATATACAAGAAATGGAATATTATTCAGTCATTAAAAGAAATGGAGTATTAATATATGCTGAAAAATGGTGGAAACTCAAAAGTATGCTCAGTGAAGGAAGCCAGACACAAAAGGTCACACTTTATATGATTCTATTATAATACCCAGAATACTGAGTGAGACTGGTAGTTTTCACTGGCTAGGGAATGCAAAGCAAATGTTTAAGGTGAATGGTGCTTCTTTTTTGAAGAACACGTTTTGGGACTCGACACAAGTGTTCATTACACAACATCATCAATGTACTAAATGTCACCAAATTATTCACTTTAAAAAGGTTAATTTTACGTTAAAAATTTTAACGTTTAAAAAGGTTAATTTTACATCAATAAGAAATAGGTTTCATTAAAAGAACTTGAAAGCAAAATCGAGGATACTTTTTAACCTACCACTAAACTACAAATGGCAAAAAGCCTGATTATATAATCTTAAAGGATAAGATGAGACTAAGGGATTCAACTAAATTGCAAAGAATTGCCAAATTTTTATCAGGGACATGAGAGAATGACAGAGAGTTTTTCTTTAATGGAAAGATAGGATATTTTACAAATGCCAATCCTTCCCAATATGTATTAAAACTGCTAAATGGGTGTTCACTAAGTTGACAAGTGATGTCAAAATTGATCTGCAAAAACAGGTCAGAATTCAGAAAAAAATTTTTGAGTAGTAGGTAAAGTTTTTTTTCTTACTCTACCAGATACTAGCATATTATAAAACTATAAAGCAGTATGATTCAAATACAAACACTGACATATGGCAGACCAGAGAAATCACCTAGATCTTCATACATGGCATGTGATCATTCAGAATGCTCAGTTATCTCTTTAGCACCACTATCTCCCACATAGTGTACTAAAAGTGAGAGTCAGAAACACATTTCATCAATATAACTTCAGCACTATTGCAGATTTAAGTATAAAAAACATGGTACATGTTAAAAAATGTTAGTATGTCTTATCTTCCTTAGAGAAGTACATTTCTTTTTTTTTAAGATTTATTTATTTATGCATTTATTTATTTATTTATGCAAGAGCTGGGGTACAGACCAGAGGTGCAGGGGGGGCAACAGGATTCACCAGAGACAGAATAGGGAATAGAACAGGCAGATTGACCGAAATACACTGCTGAGGGGAGCAGCAGGTGAGACAGGAGAGGTCTGCTGCGCCATGTGGGCAGCTCCCTGGCTGGCCCAGAATCGAACTCGTGCTGCAGTGGCTGCGGACAGCTTCACAGGCTGTGTCATAACCTTTGCGCCACCATGGAGGCCCAGAGAAGAGTATTTCTTAAGTAACAAACTGATTCCAAAGGGAAGAGTTCACTGACTTAAACATAGAAAAATCTTTCATATAATAAAAAATTAAACAACAAAAGTAAAGCAGAAGGAAGCATTAAGGCTATACATGGATTATATCCTCAATAAACAGTGTACAGTGATTAATTAAATCCAAAGTTCTAACAGAAAAGTTGAGTCCATTAAATGACAGAAGAAATGAGATGATGAAAACATAAAATATATTTATTCAGTAATAGTTAAAGCTAAGCAATTTTTATCAAACAGTAATTATCACCATCAAAGTGACAGGAGGTTTTAGGAGTCTCTGATTATTGACAAGGGTGTGGCGAAACATACACCCTCCTACACTGATAGTGAAGACAGGATAGTAGCCGGGAAAATGATTTGTCACTTACTATCCATGCCTTTGATGTGCATCCCTGCATCATCACACCTGATACAATAATCTCCAGCATTGTAAAGAATCATTTGTACAGAAAATCTTTACCACCAGTTAATTTACAATAGTAAACACACAAAAAACTAAATATCTGATCATAGATGATTCATTAACTTAATTACTGTATATCCATGTATTATGTACTATTCAAACCACATATTTAACTGATAATTAATGATTTGAGATAAGCTAACAACATATAAGTTCCAGAAGTCTGCTGAAGTATAGTCAGATAATTTGAAAAGATTGAAAACATATCCAAATTATATATACTGATGTTTTCAGTATATTGTGATTGTGATTGGCAGGATTCTACGTTTTCATCTTTATATTTACTTGTAATTTTAAAATTGTCCATAGTAAGCACACTTTACTTTAAAATAAATGAGGCCAGTGTGACTACACAGTTTGGGATCCATGTATAAAATATTTTTTTTCTATAAAATAATTTCAATAGGTCATACCTTTTGGCTTGACCTCCTTAGTGTCAAAACGGAAGCAGAGGTGAAACTTGGAAGCCCCAAAATACCTTATGTTAGCAGAAACTATCAAGATTCTTAAAACAAAGTGTTCCATGATCCATTGTTCATGCAATTGATTGGCATGTCAACTTTTTGACAAAGTAAAAGTACTCTAGTTGCCAATCACTATTTCATCACTATCTCACAGTGTAGTCCACTGTACAGGTTTTGGTATCAATATGATGATGGCAAATAAAGCAAAATACTGAGCACTTATTTCTACCCACTGACACTCCACCATTTTCTGATCAAAAGTCAAACACATAAGATTACTTTTTAAATGATTGGCTAATAGGTGCATGAATTCTTAGTTATGTTTGTACTTAGTCAATAAGCTGTCTCAATTCTATCATTCACCTCCAAATGTAGCCAGTCCCGACAATACCTGCAGTAATGTTTCAGATCATCTTATATCTTTCACGTCCAAAAACTATCCTATTTTCACTGCTGCTCAATAACAAAAGAAAGGAACATTTCTGTTCTGTTACTTAAAAAAAAAAAGATTGATTTTCTTTAACTTTTCCCTATTGAATATCCAAGTGCATGTGAGAGGTAAGAATTATGAACCAGCACTGATGGGAAAAGCAAAACAAAACTGAAGTATAAAAGGGAGATGACACCATGAAGGAAACATGAATTCAATAAATGAATGCAATGCAAATCAAAGAATTCACAGAAAAATATAAATACTGGCAACACTAACACTTGCAGAAAGATACAAAACATAATATGGCCAGGGGGTAACAGGAAAGGGTAATACTCTAAAACAATGATCACCTGATAATGATACACATTTCAACATAATAAATAGCAAAATAAAGCAAATGAGTTAAAAATAATCCCTAGTTATTTTTATTGCCTTTTCCCTTCGTAGATATTACTGAAATTATCTTCTATCACCCTACTTCCTGTCAATGATGGTGCAATCCATTTCCTAATACCTCAGTGATATATTTGCCACCTGAGTGTCAAACTTGTTTTTCTTCATTTTCAGGGGATATTTATGTCATGATACACCACACTTACTTCAGTATAATTTATTGTGTAGCAGTGGTGTTTCTGCGCATTAAAACCAAGGTACTGAACCATGCCACCAAAGAGGAGTGGTAAAAGTATACATCAGCCTTACTGAAAAATATTTTAATATATTTAGAATAAGGGCTTACTACTGCAATTACTAAGAAGGATCACCTACAGCAAATATGCAAAGCCTATTGAAAAATGAAAATCACTTAAACTCAACTCCTCCTTCTTAAAAAATAAAGTCATATAGGCAGAATGTTCTTGGAAATGGAAGTTCAAGCGTAGAAGGACAGAGAAATCAGAGAAGTCGGAAGTTCCTGCAGCCATCAGTGTTGCCCAACAGAACTTTCTGTGATGGTGAAATACTCTATGGTCACACCGCTCTCAGAGCAGTGACTAATCCACATGGCCACTTGTCGCTTGAAATGTGGCCAGTGCAATTGAGACATTGTTTTTTGTTTAATTTTATTAACTACATGCAGCTGCAGTGTAATACGGTAAGGAGTCTGTAATCAGAACAGAAGCAATAAAGTGAAACATTGTAAGAGAAAAAAGTCTGAAGAATTCAATTCTTCAATGTATAACAAATTCCAGTATTTAAACATTTTGAGAAACCACTTCTCTACAACTCTCTGCATCTTCTCAATTCATCCAATCGCCAATAAACTCCAATGATACAAGATTTCCATTCTTCTTGTCAGCAAATTAAAATTAGCGATGTGAAGAAAAGCGCTTAAATTCTATCAATATCTGTCTTTTTCAAAGTACAATACACATAATGAAAAGTCCAATCCAGGAAAAACTAACTCACTGGTACACATTTTGGTATAATGGGTATAAGGAAACGTAGGTACATGCATGCCATGGATGGGCAACAGAAAAGGCAAGTAATTGTAACAGATGCCAACAGTCTCAAAATCCTAGTTCTATTTTCAGTTGTATTTGACTGTCAATATATACTTGACAAGCTAATTGAAAGGTTTTTTGTCATTTGAGGTAATTAAAAGACTACTCTGATGAACTGAATAAGGAATAGTAGTCATCTAGATAGCCAATTTTAAGTTCCCAGTCATTTGGAAGTAAGTCATTAATAATCCTATAAGAAGTCAAGAGAACTGAAAACTTCTGTCACTTAAGACAAACTTTTAGAATCACACCTTAACTGAATATGCACCACTCAACAAATGTGGTATAATTACATTTGGACAGATGGATTTTTGTCCTCCAGAGCTAACTTTTTAATGACAAAGCACCATTTAATAATGCACTCAATTCTTTCTATTGCTTCTCTTTCTTTCCTTGCCAAGGAAACCCTATAGCTCAAAGAATCCCTTAATTTATTTTCATGCCTAAACTCAGCACTTCAGATACATTTCCACACATTCATATTAGCATTTCAATTTAAATTTACAGTATTTGTGATGAGATCATCAGAACTGTTTCATTCCCTTTTCTCTGACCACCGTTATTTCCCCTTAGATTTGGAATTGATGGGGAAACTCTGGAAGACTCTATTTATTTACAAATGTATAGATACTTTGTATTTCTCTGGCCCAAAGAAAATGCAAAGATGAAGCACAGCTGACTGAACATGTTCTAGGTGAATGGACAGATTCTTTCCATTCTTAACTGGCCAAAAGAATTACTCTTTCAACACTACTTTTTGATCCCAAAGATGAATTAAGTCAATCATTTGAAACAATTTTATACATAGCCTCTATGCATGGTTTTATGTGTATTCAAGAAATTATTGTGTAACTACTATATTTAATGCCATGTGGTAGGCACTGATTAAATAGTCTTGTTCATAGAGTACAAAAACCCCTAGAGTTAAGACAAACTCCCGTCAAGAAAAGCGATGTTATATCTATTTCTCTAGTAGACTGAGAAAGATGCTCTGATCCTCTGAATAAGGAGAAAAAGAATTTCTATAAAAAGTCCTTTGCACCTAGCAGATGATTTTATTTAGAGATTTGTAAACCTCCCCAGTTAAGAATCCCCTTCAACCTATTAAGAATCACTAGCAGAGAAGACTTCCATATTTAAAAAAAAAGATGGTGTTTCTCAACCTTGGAATTCATACTATAAATGTTAACCAAAGAGAGTTGTAAAAACGCATTTATCTGTTAGCCAAGTTCGATTATTCTTGATGTGTTAAATTTAAATTAGGCTGGCAGTGTTATAAATTCTGACTTAATTCATATATAACATGAATAACATGAATTGGGCTTTTCTCATTAATATTATAATCTCCCACCAATTTTGATTTTAGAACAAAATTCACACAGCAAAAATACCTGGTAGATATGTGCATGAACCCATTTATACTCAAAGCATACACTGACTTTGAAATTTGTACTTCATTTGAAAGAGCACCAATTATAATGTCCTTTTAAAATACAACACACATTCTAAATGCTGGTGAATCACTTGCTTTAAGAAAAATAATAATCAGGGTTGATAGTGAATCAAGCAAAATTTGTTCAGTAATAAGATGCCACATAAATGATTCCATTTTGTCTGGAGACTCCTCAAATGTTGCCAGGGGCTATATCAAAGTCACATTTAAATCTTAAATATCTTAGATGCCTTGATTGAGATTTTCACTACACTAGTCCAACTACTCACCCTTAGTCAATAAAAACATTCATTTTATCACTTAATGTCCTCATACTAATTCAATTATGTTCCTTTTTCAGTCTATACTTTATATATAAAGTGATACTTCAGCACCCACACATTTGAATTTTCTCTCGAATCCAGGGAAATAATTCTTCATAAAATTTAATGCTTTGTTCTATTTTTGCATTAATTACACTGAGCTTCTGTAACTTCTCAAATCTTTTAGGGGAGCAGAAGCCAAGGCATTTCAGCACATTTATTCATCTTGGTTTTCATCAAAGGCCATGATGAAAAATAAGGGGAAACTGCTTCTATGGATTTAAACCTGCTTCTTTGAGGACACATGACAACAAACTATAGAGAAAGAATGAATTAAAAGTGCCTCCTTCCTTAGAGCAAGCAAATGAAGTGATTATAAATTGTTCTCATCATAGCTGGAACAAGTATACAATATACACAATCCCAAATACAAAAGCCACAATTACTGAGTTTGCAGGAGCAGTAGCTGCTAAAGAAGGCCTTCACATAAGGAGTGCTGAGATACGAAGGGACTGTGCTGGTGCAGCTGGTGACAGCCAGTTGCACAGCACAGACTTTGAAATAAGGCCACCGTAGAGTCAAACACTCAGGTCTTCAAGGTCACTCAAGAGCCCCACCATTCCTGGGCCTCAATCTTGTGAAATGGGGATCTCATTAGAGTAATTGAAAGGATTAAATAAAACTGAATTACTATTATATTATTATTACTCTTCTGTATCAATCACAAGTTTCAGGACAATTTAATATAGGGTCAATTATTGCTTCTATTATTGTGTTAAAGATTTTATAGGCAAGTTAGCTTCCTCCTTTTTTCTTTTTTTTTATTTTCAGAGTCAAAGAACTTTTCTTTTGCAAGAGGTAGTTATTGCACATGAATGGTTACAGCTTTTAGATCCAGTCTTTACTTCATAGGGCATCAGATTGTGTCCAGTGGAAGACCTTGCTGGATCCATGCCAATTATATCAGGTCTATTTCACTAGAAAAGCATTCTCCACTTATATTCAAAGTCTCCAGCAATGGGCTACCAATGACATGTTCTAAATGGAGCATAGACTGCTGGAACTGGTTTTGTTCATTCTGTTTTAAGTGACTTAAGCCTGTTCCATCCTAATGTCAATATGTTATTTAGTTTATTCTGGTCTTTCCTTCTTTTTTCCCCCCTAGAAATCCAAGAGCGTGTAAAAGGAAATTTCTCAGATTTATATTTTTTTTCCATCTGAAAAACTCAGACTGCTATGTTTGTAATCAATGACCCGAATCCAAGATAATCACATTTGCTTTTCATAATCAGAATTTCAAAAAGCTGCTCAGCTTGTTCAACTTATTTCTTTATGAAATATTACACTTGTCTTATGACAAAAAAAACATAATTTTTGTACATAATTTATTATTTACAAAATGTTTTATGGCAAAATGCATTGAGTGTATAATATTTTAATAGATTCACTATTATTGAAAATGTATAGTTCTCTAACTGAAACTTATAGTAATGGGTTCCAAAGATTAAAATGACCAAAAAAAAAACACATTTCAAAATTAAATCAGGTAATCTATTCAGAACCCCTAACTCACTGGATACCACAACCATCATCTCTTAGTTTGCTGGAAAGTCAACAATAGGATGCCTACATTCAGTTGGGAGTAAAATTTCTTCACTTTCACTCAACCTTAAACTTCAAGGATTATCAGAGTTTACACCAGGGTTTTTGCAAAAAAAAAAAAAAAAAAAAAATACAGCCAGTTGGATAGAATAGCTGTTGAGTCCAGATACAATTTAAAGTCCAAACTTCCATCTTAGGGATAAATGGGAAGTAAAAATGGTGATATTTTTCAAATGACAGTTACAAGTAATAACAGGTTTGACAAAGGAAGGACATTTTAAAGGACAAAGATTGGCACAAGCTTCATAACTAATAATCCTGGACCAAGAGTTCTATTTATGTTGCAACATTCAAGTTAAATGTTGGGGTGCCCTAGAGCAAAAGTTAGAATTTACATGTACACACCTCGCTTTAACTATTATAGCAGAAGGCAAACAGTCAGCCTCAGGTCACATTCACCAGGAGAAAGATCGGATAGGGCAGAAAGCACATCACCTGTACGCCTGAAACTTGCATGTTGTTATAATATAAAGTTACTTCAACTAAAAAAATGTATGTATTTTAAATCACATCATTCAAATTAAGACCTAACAGAGTCATGTACTCAAGGTGTTGGGTGAAGAAATAACTCATTTCATGTCAACAAGACACAAAAGTTAAACAGTACCAGGTAAATTCTAGTTCAAAACAAAGCTCCAATTTGTTCATCACGGTGCTCTTCATCACGGTGCTCTCTAGATAGGACAGAAGGTGCTACTTACACATGCAGCCACCTATGTGCAAGGCACCCCAAACTGATAAGAGGCAAAACATCTCCTTAAAAACAGTCCCTGGTAGCTGGATAAAGTGGGTAATATTGCTAAAGCTAAATTAAAACAATCAGACCTTTATATGCTATTGTTTTAACTAAATAGAAATCTTAGTATTCTTAAAAATACCATTTAGATAAAATATTTGCCTACAAAACTGTGCTTTTCAAGTGTTATTTTGATGTAAAATTGAATGTTTAAGGATGGAAATTCCCTCAAGCACTCTGAAATGATAGCACGGTTGACAGTGTCAAAAGCCATGCTGAGATCAAGGGAAATGAGAATGGAAGCAGTAGCAACTGCATTCATAAAGAGGTCATTTAAAACCTCTTTGCTATGATATAAACTAAAACATGACTAGAATCTCATCAAAAGAAAGAAGTTTTAGCGTCCATCCTAAACCTAAAGATAGAAACCCAGTGAAAAATTCCTAAATGATTTTAATGTCTAAGAACACATTCACATGTCAGATTCCAACACACAATTTTCATTTTATGGAAAGAATATAATTAAACATTATCAATGACTTTCCAAAAGAAGGGGTGTCCCCTTGTTTTCAGACATAAATAAGGTTAAGCGTGTAAGTACTAGGCCCTCAGCAGCAACTTTCTTTGTTTACTTCATTTTTCTGCTATTTAATATCTGTAATAACCCATAATTCTAGTACCTAATACACTACTTGTTTCCCACCCCTATTGAAGTCTTGCTTCAACCCAACAAGTTTTCCTAAATTGACTAGAATCCCAAGTCCAGGACTTCCATGACTTCTCCCTTCTTTTGGATATCATGTATCAGCAAGAAGTAGCTTTATCTTGGAAGCCTCTAAGGGAAAGCCACATAAGACAGGACCTAAACTCCAAGCTTCTACTTCTCTATTATTTACAAAGGAAATATTCAGTCCTTGTCACTTCTTCTATAAGCTGTAGCCATGTTTACAATGGGTATATTATTTTATACTATTTATTATTATGTGCATATTATCACTTTGCTATTTATTAGTAAATATTTTTTTAGTCACTGACTCAGACATTTGTAGGTACTGATTATTATGATTTAGTTTCTAAGTTTTATAGGCTGGCTTCACCAAGGTCTTCTTACGTACTTGCTACTATGATTAGGACATTGCTCAACTGACTAGGCAGGGACTTGAGGATGCATATTTACAAACGGGGAGATTTTACTAATCTCTCCTTTATGGAATAATGCATTCCCTCTTTTATAAAGTACCCCAATCACTTTGTAGCTATTGAATTGTCTTTAAAGCCACCTTTTTATGTTTAGGTAGCATACTTAACTTCATTGCAAAAGACTCTTAATCCCCAGGCTCATGAGCTATTTATTATATTTACTTTATTGCTATGTTATTACACAATTCATATCATGATGATGATATGAGTGACACAGGAGTGAGGATTTTTATGCTAACACGCAGAATACAGACAGAAGGTTCTCAATCTTATCCCATAAAACATACATGAAAACTGGTCTTTTTGGAGTCATAGCTCATCTATTGAGAAAATAATTATCAACCCTATCTAACTTATGGCATTCACTGCCAACTAATTTAAGAGAAATAATGCACTAGAGATTGAATTTTGGCTCTAGAACTTAGTCATGCAATTTGGACTGATAATTAAGATTCGATTTCTCATCTGCAAAATACCTCCTTCACACGCTTCATATGAGAATTAAACATAAAAACAAGAAGTACCTAATAAAATACCTGCAGTAAAATAGTTATTAATAAATGTGAATTATTTCCCTGTCCTCATTTACTCCTAAAGCCACTGTCATCTGGCTTTTGACACCAACACTTCAGTGAAACTGCCCTAATTAAGTTCTCTAATCATCTTGTCACTTTTCAGTCTTCTGTGACATGAGACATTCACTCTGAACTGTTCTTCCCTTCACTGGTCACGTCTCCCTGGCTTCAGAGCCTCTGCTCTCTCAAACCTGTATTGCTTAACTGTTGCCTAGCTTTCCCTCCTCTCACTGTCCTTAATTCTGCACCCTCATCTTCATACTGCACTTGAGCTGCTGGGGATTTCAACCACCCATTTCCATCTCCACCTCTAAGCTTCCCTTGAGCTTTAGATGAAAATGCCTAGTCTCTTCCTACTGTAACAGGGTGGACCCCAGGGAAAGGGGAGGTGCCGAGTTCCCTGACCCACCCAAGGAAGGGTGGAGTGGAGCAGGGAAGGGAAGCAGGAGAGAAGACTGGAGGAGAAAGGAAGCAGGATGGAGAGCCAGGAGGAACATGGAGCAGAGAGACATGTGAAGAAGCTGCGCTTTCTTCTTGGTCTTGGGCTGTTTGAAACAGATGTAGGTGAGAGACCCATGGGGAGGAGAACAATGGCAGCTTTTATCTTGATTTTGCTGCTTTGTCCTAGACATGCTGAGCCCCTTCTGTCTCTTTTCCACGGGTCCCTTCCAGGAGGTGCCTTAGACTTGTGGCAGGCTTTGGGCCTCAGTGGCCCTGCCTTGCGCCAAGTCTGTTTGTCTGAACATTTACCCATCAGGGGATGGGAATTTCAGGTGCTTGATTTGAAAACTATATTCTTTCCCTTGTCTTTGTTGCACACTAATTGTGTTAAAGTTCCTTTCCATTGAAGGTCTTACGCATTGGAGTATGCTTTTTCTTGATGCAGTAGATGGCAGAACCTATTTAGAGCAGGCAGGTTTGGGAGTTCTGGGGTACCCCTCTCCCTGCTTGTAACACTACAAGTGCACAGAAAACTCAAATATCGAAGTTCTCCCCATCTCACTGCATGTATCTCCCTAAATTCACTTCTGCACTCAGGAGCCCAAAACCAAATGATTAGAGGACTCTAGAACAGCCCTTTTTATGACATCAAAACTGTTGTCCAAGTCTTTAGAATCCAGACCTCCTTATCAATTCCCACTCCCCTTGCCTTAACCCAGTATTTTCATTATGCCACCAAGACTATACCAATAAGCCCTTCCTCTAATTCTCTCACTCTTTCTTTTCTCATAAGCCTTGGAGCCAAATGCCACATTATTTACAGTTTAACCTAATATACAAACCACTAAAATTCTTTAAGGGCTCTTTGTTTCTTGTGGTGTCTATTTCTTAGGCCAGTTCTCATTCTGCCAGTTTAAAGCCCTGTGTCCAACATTTGGATCCAGGTACTTGCAACCAATCATAATTTTAGTAGAGTCAGTTACCAAGAGATCATTTCCCACTTGTTCGTTCTGATAAACCAAGTCATTCTTGTAAGTCTCAGCTCAATTACATTTCCAGCTCTCTCCTCTAATGGTGCATAACACAGCTTACTGAGGGTTTTGTTGTTTTTTTTGTTTTTGTTTTTGAGATTCTGCTTTACCAGCTAAGTCATTTTGACTATTCATGTACCAAAATGCATTTAACAAATATTTACATAATTTACGTGTGCTGGTGTAAGAGGGACCCCTCATGTGCCAGGGTTACAGTGAGTTTGGTAGGTATTTTTTGTCATTATGAATTGTAATTATCAGGTGACAAAAAGTTATTACAATTTATAGGTGTTTTTCTCTAAAAATGT
Source organism: Talpa occidentalis (assembly GCF_014898055.3). Lineage (NCBI taxonomy): Eukaryota > Metazoa > Chordata > Mammalia > Eulipotyphla > Talpidae > Talpa > Talpa occidentalis. The sequence continues at coordinate 49,237,550 of NW_023601104.1, read as the reverse complement.
AGATGTCTAGTTACAGTACCACAAACAAATCCAAAATGTAACATATTAAATCATGTAAAGCTAAAAAGTGGTTCAATTTTAGTTTTTTAATTTGAGAGAATTTACAAATATCTGTTGAATTGGAAAATAATGGCTGTTGAATTGGAAAATTAGCAGGTGGTGGCTTGATTTGAGAAATTGCTGAAGAACTTGAAGAGGATTGAAAGAGGTTTTTTTAAGTCAAATGTTTAAAGCATTGCCAATATAACTGTAATAAAGCTAATATTTGGGTTATTTAATCTAAAAGACAAAGTGGCCTCAATAAATATGGATGACCTAATTAGTCTTCAACACAAAATATTATACAAATGAGCCTAGAAACTAGTTTTTACTTGAAGAAAAAAAGTATCCTTGCACTCGACACTCCCACAGGACCTGGGGCTGACCTGTTCTCATGAACACCGAGAAGGAAAGACAAGGGGACTTGAAAAGGGGAGATTTGGGACAGATAATAAAGGTCATCTTAACAGTGAGCATAGCTTGACCCTGCTATGCTTTTAACTTCTCCTCACATCTTTAAGAGTAAACTAAACACCCGTGTGCTAGGAAGGCTATACTTGTGCTTCTCAAGGTGAAAGGCTGGAATGGATGAATTTCTCAAGGTTTCATACAAGCACTGGGTACAGTCAGAAGCGCGGGAGGGTGAGAGAATTCACCAAAGCCAGAGTGGGGAACAGAACAGGCAGAGTGACGAAATACACTGCTGAGGGGAGCAGCGGGCGCAGCAGGAGAGGTCTGTCGCGCCATGTGAGACCCTCGCTGGTGGCCTGGGATTGAACTGGCGCTGCAGAGGCTGCAAGCAGCTTCGCAGCCCAGTGCTCAACCGCTGCGCCACCAGGGGAGGCCCTCTATACATGAATTTTAGGTAGAGAGATGCTGTCTTAAGAATGGATGTTGGCAAAGAGATTTATTGACACAAAGGTTCTATTTCTACATTTAGTGTGTTACTAAATGAACTAAGATAATACAAGCAAAATTGGCATCAATTCAAAATTTCTTCTTTAAGTTTATAACAAGACAACTCTCCCTGAAAGCGTAAGATGCTAATTATATTTGCCACTTTTGCTTGTTAAAAAATTAGTTTTACCTTTTTTGCATAAATGGTGTAAAGATTTCAAAGCACACTACATCCCTACAAAATAAGAACAGAGATACATCTATGAAGTGTAATTGAGTTCAAAGCAATCTCAGATGCAATGGAAATACCAATCATTCTTAAACCTGCATCATGCTGATATTAATTCACATTCATGTATTTATTTTATATCAAGGAAAGGGGAAAATAAACTTGCAGCTCAAAAGTTATTCTTTGCCCCTTTATTTACTTTCTCAACACCTTCATTGTTACTCTGGCAAGCCCTTCATTGCTCTAAGAAGAACTTTATGCCTGCTGAGATGGTGTGTGGTGCTAAGTCTATAAAAGAGACTAAATAAGGGAGCATATTAACTTATTTTAAGGGAATTTCAGAATGCAGTCAACTGAAAAATATTACTTCACTTTAAAAAAAGGTAAAACAAATCCTCCTCTATGGTCTGTTATAGCCTTAAAGAGGCAATTGACCATTAAAGAAATTTCATTAAGTGAACATACTTTCACTACTTTTTTATCAATTATTATTGTTATACCAGAAAAAAATTAACACAGAGAGACTACTTAGCAAACAGTAGCACTTTCATGTCAAGTGTGGGAAAAAATAACATCCTAAATTAAAAGTGACAAAAGTACACGTTATACACTATTAGGGAGCCATGGAAAGACAGATGGTATGATCTGTTGCTTAACCATGAAACTGTGAATGAAATATATTGGTCCTAGTTCAAGGAGTTTTTTAAAATTACAGTCAATTTTTTTCATTTTTAAAATATATTTGAAAATTATGGTCACATATATTCGCTTATAGACCTTATTAGTCAGTGACATATCAAACATATCAAACACAGTAAGATCTTTTCTTTTCAAGGATAACTACTACTTCTATGTACATATACATTTACCTATTTGCAACCAGGAAAATACTTGCTACATCCCAAAATTTTCTAGCTATATACTACTGTCATAACAGTTTTGGATGTTAAAACGAACACAATCAGAAAAGAAAACAAATGAATGAAAATGATTTGGGTATTTAAAAATTGTGTTGGTAAGTAAAACAGGTTTATTTGATAACAGACATTTTGTCACAAGCTCATGAACATAATACCCTTTACCAATCTCAGTAAATATCAAAATGATACAGAAGATCTACATGGTTATAGATCAAAAAGCAGGTACCCCAGGACCAATGATGAAAATGGAACTTCAGGCAATCACTGTAACAGTTTTCAAATGAGCAATCAAGTAATAATTGCATTTGTTTGTCCAAGATATCCCCAATTATCAATTCCATAATGATTTCCCCAGTTCCCTTTGTACCATACTTTCATTATTAGTCAGAACATAGACAAATTAATTATATCCTTCTGTTTAGATTTTAAAATGGAAGTCTTCTAGGTATTATTTGGTCCAAGAGTTTACACATAATGTAACTGGCAGCAGAGCTCCAGTGGCTGTTCCACTACCCCATTTTTTAAAAAAAAGATTTATTTATACAAAAACTGTGGTGCAGGTCAGAATCACAGGAGGGTGAGAGGATTCACCAGAGACAGAATGGGGAATAGAACAGGCAGATTGACTAAAATACACTGCTGAAGGGAGCAGTAAGTGACACAGGAGAGCTCTGCCGTGCCATGTGGGTGTCTCCCTGGCTGGCCGAGATCAAACCAGCACTGCAGAGGCTGCGGACAGCTTCACAATGCTGCGCTCAACCGCCTGCGCCTCCAGGGGAGGCCCACAACCAGCACTTTAACTAGCACTGTTTATTCAATTCATTCATTTGTTCCAAGTATTTATTAAGAATCCAGTATGGGCGAGGTACTAGTTTAATTGTAGAAATACAGTGATCGGAAACTCATATACTCATCTATAAGGTATGGAATGTGATGGAATTTGCTTTTAATGTAAATGTTAATCCACTCCACACAAACTTCCCGTAAAAAAACAGTACAAGAATAATTCCAGATAATTTCCTTTCAAGTATCTCATTCAGCTCAAATACTTTAATTACAAAATGGATTGATTTAAAAAATACATGTCCCCAACTCATTCACAACATGGCATTTAAGCAATATCTCACACAACAAAATTCCAGAAAAATAGAAAATTTCTTGAGGTTTTCGCTAATAGGGGTTAACTTACATTGTTAACTGAGAAACAAAAACTTGCTTTTCCACATAGATCCTATGTCCATTTCTTGTTAGAAAGAGGTAATGTACATTTTTTGTTTTCTTTACTTTTGCTCATTCGTCTGCCAATTTAGACATTGCCTCCAATCTTCCACCAAACAGTAGTACTGGGGTTATGTGATTTTTTTCAATTCACTAATCCTTATAATCACTCCAGTATTTTATTAGTAACTTTAGACTATGTTTGTTACTTATATTTCTCAGGGATGTAACAGAAAGCAAAATTTTACTTGTTTTTCTGCTATCAACAAGGGTAGATATTGCTACATAAACTCAGGTTCGGGGCAGATAGATATCCTGGGTCTTAGAAAATTCTAAATCTGGGCCTCCCTGGTGGTGCAAGGGCTTAAGCACAGTACTGTGAAGCTATCCAGAGCTAGTGCAGCATGAGTTTGATCCCCGGCCAATCAGGGAGCTACCCATGTAGCACAGCTAACCTCTCCTGTCTCGCCTGCTGCTCCCCTAAGCAGTGTATTTCAGTCGATCTGCCTGTTCTGTTCCCCACTCTGTCTCTGGTGAATCCTCTTACCCCCCACACGTCAGGCCTGTAGGCCCCAGTTCTTGTATGCATAAACAAATAAATCTTTTTAAAAAATTTCTAAATCTAAGCATTGCTTAGCAGTCCAGTCTTAGGAACACAAATGGCCTATTTATTGCATTAAGAATTTGAATCAACTTATTTTGCTGAATATGATCCCTTCCAGCTCTATCCATGTTGCTGCAAATTGCATGAGTTTATCTTTTTTGATTGCTGAGTAGTATTCCATTGTGTATATATGGAAGGGATCATGCTCAGCAAAATAAGATAGAAAGAAAAAGAAAAATACCGGATGGTCTCACTCATAGCAGGAAATTAGAAAACCTAAATAAGGGACCAGGAGAAAGACTAATTATAATAAAGTAAAAATCAAAATCAACAAGCAACTATAAGCCAGAGACACACTACGGGGGGGGGAGGGGGGTGGAGGGATTACAGTCAAAATAAGGGGGGTAGGAATTATATGGGGACTATAACCAAGATGAAAAAGCATACATTGTGCAAAAATGAAAAATGATGTAAAAATATATAAAATATTAAAAAAAAATAAAAACAAAAACAAACAAAAGGAGAATTTGAATCAAGTCATTCTGTCATGGAGGGAGCAGAGTTAAGTATATTTCTGTGGCCCCAGAACAGTATATTTAAGGAGCAAGGATTTAGGAAGGTGAGACACATCCTCAATTATCAAGCCCTAGGATTTTCCATTTTCTTCTCTGAAAAGAGTAGACTAGCAACCAGCATAATGAGAATGCAGGAAGCTTTCTAACTCCTCTCTGTTTGCTTCTTTACTAAGTACCTGCCAGGTTCCTAAGGCAGTAAGGGCCAAAACCAATAAAAGTGTCTGAACCTTTTTGCAAAGGAGCCAAGAGAAACTATTGTCCTTTCTGCAACATGGCTTGTTTGGAGGAAGAACCTCCAGGTAATGTAAGTAACACAGGCTACCCAGAGGAGAGAAAACGGAGCCAGGGGCTGAGCAAGGAGAGGCACTCAGATCACTGGTACTTGAACATGGGCAAAACAGAGGCTGGCCCATAAACCGGGCATTCCCTAAACTACAGAACAAGACTATTTCTATTCCCTAGTTGATGACCCCTTTCACCAGTGAATACACAATACCCTTTTAAACAACAAAATCCTAACAAGAATTGCATTCTTTAAAAAAAAAATTATGCATACAAGAACTGGGGTACAGGCCAGAGGTGCGAGGGGTGAAAGGATTCACCAGAGACAGAGTGGGGAACAGAACAGGTAGAATGACTGAAATACACTGCTGACAGGAGCAGCGGGTGAGTCAGGAGAGGTCTGTGCACCATGTGGGTAGCTCCCTGGCCGGGGATCGAACTCGTGCTGCAGTGGCTTCATAGGTTGCATCTTAACCCCTCATGCCACCAGGGAGGCCCAAGAATTGTATTCTTAATTCACTGTTCTTACTGTATAAACAAACATACTATTTTATGTGATACTAGTGTACCACACTTTTATAAACATTGCCAGTTTTTGATAAAACTTGACCTAAATGGCTCAAGCAAGTTGTTATATATTAAGTATATGACTCCCCCAAATTGTTAAGAATATTGCCACCATAAATCCTAAAATGGTATTATTTTATAAAACCCAATAAATGATAAAACATCACAAACACAACAATATGTTAGGAAACTAAATCCAGAATTATTTAAATTTGAGAAATTTCATGGCCAAATTGATTTTTTTATACCATCAGAAAAAATTTTAAACTCAATATTCCCTGTTACTATTGAATAAAGGTGAAAAATCAGAAAACTGTTTAATGGTTGCAAAAAAACCCACTTTATCAAATTCTACACAAAATTTACTTTAAATACAGTAATTCTTAGCACACTCAAAATAAACTTCTTCCCCTAATGAAAACTATCCAAGAATGTTTTTCATCATCAGCTCCCGTCCAACCGAATTCTCCCTCCCATCTTAGGCACCTCTACTCCTACCACACTCCTACCACACCCTTCAGACTGATTTCTCCAGCACAGCAATAACCCTCTCTCTTCCGCTAGACAATGAGTGTTGTGGGGACAGTCTCCCCCAAAGACATTTCTTAAAGGCCTCCTCACATCAGTATGGGAACTAGAGGTCAATCAAATCCCTGAGTCTCAAGAGATTTATTACCAACAGTTAAAGAATAACGATTGTTTGGGGTTGACAGCAATGAGGGCCCTGCAGGCTAGGCGAAGCTTCTCTCCTTGCCCAAGTCCTTTGTCCTTTTCTATTCATAGATCAATAAGTCCTACACTTCTGTCCACTTCCTAATCCAAGATGCGATTCCTGCTTTCCCATAGATGACTTGGAAGAATGTAGTTTGGGGATCTCATCCAGGTCAAGGCTTAGCAGGAAACATGTTCTCTCTAGCTAAGAATCTCATCTTTAAGAATAAGGATGAGGTGACCACTCCTCCTCATCTGTCACGTGAAGTCTCCCCTTCTCTGCCTTGATGACCCAAGTCTGAAAATGCAGGAAAAATATCCTAGTCTGCTATGTCATGCTTTTGAATTTACAACCATGTAAATTTTTCATATGTATGTTATGATATTGATTGTTTGTATTTTGTTAACCTGGCTGATACTGTTTTGATTACTTGTCCAGCCCAAGAAGAACCCAGAGGATACAGGGTGATTTCTTTTATATCACCCCCTGCTGACCCCCAGTTTTAAAGTATGTTCTTCAAACCACAGGCACCACTCTAATTTCAGGACTTGATAAGATCTGTCTGCTAACCTACACCTAAAGAGGTGGGTTCCTCTATTTTTGAATCATATGCAGTGTTGTAAACCAATGTTGCCTTAATAAAAGAAAAACAAAAAAAAAATCAAAATTTTTAGAGATTCCAAATCACCCCCACCTTCTAACTCACCCGCCATCATATACTAATAGAAACTATCTCAGTGTGCTATCTGGGTATCTACATTTTTAAAATTTCTAGAACATTTGTGAGCACAGGAAAGCTGTGAGGCCACTGCTAGACAAACTTCTGAGAACAGCAGCAATATCCATTTTGTTCTATGTTAACCTCTGTCTGGTACATAGTAGACACTAAATGAATACTTGTCAAATGAATAAAAGGAGGTAGCAGTTTATTATTTACTGTTTAGTCTTTTTGTCTTCTGCTGTCACATGCTAATAGATAAGGGATGGCTGACATCAAAGACTTCGGAAAAAATATTAGGAAAAAAATAAATTTAAAGAGGCTCTTATTAATTTTAAAAATTCAACAGTTGATCACCACTAGAAGACCGCAATTTGAAAACTAGCATCCTCCAGGCCTTTTAAAGGTGCCAATTAATTTCTCATGGAGCATCTATGGTCCAAGCAAACAGCTGAGTCTAAATAGCAACTCTTGCTGTGACCTGTCTTTTCTAATTCACTGGCAACACCAGTTACCAGTTTTGCAGCTTTGCCTTTATAAAGCATGTTGCCCAAATTAGTGGGAACCCGCATGTACAATGTTACCAGAAAAATCTTTTGTGCTCTTTAATGTTTCTTGATGAAAACAAAAAAGCCCCATCTAACAGCATTACTATTTTTATTTAACTGAGCAGTATGTATCCTCTTTCCTAATAGTTTAAGAATTTGTTGGGTTTTTTTTTAAAGATTTATTTATTTCTTTAAGCAAGCACTGGGTACAGTCAGAAGCGTGGGAGGGTGAAAGGATTCACCAGAGCCAGAGCGGGAAACAGAACAGGCAGACTGACGAAATACACTGCTGAGGAGAGCAGCAGGCGAGACAGGAGAGGCCCGTGGCGCCATGTGGGACCCTCGCTGGCGGCCGGGGATCGAACCGGTGCTGCAGAGGCTGTAGGCAGCTTCGCAGCCCAGCATTCAACTCCTGCGCCACCAGGGGAGGCACTAAGAATTTGTTTTTTCCTTCTAACCCCTATTCCTAGTCATAGCTATGATAGTCTCACAAATATTTTATACCCTGTGATTGAACATCCATGACCTTTTGTATATAGACCAGCAAATAGCTGAACACAGACATTTGTCTTTCCCCACTTAAGGAAAACTCACTGGGAACTTCTGAAAGAATTATGAAATATTAAATTCTCTATGAAGTTGAGAGGTAACACCCTCACTTAAAAATTCTGACTTTTCCTCATAGAATGATGACACTTGACCCCTCTATCAGTCATTTTTGCCTCTCAATCTTTAATAACCTCAGTATTTAATAGAATTCTAACAGGAAAACACATTCTTACTTTTTCTTATGTAATTTTATCTGAGTACTTGAAAAAATCACTCCCATTATTTTCTTGATACTTTAATTTTCTAATTCTGACCCCTGAAGATATGCAAAAGTGCCATTTTCTTTAAGAGGTAAATAAAATTTTATCATCTACTTCCTTGTGTTCCTTTAAAATATTTAGTTAATAAATTTGAGTCCTTGATTAATTCATCTATTAATTAGATTCGTTAGATACTTATTAATTGTCCATTATATATTAAGCACTGGGTTGATCACTAGAAAGTCAAAGCAAACACCTCTTTCTCAAGAAACTAGTATTTTGTAGACGAAATTGTTTTTTCTCTCCCTCCTCTAGGTACTTCTTTCTTTTCTCTTCACCCTATCAATGTAGGTAGTTTTTTAGCTTCTTGAACTAATTCTATTCTAAATTTACTTGTAACTGTTTTTATTCCTAATAGCTCCCTCAGGCACTTTCCTCATCCACAGGCCTTGAAAAGCAGTAGTTACTTACTTCACTTCTTTGTTTTATGCAACTCATCACTGCCCTAATCTTCTTGTAACATTTTCTCTTCCTTTCTAACATTAATTACTATGTTTAAACACCCCTCTGGTTTTATACTGCATTATAAAATTTACTTTAAAAACAGTATAGTGCCCTTTTATTTAAATACTTAGCCTTGGAATATTCTCATCCTGTTTTCTCTGTTGTGTTAAGGTCTCCTCCAAACATTAATCTTCAATAGGTTTCATTTTTATTAAGGATACAGACATTTATCTCAGTCTTTTGTGTATATTTTATTCATTATCATACCTTTCAGAGCTTATTTCCTATTAGTAGCAGGAGTAATAACATCACCGATATTTCCTACATTCCAAATACTCTTCTAAATGCTTTGCTCTATGTGCATTAAATTTAATCCTCACAATTGTTTAGCAGTAAGTAGTAGTATCTCCATTTTACAGATAAGGAAACTGAGGCACAGAGTGATGATGTAACTTCTCAAGTTTGCTTGACTAGTTAAGGCAGATCAAGGAGTTGGATCCAAGTACTTTGGCTTCAGTCTATGCCTTCTCCTACCCACTAACCTCTCCTGCCCGTACAATAGAGGAGAAGACTTTCTTACTCCATGTACCATGAGAAAATCTTTCTGTGGCAATTATCTGTCCTTATGATAGTGGGGAGAAACTGATTTTATAGTTAGAAGTCTAGCATCCTAAAGAACATGCAATCTTTCTCCTATAGGATTTCACAGGAAACACTGCCAGCCTGTGGCTTTCAGCACATTAATATTAATCAATCCTCCTCCTATGGCTCCCAAAAAAACAAACCCAGTGGCAGAATATACTTCACACTATTAATCTTTCTCTCTTTTAGTTTTTATTTATCTATGTTTCTAAGCTAGCCATTAATTCTCCAGCATCACATGATTTTGTGTTTTCCCAACTCTGTCCCTCCAGTCTGCCCCAAATGAGCCCGGTGATTATCGAAAGTAACTGCTAAAACACACCATTGTCGACCATTTACAGTACTACTCTTGACAGCCCTTTACATTCTGAATAAAAGGATACAGGGCCTCCCTGGAAGCACAACGGTTGAGCGCTGGGTTGCGAAGCTGCCCGCAGCCTCTGCAGCGCCGGTTTGATCCCCTGCCACTGGGTGAGGGTCCCACATGGCGCGCAGACCTCTCCTGCCGCCCACTGCTCCCCTCAGCAGTGTACTTCGTCAGTCTGCCTGCTCTGCTCCCCGCTCTGGCTCTGGTGAATTCTCTCACCCTCCCGCGCTTTTGACTGTACCCAGTGCTTGAACAGATAGATAGATAGATAGATAGATAGATAGACAGATAGATAAATCTTTGGAAAAAATAAATAAATAAAAGGATACAAAGCATATCTTTGTGAGGTACAGTCATATTTCTCAGATTTACTGTAGATACTTCCTCAAAACAATACTCTTAAAAGTTTAGTCAAAGTACTGCTTTGCTTGCTTTAGCTTCTACCCTACTACAAACAAGTCTTTATTGTAGTGATTTTATAATCGACCATATCAATCTCCTTAATAATAACTGTAGTGTATTTAAAACCTACCAATCTTGTGTGAGAGTGAAAATTGTGAGCAGTTAAAGCCTTGAGCTCCTTCCCAGTGCACAGTGAAAATCCAGGTTGTTTATTGCTATGAATAGCATAAAATCAGGCTGAAAACTGTAAGGACCATGAATTCCTTGAAAGCTCTTGCTCAGTGTTATTAATAGCATGTAGTAATGCAAAAATCTCATTTTAGTGATCTTTGTTTTGCAAAATGTAGATCAATTCAAAACAAAAGACTTCTGAATTGAGTAGAAATTAGAATTATTAATACCCATGGCCATGTCTTATTCCAGACATTACTAGTCTTTTTTTTTTTTTTAAGTCATTCAAATTAGATTTGATAAATCCATCTAGTTTCCCTCTTTTTGGGAAAGGTGATAGCTATATAGTTCAAGTTCTCTACTTTACTGAAGAAATGCTGAACATTTCCATTTCACATTTCTACAGTATAACTCTGAAATACCACTATGAATTCAAACTGTAACAGTAGGTATAATGTAAGCTAGATGAAAATGTACTATAGTGTGTGTGATCCAAAAGCATAAATATATTGTTTCACAGCCTGTGCTGTGTCTCAGCACACTTTTATATAAACGAAAGAATCATCTCAATACAAACCACTACGATTTATATTTGGAGAAAAATCCAATGTGCTCATTTTCTCTCTCCGTTAATACTAATACACATTGTCATTTCATTCCTAAATATAAAACATAAAAATAAACTGTGTTAAGGTACAATAGGAAGTTATTGCAAAGATAAACTTCTAAACCTCATCCAGGCATCACCATGATGAACTATGGATCCTCTATCACTAATAAGTGTGATATAATTTTCACAATTATAGAATTTTAAGTGCAATCAAATCCTTGGAACCCATCTTTATTCCACTCTCGATTGGTTTCTCTTCAATTGAGCTGCATTCAAGCTTCGGTAATTTTTCAATTCAGAGGCTATTCTTTTTCATACCCTACTTTATAGGTGGACTTTTATTATACTTCCTAGTTTCAAAATAAATGACATGATTCTCTCAGAACAGGAAGATATTTTTCTTCATAAAAGACTGTTAGACAGTAGATGACTTACCCCTAAGTCTCAGTTTATTAGCAGTTCTGGCTGCTTAGTCAGTAAAACAATGTCCTTTTAAATAGATTTTATACTCATTTACTTAACAAGCACTTAACAAGCACCTGCTATGCTATTCCTGGGTGCTGAGAATATTTAGGTATATTTAGGTAAAATTAGGGTGTCACAAATTTGCCATCAGAGGTCTGCATAAATATTACAGGCACGTTACAGAGAGGGGAACAAGTTCTGCTCATCTAAAAGTGGATTCCTCATCTAGAAAACACAGGAACTAGATCATCAAATATGAATAAAAGTTTGTCAGGTGAAACATACAAGGATGCTCCGAGACAAAGAGGCAGTATAGGCAAGGGCACAGAGCTGTAAAGGGCGCAATGTGTTCAGGGCATGGCTCATTTGCTGTGACTGTGGGTCAGGGTGCTGAGGACAGACTGGAAGGAGATGAGGACAAAAAGGTGGTTGGACCAACCAACAGAAGGACAAACACTTGTCTATTGGACCAAACAGACAAAGACGCAAACATTTTGGGTAGCTCAGTGGCCACTGAACCCATGTTTCTGAAAGATAAGTTTGACAGTAATTATCACTGGGCTAGAGGATGAAAAGAATGAATGTGTAGAGAACTGAGGTGAGTGCATGAGTTACAAAAACACAGGCAAAGAATAAAGAGGACTCAGGGATTCTGCTATTAGCAAGTCCTAAAAGAACTTATGAAACTATGTTCCCTTTCACAATAATTTTAAATGTAGTTTATATCTCTCATTTTGTGTTTCATAAACCAATGCTTCTCAAACTTAACTGTACAGGAAGCAACAGGAGGTTTTTGTCAGAATGTAGATTCTTATCCCTTGTGTGTGTGAAGGGGGAGCTGAAAGTCTGCATTTCTAACAAAGTTCCTGGTGATGCTGAGGCTACCATGGACCACATTTTGGGCAGCAATGTCATAATAAGATTGATGATTATTTTTTTCCAATAAATGACTTCACAGTGAAAACTGAACAAGTCAACATTGCTGTTGATTATATGGATATAAGGAAACATTTTGTCACCCAAAAGCTCTTAAGAAGTGACACAAAATATTTGCTAAAAATTTGCAGTGCAGTTACCTCTGAGACAACTTACTAACAGTGCTATTTAAACTTCGTGTTACCAAAGTTACCACTGATCTTATGGAAGAATTTTCTTGGAGTGGGCTGTATATTAAGAGTGTGTGTGTGTGTGTGTGTGTGTTTTGTGCGCGTGCAGACACAAGCGCATACATATGTGCATGCAAGGGTATTATGAATCCACACCCTCCAACTTTGCACCATATCTGACCTGGCTAAACCCCATGTCAGATTTTTTCCTGAGGTTTTTTGATTTTTACTATCATATATATTCACATATATTTTTATATCTAATTTACCTATTTATGTGAAATAAATGAAGTCTATGGACAAAAAAAAAAAATAAAATCCCAAATTTATGCCCCTAAGCACAAAATTTATTTTCAGACTTACGTATCCATTATGATAGAAAAATATCTGAAAGGTATATGCTCCTAGCAGAGATGACTGTTAATGACTGCTGCTGCAGTAATGCAGTTTTAATGTTAAACTGCTCGGGTACTGCCAAGAATCTATGGCATTAAGCAGAAGGCCTTCATTTAGTTTATCATTTCAAATTTTATATGTTGACCCTCTAACTAGAGCAGAACCATCTGTAAGGATGATGTCTGGATGGCTCTCTGAAATAGTCAACATCATATACCAGAAATGCAATGTGGGGAGATGATGGGAACAATGTATCTTGATTCTGAAAGCTTTACTTTTCTTCTAAGCGGGCACCTTTACCTGGATTTCAAGTTCCCTTTCATCACTTTCCTGGTGCACTGTGACACAGATGGCATGAGGTAATTTTATGCACTCCATCTAAAAGCATCAGTTCCCCTTTTCATTGACCAATCCATGCTGTTCACACAAAGGAGACATATTGGTGATTTATCTGGTGTAGTACAAATCAAGACTAAACAAAAGCAATTCATTCCAAATCAGGACCCAGCTCTGAGCTGGAGAAACTTAGATATCCCTTGATTGTTGCAAAAGCAATCACCATTTTTCTATCTTGTTTTCCTCCCTCCTCCACTAAAAATGGGGGGGGGGGTGGAAATATTTAAAGCACTCTGGAAGTAAGAATTGTAGCCCAGCAAGTATTTCTGTGTTGTCATTTGATCTAAACTCCTTTAAAATGTAACAGTAGTGGGGTGGGGGGCAATCACCTTAAATATATGGAGTAATAATAAGCTATCATTTAAACTCACAAAAATGAGTTTAAAATGTATTTGCCATATTTTCTTATCATTTATTTTTAATTAAACCATTTAAGTAGCATTAAATAACACCAACTGCTTGGCTGGAACTTGTAAAGTTTTCCTGATATAATACTTTACTAAGATGTTTCAGAACATAAAAAGAAATCAATGCTGGGAAAAAATGTTCTTTTTTGTTCTAGGGTCTGTGTTTGGAAAATATTGCCATGTAGCATTTACGGTAACAGCTGTACGGTTAAACTTTAGGCACAAACTGAACTGCAGAGGATCTGCTGCATAAATAAAATCCCCATGGCAACTAAATGTGCTACTAGATAACAGAGAAAAAAGGATTTATGTGTTTGCTGAGCTGTCTTGCCCTAAAGGAATTCTCCAGGCAAGCGCAGGCCACCTGCCACATGTTATATTAAGCTCAGCCTTCTGGACTTATTTTCAAATCCACAGCAAAAAGGTCCAACTACTTTTATTTGGAAGTTTCATTGTTCTTTATTCCCAGTCCCTCCAAAAATAAACAATTCATTTTTCAACTTGCCTTGCTATATTTCGCCCTGGATACAAAAGATAATTAATGAATTTGTTTGTGAACCTAAACATTTTGTTGATCTTACTGAAATAACAAGCATATGTATAGCATACTTTTTTTAAAAAAATTGTAGATTCTGTAAATTTAAAAAAAAAATGATACAAACAATTCTCCTTATCTGGTATAAGACAGACTGTACAAAAGATGAACAGAGGCTAATGAAGTTTCAAAGAAGATGAGAAAAAAGGAATATAAGAGCAATATTAACCTCATCTACAAATTCAACATGTATACTTGTTGACAATACTGCACATTTATGTTGGTAATACTGCACTGTTATGTAATAATAGTAAAGTATTTTTAATGTGTAAAAATAAAATGTGAACAGATAATTTGAACTGGGAGAAAAACAAGGCAAAAATCCATGATGTGGGTGTTACTGAACATAATTTCCTACAAGAAAACGGAGAATTGGACTAGGAAATGCTCCTCCAAATTCGGTCTATTTCAACTCTTCTATAAACCTTGGTCTAAATGAAAAAATGATAATTCTCAATGTAAATAATTATAACTATTATCTATCACTCAACTCTTCCTAACTTGTGGAAATATAAGAGAATAACTTTAGGCTAATTCTGCACTGGTTGCCTGGAAGTGAAAGGGAAAGTTGAGTCAATTAAGATACAAAAATGTTCAGCAAGAGTGATACTAACTATCTATTGCTTTCTTTCACCTCAGTGGAGATGTATTGATTTCACAAGAATTTTCAGGTACCTAATATCAATTGAAATATTATCACTTTATTAAATAAAACATACAAATTTATATTAAATAAGGTTCTAATTTAAGAGGATTTTTTTCTCTCAGAAATCTATGACCTTTTCCACATTATCATCTAAGGAGTAAGTCTTCAAATGCTCTTGATTTTTGCAAGACACAAATTTGACTACTGTAACACAATGACAGTTAAATCACCAATCACAGAAACTCAAAGAAACAACAGTAACACTGGACTCTTTCATATACAGAACAATTCTTGCCATCACATTTAATGTACACTTTTCAACAGCAAGGCTAGTAGAGATCAGGATAGTAGAGGCTTAGTAGAAAGAGTGAGAACCTTTGGTGGTTCTCACCCTCCTTCAGTACAGGTAGAATTCTCAAGCACGGTCTTCATAATCAATTTCAGTTACACCTATATGTACAGCAATAGTACTCAAGTATTTTTTGACTGTGACCCTCTTCGATAGTAAAAATTCCCTCTGGCCTTAAATCACTGGTCTGCATATTGCAATACAAAAAATTGTCAATATTAATGTATATCATTATACTTGTGTTTCCTATCATAGAAATGCATATGATAAAGAACATGACCCTATGTCATTTTGTATTACAAAGCAATGACCAATTACAATTTTTCTAAAACTCATTATTAAATACTTTGGCCATAGGTAGTACAGAAAAATACCACTTTCTTTTCTTTCTGGGTATATAGGTGGACTACATGTTCCACACTACTTTGCAAGTGACTATGGCCATATGACTGAGCGCCAGTGAAAAGCATACACGCAAAAGTGACTGTGTGCTACTTCCAGGACTAGCCCATTATAAGCTTCTCAGGCAATGCTGCTTGCTCTTCTCTGCTTCCAGCTCTCTAAAATAGACTCTCTGACATACTCAGTGATTCTAGAAGCTTGGAATAACTTTCTGGCAATTTGGACCCTTGAAAGATGGGAAAAACAGTAGCTTCCTATCCACCAGTAACATACATATTAGAAAATACTGAAAAAATTTTATGCTGTTATTAAAATGTTAGAATTTATTAGAATAGCTAGCACTGCCCTAATAAAACACATTACTAAGTGTTGTAAGTATTAAAATGGAAGATATTCATAAGCAATCTATCAATTAAATAACTTGGGGAAAAGTTATACATACATGTGTGCATGTGGGTATATTATATGTATATATATATATATATATATATATACACACATACACACACACACACCCCGATGTTTATTTCAGAAAAAAAGTTATTTGTGATTGATCTCCATTTGAGCTACAATATATATTCATCTTGGGAAGTTCTTAAAATTATGCAAATTAGTACAGCAATTCCTAACAATAGTTCTTATAAAAAGCAAGAAGGGTAGCTTCATAAAGAACAGAAAGCAGAATGTATACTGTATAACTTCTAAATTATCAGCTCAGTATGTACTGGGATAGCATAATAAAAGATTAAGATGTAACTCCTTTGTGACTTAACTGGAAAACTGCTCTTACTGAGAAAAGTGGTGTTTTGAGTGATTTCCTCAAAAAATCCATTTAAAGGCACCCAGTGGCTTTCAAGAATTTTACACCTGCCCTTTCTGTTGCAACAGAAAATGCATTTGGATGAGGTTCCCATCAGTGTACTGCAAATAATAAATACTGATACATGAGTACTGAGTATTTTGAGATGGAACCTCAGAGTACACTTAAATACAAATCTCCTTTTTCTAGAAAAGACTTTTCAAAGTCTCTGAAATAAAATTCAGCTTAACAAATCAAGAAGCTAGGAGGGAGATTTCTCCTTATCAGTGTTAGGCAAAATTAGACACACAGTCACCTTCATGACATTTTCCATATGTCTTAATTCTAAGCCACTACTCAGAGAAACTATCAAAGTTTGTACCACAACAAATCCCTGTTGGACTACAATACAGAGTAAAAAACTGTCTAATAGAAAAATACCAAAAAGTTGCTTTTCACTTTATTTTCATATTCCAGTAATCCATAATTTCTAAATAGCATGCATTTCTTAGGAACTTTCTTTACTCAACATCTCTACTTTAGTTGAGACCTAACAACAGGTCTTACTGGACATACATAATCCCTTTCATAATCACATCACTTTATCCTCCCAAAGCAACTGGTTTTGGTGGTCCATCAGAATCTCAGATTCAGAAGAGCTGCCATGTCTTATTTTTAAACAAACCTATAGTCATAAGCAATGAGCCAAAAAAGCTGAACCTGTACATATCTTTCTCCACAGAGCATCTCTGGGAAGAGTACCTGAACTCACTGCTTCTACTCCTTGCTAACCTTTCCTTAAACACCTAGCTTCTAACACTTTCACTGTGTTAAACTGTTCATCTCAAAAGTCCCAAACAACCTGCCAATGTTCTGGTACAGTAGACCTCTTCTATCTTGCCTGCGGCTCCCCTCAGCAGCGTATTTCAGTAGATTTGCCTGTTCTGCTCCCAACTGTCTCTTGTGGATCCTCTCACCCATTGCATCTCTAGCCTGTACCCCAGTTCTTATACGCATAAATAAATAAATCCTTTTTTTTAATCTGCCAGTGTTCAAAGTCCAGAGCCTTTTGTAAGTCCACAGTCTTCATCTACCTTTTCTTTAACATACCAAAAGCCCTACAAACCAAGAATGTGTCAAAGTTAGGACTCAATAATGTTAGCAATATCGCCATTATTATTTATCTTAAAATTGTGTTCTTTTAATGTTTTCTTTGGAATAGTAATCTTAATTCTCTTCCATTCCTGCCTGGTTTGTTGTAGTCATGAACTCCTCTCTGTTCCCATCTCCTAAGTCTGTTTCCA
Organism: Talpa occidentalis; assembly: GCF_014898055.3. NCBI lineage: Eukaryota > Metazoa > Chordata > Mammalia > Eulipotyphla > Talpidae > Talpa > Talpa occidentalis. The sequence goes on along the minus strand of NW_023601104.1, from coordinate 49,219,871 downwards.
GACTTAGAAGACTTCTAAGTCTGTTTTCCAGTCTGTTTCTGCAGGCCTCTTAATTTTCTTAGAAATGTTTGCATCTTTTCATAGCAGTGTTGTGACTTACCCTAACACACATCTACTTTTCAACGTTGCATATCATATTGATGAGACCTCTTTTGTATTAAAAGTTGCTTTCTTAATTTCTTGATTTGTAATCTTGCTTTGTTTCTCCTGGATGATTATAAATGTCAAACTGGATTTTGTCAATAAGTATAATTTACCATGAACATCACATATAAGTCATGCTCAAAATATGCCTGTTAATACTGTGGCAATCGTTTTAAGAGTAAGGCTCATAGAAGGAGGTTCTTGTCTGTTGATTACATTTGTGTGATTGCATTTCTCAGTCATTACTGATGACTCTTATAAGAAGTACCCTTTCAACAACCCAGAAAGATTATCAAATACCCACATCTTCTATAAAGCAGTAACTTTACCACCACATTAGTGCCTCACAAATTTTCGATAGCACAGCATCTTTCTGCTTGAATCCATGTGTCTTTGATTTCAAATGCCTCTCTGCATATGAATCCCAGGCAGCAGCAGAACAAATGTGCTGAATAGCATTAAAAAGTCAGGAACTGTGCCAGCATTCAACAATGTATTTTTCAATTACGTAAACACAAACTAGCCCTTCTTTTTTATTTTGAAACACCTGTACATTAATAATGAATATTAATATAATAATGGAATATTGTTCCTCAGGATATTGAGCTGTTTTGCTTTGTAATTACTATAGTAAACTTAAGATTATAATAGGATAATTTTGAAAATAATTCCAACTTACTTCTGTAGAACAGCCTGGATTCTTACAAAGCAACTGTGCCAATTAAGCTATTGTTATCAGCTTCCAAACCAGCCTTCTATGCTACACAGAGTAGCTGGGACAAGGACTCTGAAAACTCCATTTCTGTTTGGTGAGCTGCTCCAAGTTAGTCTGCTGTCGTGGGAATGAAGGCACACTGCTAGGTGGTAAGAGGAATAAGGGACTTGCTCTCCTTGGGCTTCCTGTCTGGTTCTGTTAACGTCACCCAGCAGTGTGTTTCCTCACCCCGACAGTGGCAGCTACAGTCAAAAGGCAGTAGCTGAACAGTTGGCAATTTTACTAACACTGGCACAGTAAGTTCACCATTCACCTCTTCAGAGACACCAACCCAGTCTGGCTGAGCCTGTCTCATCTCTTGAGCTCTGAGTTTCAGCTTCAGGAGGTTTCTCCTGTAAGCGGCTAAGTCTTGCAATTCCAACCTCTTTCTCCCCACTCCCAGCAGAAGAACATTTTCCCTGAAGTTAGCTCCATGATATGTTGTCATTCTCATTTTCTATTTTGGTCAGTAGTTACGAACACTACCTGTTTAGCAAAATTTTATATTAAATTTTCTCTGTTCAAATAGCTGGTGTGGTTCATGATTGGACTCTCATCTCCAATTGCACTGTCCTGATGAACATATGAACATACTGATACAAAAGTATATGTAGCACATTCCATTTAAAATTTTCCCAAGTATGTTCTAATGATTATTAATGCTGTTAAAATATTCCTGAAAAACTGAGGTGGCTTTTTCTATTGAAAAAACTTAGGAACACAGTATATCATAATGGTCTATTGCTATGTAATTGAGCAATAAGCAAATTAAAAGCTTTCAGAAATATTACTATAAAAATGGTTTAACCCAAAGTTTTTCAAACTTATTTCAACCTGAAAACCTCTTACGTAATTCTTTTTAAGATTTTTTTTTTATTTATACAATAGCTGGGGTACAGGCCAGAGGCGTGGGAGGGTGAGAGGATTCACAAGAGACAGAGTGGGGAGCAGAACAGGTAGACAGACTGAAAGCACTGCTGAGGGGAGCAGCGGGTGCGGCAGGAGAGGTCTGCTGTGCCCCGTGGGAATCCCCCAGCTGGCCAGGAATCGAACCCACGCTGCAGAGGCAGCGGACAGTTCACAGCACTGTGGTCAACCCACTGTGCCACCGGGCCTCCCCGTTGGCAAGTAACTCTTAACATTGCGGAACTCGGCGCAGCAGACCTCTCTTGCCTCGCCCATTGCTCCCCTCAGCAGCGTATTTTAGTCAGTCTGCCTGTTCTGTTCCCCAGTCTGTCTCTGGTGAATCCTCTTACCTCCCACACCTCTGGCCTATTCCCCAGTTTTTGTATGCATAAATAAATCTGTTTTAAAAAAGCATTGTGGAACCTGAGTTCAGTAGAAGACACTCTAGGTTATGTTAATCTTGGTTACTCATTGCATATTTAAAATTGTTAAAGCATTTTCTATTATATAAATGGACTACAAAATGTCAGTAGTACATAAAAAGCCTGCAAGCTGAACACTAAAAATGTTTCAAGTGTTCAAATTGATACATATATACATGTGTGATCTTGATTAATATGTCCTTATGTAAGTGAATGTAACAGATAGTATTTGTTAACTAAACTTGGTGTTCAATAATTATGGTCTTTAAATCACTTCTTCTAAATAGATCTTCATATTGGGTATAAGATTATCATCAGAATATTATTACTGGGTACTTTCAGGACACAGAAATAGTTATAAAGAACTGAAGTTTGAGTTGCATTTATATATGGTCTACTTGTACCTAAAACTATTAAAATCAACATCTGAATTAGAGGTAAAAAGTTATTTGTATATCACTGCACAAATGTAAACATGAAAAGAGATGTGAATACTCAAACAGATTGCCACATGATGCTAAGGACCATCCCAGTTTATTTATGCTCAAAAAGATAAATGAAACAAATTCAACTTTATCATTATACTCTCACTACAAGAAACCCTATGCTAGAGTTATGTACCTAACATCTTAATTTACCAAAACCAAAAACTTGCAAGGCTATCAGTATCAACCCCATTTTGTAGATGACAATACTGAGGTACAATGGTTTAAAATCTTTCTTCTAGTTACACAAATTCCATTTGCTGGAGTGAGAATTTGAAACTACATTCCAACCTGATGCTCCATCTAGAAAGTACCCTTTCTGTGACACAATACTGGATTTATGTGGTTTTTTGAAATAGCAAATGATTGTGGTAATACAGAGATGTTCTACTGAATTTCAAAATTGGTTCAGGCAATGTGCTTCTTTATTATTACTAGGAATAGTTTATTGGACTTTGTAATAAATCAAATCAGGACTGTAAAGCAAACAAGATAAAACAAAATCCTCTTCACAAACACATTAAAAAAAAAACAGTATAAGTTTTACTCTAACTTGATCTTTGTTAGATGCGATCACATAAAATACTCTACCAATAGATATGACAAATGCACTTTATATTTCAATGTGTCAAACCATTTCAGTGCTCTGAAACTATGTTGAAGCTGGCAGGCAAGCAGACTATATTAAATTTTTCTCTGGAATCGACTTCAATTCTAGACTGAATTATTGGAATTTTAGTGACCCTAAAAAAGGCTGTCAGAAATGATATTCAGCACAGAGTTTTCAAATCTAATGCTCTATTACACATACTTCACATAAAATAATATAGTTTCAATATAAACAAACCAGTCAAAAACAACATTCTATTTGTTCTTGTAATTGTATACACATTTTGATATTGATTTGTCACAGCAGATTCTTAAATGGATTTGCTTCTTAAGAGAAAACTCACAGGCTATGTTTTATAATTCAATAGTTTGTTTGGGTATGATGTAGTTATAATGGTTGCCAAAAAATGATTCTTTCATTTTTAAAGCACATCAGCACAATAAACAGGTGGCTAATAGCTACTAGTAGGCTTGGATTTCTCAAAACTACTGTTTTGTAAGTTTTTTTTCTTGCACATAGAACAAAATTGTCCTTAGTGATTTCTAGCAACAGAAAACCAGTTGTATTGGACATTCAATTAGCCATCAGTGAATAGAGATGGTTTCTCTCCCTTCGTTGGTTCCAGGGGGAGGGTGGGAATCTTTATTTGCATAAATGTCCTAAAAATATGACATTAAAAATAATTCAATCTTGAATTTATTCTCTAGTTTGCTAAAAATTAGAATCACATTGTACCGGCATCTACAATTTCACCATTGCTCGTTATTCACTACTTAACATAACACCAGGGTATGTTCCTGACAAAGAATGTTAAATCTGTGTTAATGTAAGAAAATTGGAAAATAAAATGGGAATTTGGCTCTGCTAGCATTTGGCTTTAATCTCTAAGCCCATAAAAACTATGAATACTAAAGTGTGACACACCTTAACTGCAAACAATAATCCTCAAACACACCTTTTGGAACTTTTACTATTTTGTAGGAAATATATATTCTATGTTGTGTGAACCCACAGCTGGGTATCTAAATGATCTTTGGATTGTCCATCTCTGTGACAGTGGGAAGGAGCCAGAAGGAAGCAACAGTAAGAGGATCAGCTTAGGAGGAGGCCTGGTTAATTTCACAGCTGCATCCTGGTAAGCAAGGAGCTCCCACCAGCAGCCTCTGCTCAGCCCACAGGCACCAGACACTGAGGACACATAGCCTGTGTCATTCAAATGGAAGCAATGGCCAAGTCCTCACCCACTCCTGGAAAAAAATTTAAGATCAAACAAATGCATGCTTGTGCAGAGACACACATTTTCCGATGGATTATTTTTAAGACACTCATTTTGTTTATCATGTTAAGGGAGAAAAAGTCCATCTGGTTTAGTAGCATTTTGAACTGAAATATTAGGAAATTAATGATACTCTCGGTTTTTAAATGTTTCTTTGTGTGAACTGAGGCACACTGTTGGGACTTTCTGAGCATCAGTCTCGAGGTAAGCAGAGCATTAATATCTGCCCTTTCAAATTACTGTTCTGGAAATAAAATGATCTTTTAAAATTACAGATTATTCTCATTACTTGTGTTTAAAGCAAACAACTTTTGTTCTTATGTAAGAGCAGTTCTCCTGTGGCAGTTCAAGGCACAGGTATATTTCTAGTTTTTCAAGGGTTCAACTGTTTAACCAAAAAAAAAAAAAAAAAAGTTAATGACTATTCCCATCTTTCTATTTTGCTTGATAAAACATCTGATGCACTGCAGTCCTGAAATTTTCACTTTTGTCTATTTAGAATCAGGTTAGCTTATAAACCTGGGTTGAAATCACTGAATTATTAGCTTAGATCTAAGCTAACAAGTTGGCATTTGGCAGTGGGTTAAGTGGAAACAAAGATTTCTTTTGAATTGCTGCAATTATCCTTGGGGACAATCTTGATAAGTCAATTCATAAAGAGATAAGAATATGCTTATAACCCTCAAAATAATGTCCATCAGCTTTAGAATTCAGGGTTTTTTTCCAAATTAATTGCCAAATTTTACATGGAAGAAGTCTCTTAGATGAATGTGTTTGTGTATCAGTATAAATAAGAATTTGAGAGTTTGAATCTAGCAAGGACACACATAGATATTCAGTCTAGGTCTTCCTATCTTCAGAAAATGCTACATTTAATGAAATCTGGTACTCACTTCGGCTGACTTGACTTCATGTGACTATTCCAAAATCAGTCAAGAAAGTCAATTCTTTGGTATTCAGGTTTCCCAGAAGACCAACAGACACTTTTCCCCCATCTAATCTGTGACCTAGTGGGAATTATCATCAAATACACTACTCCTGTTAACTAGCAAAGACCCATCCACGTCATTACTAGATTATTTTTTAATAAGTTTTTGTTGTCTCAGGAGTGCAATATTTCCTAAATAACAATGTATGTTCAATATCTATGGCTACATTATTATACAGGACCAAAGCTACAACTTGAGCTAACTAGGGATTAACTATTGCCTATAACTTACCTGCATATTAGTCTAATACTGTCTGAGTCACTGTAACAAGTTTTTACTGTGCCTTTGAGAAATCTAACTGAAGACTAAGTTAAAACTAGTAGAAATAATCAGTAAGCAGCAGCTGGACATGTAGTTTGGAACATGAAGGCAAGTTCAGAATTAAACAGCTGCTTTTGAAGTCATAAATTAAGAAAAACAGGCTGCACTATGGTAGTTCCTTGCTCTATTTCTGTCTATATTGTTACTACTCAGTTTTCTCATCTTTAAAATGGAAAACAGGACCTCCCTGGTGGCGCAGGCGGTTGAGCACAGTGCTGTGAAGCTGTCCACAGTCTCTGCAGTGCTGGTTCGACCCACCCCCTCCCTGGCCTCAGAGCAACCCACATGGCGAGTGGACCTCTCCTGTCTCTCCCGCTGCTCCCCTCAGCAGTGTATTTCAGTTAGTCTGCCTGTTCTGTTCCCCGCTCTGTCTCTGGTGAATCCTCTCTCCCTCCCGCGCATCTGGCCCATACCCCAGCTCTTGTATAAATAAAAAATAAATCTTTAAAAAAATTACAAATAAATAAAATGGAAAACAAGCCATGCTTCATGGAGGTAGTGGTGTGAATATAACAGAATTTAGTGCTCCTGTGGAAAAAATATATTGGCATAGATCGAAATGTCAGTTGTAAGAGTAATATGATTATTTGCAAAATAAATCATTAAACTACATATCCTTATCTGTAGTTTAACACCATGACTATATTCTAGTTTGTGTGATATTATCATTGGTAATGTTTAACCTTTCTATTTTTTAAATAAATCTATAGGTTACTGAAATGTATGTTTTTAATTGAAATCACACACACACACACACACATACATACACACACACTCTTTTCTCCAAGATACATTAGATGCTTTCCCACTTCATAAACTCTCCTCTAGATGCATTCCTAGACTGGTCAGTAAAACCTTTAAGCACAACAACAGCCCAACCCCCATTGTCGATGCTAACATGCCCAGTGAATATGTATCGGCATCTTCATAAACTGAACTGTGTCTGCAAAGTCAAATAAACTAAACAAGAAAATGGGCACCATATTTTTTAAAATCCATCCCCAGTGCAGAACATACTCAATTGTCTGCTAAATTGGGTAAAATTGGTGCCACTAGAACAGAGTCACTGAAGAGTTTATTTCTGTCACCATATTAAATGTGTCATGTAGCAATTGCACCTAATGAACTTAATGTGGCTTATGGCCATGCACTGCTTCCTCGCAGAAACAAAATCAAAATGTTCCTGTGTCTGGCCAACTGGCATCCACACTCTCTCAGTAGAGGTACACAGGCCACTAATGCTCCATTCTGGCCTCTGGCTAATGTATTTTTATTTCATGTCTTCTCCAAATGTGAGATGTTTGCACTGAAAAGCTCCACAGCTTTTAAAATTAAAAAGAGCCACAGAAGAAACTCTGTTGTTTGTTTTCACGAGTTTATGGCATATAATTCTATAACTCACACCAGTATAACTGAAGAATCTCAAATAAGATTAATCACCAATGCAGTAACTTACAGACCTTTACCCATAAGGACCAAAATGGAATCATCCTCAGGAATAGCAGCAGCATGGGAAGAAAACAAGAAAAGAACTTTTAAAAATCATCTTGACACTTCAATAAATTTGGGATACTAAAGCCTTACCATGACACTCAACTCTACTCAATGCTCAAGGATCTTGTGATAAGTGAAGGCGTTCGGACAAGGTCTTTCTGATATTTACAGAAATGAACTCACCGTGGACTGAGAGGCAATGATTGACTTTATAGCGAGCCTGCAATATAGCTGGACACCCACATCAACTTTTTACGGTGTTCTGTAGTTTTGCCTTTTTTCCTTTATGTTTCTTGGTGAAGGCAGATTTCCTAAGATTTTAGGGGTAAACACAATTTCTTCTTATCAACAGCATGTGTTGTTCTTGGAGAGTTTTCTCCTCTACACAGGTGCCTCCTCCTCTTTTCTGCCACACGGGAGCCCCTGCCCAGGACTGCTGCTGCTACACCTCTTCCCACAGAGCTCAAAAGGAAATCCATTCTTATTCTTCCTCCTTCCCAAACACAAGAGAGACTCTATAGAAAATTATCCCTTCTGGCCCCAGGGAGTGACTCTAGATGCTGCTGCTCCATCCCCGCTAGGGATGGCCCAGCATTCTCCACACAGCCAAAGCCCTGGTCTTTGACGACTGAGTGGAGCTGACCTCAAAATAAAACTTTAAAGTCTAAAGTTAAGACCATTAAAATTTCACAGAGCAAATAAATCTTGCCAGTTTCTCTTGGTACTATCTTCAGGGATGGCATTTTGTTATAAATGATCATCACTATAACTGGTATTTAGCACCTTTTAACTCCAAGAACACCAAACTTGTGAAAATCTGAAGATTCAAGTAAATCTGCCTCAGATGAATCAGAATAAATTCAACTCTGCAATTAAGTTACCTAAGCATTGGGGATACAGAACAGTGCCGTGGTGGAGGTTCACAGATGCTGGCATGGTGCAACGGCAGAGGTGTCAAGCCCATCGCTGTCAAGTGAGATCTTGACATAGGCAAGAAGGGGTCAAACAGAATAGGCTCCTTGGAAAGATCAGGAACTCTACTGACCTATGTTCAGTAACCAGAGGGAAATAGCACTTGCAGTATGCATGGGAAATAAGCTAATCTTCTGGGGCCAGCAGAGTAACTACAGAAAATTCTTGTTTTATTCCCTGAGAATGAACCAGACCAGAGGCATGGGTGGAAAGTGCTCTTTGAGTCACTGGAGCCTGCCTTGCCGGACTGCTGAGCCATGGGATACAGAAGTCACATCATATTCCTGATAATTCTGAATATTACTGAAAATTTGTGACTGGATTTTCATACATGGAACACATTACTCACCAAGGGTTGACACTTAAGATTTTTTTCTAGTTTAAGTTCCTTCTAACTGCAGTACTACTACCATCATCTTGTTTAGAAGATAAATATTTTAATTTTCAAAGAACTGAATGAAAACAATGACTGCATACTGCTAAACTGAAATATAATCATTTGCCCTCCAGAATAGCTGTCTACACATGTACACAAAAGAAGTAAATAGTTACCTTCATAATTTAGATGGGGGGTATGCAGAAACATCTATATAAATGAGGTAGGTTTTGTTTGATTTGAATCAGAGATTCTTAGGAAAATTCTCAAATGCACAACTGCTAACTTTCAAGAACCACCCACATCCACAGTCAGTGCCTTCTTTCCCCACATCTATTCCCATTCTTCCCAAGTGCACTGACAGCAGGAGCTTCTATTTATATGCTCTGTGCTTCCTATTTAGCTAGGGGTCCCATGTTGTTACCCTAACTCTCTCCCGCTTAGAGGGTACTCCAACAAAATTAATAAGAGCAGCTAACATTCATTGGGCACTTACTATATGTCAGGTACTTTACATGATTATTCACTTCATCTTTTAAGCAGTCCTACAAATTACTTTCTATTTTTATCTCTATCTTGGAGATGAAGCAGCTATGGTTCCAAACCCTAAGCAAGTTGCTCACAATCACAAGACTAACAGACTCATGATTTGAACCCAGGGGTTCTAATGAGCTGGCATGCTTATGCACTAGCATATGGTTCTATGTGGCATGTGGTTTTTCCTACTTCTCTCTCCCCCCAGCCCCATTTTCAACCCCCAAAATCAAGCCTCACTTGTGCACTATGCTCTATCCCTACCTACTTTCTGTGTATTGTCACAATAGGAAGCAAACTCAACACATTGGCAGGAAAGTCCTAATGGCAGATGACCATATGGAGAATGGACTGGGGAGGTGAGAAAGAGCAAGTTTGGAAGACGAGAAACCAAGAGGGTGATTCAGGCAAGAGATATGGTGACCTTAGATGGGTTGTAACAATGGGACTAGAGATCTGTGCATATTTTGGAGATTATTAGCAGGGTGTAGAGCCTGATTGAACATAAATATGAGAAATTGGAAAATGGAGGTGGAAAGACCAAGAATGATTCCTCAGTTTATAGACTTTTAAGATGGGAGAATGTTGATGCCAGATATTAAAAGAGAACGGGAGGAGTAAACAGGTTAAAGCATGAACTAAAGAGTTCAGTGTAGGAGTGAAGATTACAGAGATTGCTGGATGCTCATGAACAACAGGATGTTGGATGAGTAAGTTTGAAGTATGAGAGAGAGAATTCAGTCACGTAGATTTGGTCATATCAAATATAATTACGGAAGAGAATGATATTGGTCCCAATCCAAACTTTGGCTCTAATTTTAGATAATTCTTCCACTAAGAAGGTCAACAAACTAAATCAGCAACATGCCTTCTATATCTGATGAGTATATCACTCATCTTCTTATGAGGCAATTGTTTTAGAAACATAATTTCCAGCAATACACACAGGTTTAAAGATATAACTGCTGTCTACATATGCTATCAACAAACCTCTGAACCAACTTTTCTACTCAAGTTAATATTTTTTAAATGTTGCCTTCCTAACATATTCTTTAAAATATACCTGTGTTCTCTCGTCCTTTATACACATACACACACACACAGACGTATGTATACACACATAATTAAATGTAAGGGTTTGTAGCTTCTCTTTTTTAATAAATCCTATCAACATTTCTAGTAACAAAACAAGTTAGCATTTTTAAATTACAAGGTATTTTTTTAAATTGAGAAGAGAGAAACAGTAAAGGTTTAAGTTAGTATACGTAGAGAAATGCTCATTTCAGGCTGCTGGAATGTGCACACGTGTATATGTATTTGTGTGCCTGTGTACGCCTGCAGGTAATGTGTCATGTGTGCCTGGTGATGGGTGCGTGGTGTAATGTAAATAGAATCTAGCTATTTCAGAAAGAATTAGTCACATGATTCAGAATACTCCCAACAAGGAACACTGCACCACAATTTATTACCTTACTGATGACACTTCAAATGCAATAAAGAATCCAGTAAATCAGAGTAATTGATAATTCAGGGTCATTTGAAGTTCAGCTTCTCATTATGTAATAATATGAAAAAATATAGAGAGGTAAACATTTACCTTCATTCAGAACAGTATACTTCAACACCTTGGAATCACCCATTTACAACTGAAAGCAGAAATAGAATGTTCAACAGAGGCTGGAATTTTAGGCTGGTATTCTAGTGTAACTAAAATTAATTCCCATATTCATTAAAACTGAAGGTGATTTCTTCCACTGTATCACATAGAACAGGGGAAAATATGCACTGAAAGTAATTTGTGTTCTAAAACTTTCACTAATTCAGACTGACATATCTTCCAGATAGTTGCTATTTGTAAAGTTTTCCTTTAGATGAAATGTTCTAATAGTATTTTTATTAATATTAAATGATAAAAATAGGCTAATAGCTTACCAAAGGTTTTATTTTATCCCTTGAATATAAAAGTAGCTTCAACTGAAGTAGACTTTTCTATTACAAATAAAGTAATAGATGCTATTATATAAAGTCCCTTAAGAAATGACTCCAGAGATATCAATTGAGTGCATAATTGATGCATCCTTTCTACTAGTTACAATTAAGTCTAAAAGATAAATTGTCTTAACTAAAATTTTTCTAAAAGACTGGCTCAATTAATAAATGAGTCCAAAAAAGCCTTTCTATTTGAACCTGGTATGTTAAATTCTAGGGGAAATGAAATTGGTGGTTTAAAACTGAAGTGCATATTCAGCATTGGAAAACATACCTTCCACTTATTAGCTCAATTCAGAATGTCAAAAACTGCCTAATCAGCAAGGACCTGGATGGATGTCATTTGTAACTAAAATTACCCATTTATTAACCCACAGCAGCGTCACTAAGAGCACTGACCACTCTAGACATCTAACAGGAAGGCTGGTTCCTGACGCCACATACTTGCCTCAAAATATTTTAAAATCTTTAGTAAAACAAGTTACTTACAAGCCAACATTTGTTTTTCTATAATGTTCAAAAAAAGGACATGAAACTTAGAGTTTAGCAATCCAAGCATTTCTTTGAGTCCTTCTCCTCAGTCACAGTTTGGACACCAGCAGTTGCAAAGCCAAATAAAAGCATGGCCACTGCTAGTCTGCCATGGATTTTTTTTCTTTTCTGTATTTATTAAAACACTATAAAAGTGGTTACTCTTAAGATACCAAGGTAGGTGCAGACTTAAGTACACAATTTTGAACTAGCAATTCTTCCTAGTTTGCATTTTCCCCATAATAGACTTCCAACTCTCCACTATCCCCTGGCATGATTTCTGGTCATTATAACCTTATGCATCCTTGTACTATATCCTCTTAATGTATATTTCTTGAGCTAATTGTAAGTATTATTTAGTTATTTAATTTCCTTTGGGGAACAATTTCTTTTATACAAAGTATGCCAAATTCTATCATTATCCCTAGTGGCACTTATTTATATGCAAACTGTATTTTTCCTTTATTGTATGTAGAGTTTTAAAGCCAGGGTTCTGAATCTAGGGGTCACAGAGTACTCCGCAGAGTGAATTTACCAGATGTCTTCTGAAAAACATGCAGAATTTTACTATTATGTGAAAAATACACAAAGGTGGTAACATTAAGTTATCAATTGCTTTCAGATTTTTAAGAATCTCTGTCCTCAAATAGTATCAAATGAACAATGGAACACTTTATTCGTAAGGTGCTTGTTTATCCAGGAGCTCTTTCCAAAGCTGAGAAGAATCACAGCAGGCCGGAACAGGTGAGGTGCCCTTGCTCACTGGTGAGTGGACCATCTGGGCTCTCCTCTGAGAAAGTCTGCATTGGACCAGGGAGAACTTCAGGGCCTGGGCTGGGTGCAACTTGACCCTACCTATCAGGGCTTGTGTGTAAATTGGAATTAGTCCCTGGGTTTCTTTCTCTGGAAAAACTCAGCCCCATGGGTCATGCTTGGCTACTGAACATGGACTGGGTTTCAGTTCCCAAAAGACCCCTTGCTTGGGCACCTTTGTGCAGCACACAAACTGCATAGTTGCTTGGGTCTAAGACAATTTAAAGAGTTTTCACATCCCATTACTCTTCAGGAAAGGGGCTGCTGCTGCAAACACATGGCTTCCTGACTTTAGTTCTAAGTTTCATTTGAGAGTCTTAACCTGTCTATACCAATTAGGTTAATATGAAAAGTCTTCTGATGAATTAGCTTTGTTTTCCTGCTTTTTAATAATTAAGTAGCATGCATACACACACACACAATGTAGAGATGCCTTTTATAACACAATTTTAGTTTAATACAATGACAAACGGAGCTTGAAATTAGACCTTGGCCAGAATCACTTGTGCCCACTTACTATCTCTATTAATTCTGAGTCTCAGTTTCTTAAATCTTTTGTTTTGAGTATTAAGCAGCTGGACACAGTGCCCAGCACAGGACTAGCACAGTGTAGGTGTGATGCTAGGTATTTCCTCCTCATCATCGATCAGTCAAGTGCCTATCACTGCTACCTGAACTCTCCCACAAACCAAATGTAAAATAAATTTGAAGTTTCTGAAATAGTAACTGAGTTTGAGTCCTGATGTTTATAATAAACCTAATGTATGGTAAGGATGATACCACTGGTGAGCATGGGGAGAGAGGGAGGCAGAGAAGATGATAGCAGCTCAAAAATGGTGATAAATAATTTAGATATCTTTATGGACTCCAACCTTACACAAAAATCAATTCCAGGTAGTTTGCAGATAATTTTTTTTAAAGAAAACTTGGGTATTTTTTGTTTTAAGATTTATTTATACAAGCACTGGGTACAGTCAGAAGCGCGGGAGGGTGAGAGAATTCACCAAGCCAGAGCGGAGAGCAGAGCAGGCAAAAGGACCGAAGTACACTGCTGAGGGGAGCAGTGGGCGCGGCAGGAGAGGTCTGTGTGCCATGTGGGACCCTCCTCCAGTGGCCGGGGAGCAGCAGGGGAACCAACCGGCACTGCAGAGGCTGCAGGCAGCTTCGCAACCCAGTGCTCAACCACTGCGCCACCAGGGAGGCCCCAGGTAAGTATTTTCTTGATGCTGAAGAGGGCAAAGATTTCTTAAATAGGATATATTTCTAAGTAGGAAAAAAGTTAAAACCTGCACGAAGTCAAGAATTTCTGTTCTTCACTTACAGTTAAGATTAAGCGAGAAATGGCAGTGGAATTCAGTAAAGTGATTTGTGTATCTGAAATACATGAAAAAAATCCTACAAATTAATAAGAATGTACACAGAATACCCAACAGAAATAAAAGTGGGCAAAACATTTGAATGGGTGCTTCACAAAAGCTCAGACCTCATACTGAATAGTCATTAAGCATCAACTTGAATGGTCATCAGAAAAGTACAAATTAAAAATATAAAACAGAAAACCAGAGTTGGCAAAGATATGATGCCACTGGAATTCTCTTACTTCTAATAAGCATGTGACTTGATACAATCACACTCAAAAACAAGCAGTATCTACAAAGAGGGAAGAGCACAAGGGACTGTGGGGATGGGTCAGGGGTGCTGTGGTGGTGGAAGCATACAGGGACTGTACCTGAGTGGAGAAATCAGTTACTGTACAAAAATGAACAATGATGTAAGAAAATAAATTTAATATAAAAAAATAGTGTGCAGAACTGTGGACTCCAGGAAAGTGTAGGCCTGCAGCTGGGCTATTAGAAGCCACCAACTGCACAATTCTCTTTTGGAACTAAGTAGAAGAGAGGGAAGGCTCCGCCATCAAGGTTACTGTGGGTCCCCGGAAAGTGTAGGCTTGCTGGCTCGGCTGTTGGAAGCTAGTAACCCCAAGATCTCCTTCTGAAGTGAGTAAAGACAGAGGGAGAGCTCAGCGAAGATTAAGACAGGCATGGAGGAGAAGAGACCAGCAGCATATAGAGACCCCGTGATCTTCAGGCACAGCGCCCGTCAACCCATCCACAGCATTACTATACTATCTATCTATAGGACACTACACAAAGAAAAATACAAGTACACATTTATCTCCAGTGTGCACAGATAATTCTGCAGGACTGATCACATACTGGGTCACAAGACATACATCAACAGTTACATTAAGATCAAACCATACCAAGCATCATCTCTGATCATAAAAGCATCAAACTAGAAACAAACCATGGAAAAAAAGCAGAGTCCTTCCATTTCATGGAGATTGAAACCTATACTACTGGAAGACCACTGGATTAAAGAGGAGATCAAAGAAGAAATTAAAAAATGCTTTGAGACAAACAACAATGAGGACACAACTTTCCAGAATGTATGGGACTCAGCAAAGCAGTAATTAAAGGACAGTATAGAGCAATACAGGCTCACATCAAGAAACAAGAACTCAAAGAAACAAACTACTCTTCCATCTCAAAGAACAACAACAACAAAAAAAAAAACAAAAACCAGAAGAAGAAAGGAAATAAAAAAAGCAGAAATAAAATAGAAGTTTAAAAAAAAATCCAAAAGATCAACAAAATCAGAAGCTAGCAATCTGGTTCAACAACCGTGGAAACACTGTGTGGAGGACCCTCAAATTACTAAAAATGAACCTACCACATGACCCAGCAATTTCACTCCTAGAAATCTACCCAAAGGACGCAAAAACATTAATTCAAATGGACACCTGCACCCTTATGTTTACTGCAGCACTATTTACAATAGCCAAGACATGGAAACAACCCAAATGCCCAAAAACAGATGAATGGACCAAGAAGATGTGGTGTATATACACAATGGAATACTATTCAGCCATCAAAAAAGATAAATTCATGCCATTCACAGCAAAATGGATGCAGCTGGAAGGGATTATGCTCAGTGAAGTAAGTCAGAAGGAAAAAGAAAAATATAGGATGGTTTCACTTATAGGAGGAACATAGGGGAACCAAATAAAGGATCGGGGGGGGGGAAATAACAAAAAAAATGTCAGGCAATTGTAAATCAGAGACATTGGGGGGGGAGGGGAGGAAAAGGGGGAGGGAGCAGAACATGGTTGGGAAGAGCACAAGGGACTATGGAGATAGTGCATGGGTGAAATGGTGGCAGGAATTCTATGGGGGTTACACCTGAGAGGAGAAAGCAAGCATTGTACAAAAATGAACAATGATGTAAAATATATATAAATAAATTATATTAATAAAAAATAGCGTGCATGTTCACCAATAAAATGGATAAACCGGTACTTTCTGAAAATACAGCAATGAGAAGGAACAAACCACAAGTATTTCTAAGCACAAGTGCAATGGTCACAAAAAGTCAAGAGAATAATTCCTACATTTACATGAAGTTCAAGAACAGAAAAACCTATGGTGTTAGGAGACAACTGGTGTTGGAGTGGAAAGAAAAATCATTTGAATTGGACACTAAGTATCCTCTGGGGGCTGGTACTGTCCAATTTCTTGATCCAGCTGTTGGCTATACAGGCATTACCATTTTTATTTCAAGCTGGCAGAAAAGTAGTTAATGTAAGTGGTGGTACATTAAACAAGTGACAGCAGAGTTCCAGGTGACTATCTCAGTGACATTTAAAGTATATTGTGTAGTGACTCAAACACGAAGATAACAAGCTGAAGAGCTAAACTTAGAGGCGACTTTCATGGTCAAGAATGGCCATCAAGAAGCGAACTGTAAATACACTGCCTTCTGTACAGACTTGCAGAAACAAAGAATTCTTAATCTTATAAACTGCTTAAGATTGCCAGACTATGGGTATGAGCTCACCACGCCAACACACACACACATACACACACACTAGGTAGTTACATATTTCCTGCAACTCTATCATTTCCCATCTGAGGAAACTGAGGTCCAGAGAGGCTAAGTCACTTTCACAATTCATAACTTCAAAGACTTGAGCTAGAAGCCTTGACTAACAACTCATATTTCAACACCAAATGCATTCACAGCTCACAAAAACATGCTATATCCTCTTTGGGATCCAAAAACTAGCTCGAGATTTTTTGTTTGTTTGTTTGTTTGTTTGTTTTGTTTATACATGCACTGGGTACAGTAAGAAGCGTGGGAGGGTGAGAGAATTCACCAGAGCCAGAGAGGGGAGCAGAACAGGCAGAAGGACCGAAGTACACTGCTGAGGGGAGCAGCGGGTGGCAGGAGAGGTCTGCGCGCCATGTGGGACCCTCCTCTGGTGGCCGGGGAGCAGCCAGGGATCGAACCGACGCCGCAGAGGCCGTGGGCAGCTTCGCAACCCAGCGCTCAACCGCTGTGCCACCGGGGAGGCCCTAGCTCAAGATTTTTGAAACGGAACTGGCTTAGCTACATTATGCTTTGAGTTACTAATCAAGTCTGAATATTTAAAAAGTAAACTGCAAGTATTAAATATAATTACAACAACTAAGATCTAAGCTTTGGCCAAGCAGTACTTTTTTGCTGACCTAATCAATTCTTTGCATAGTTTACTTAACAATGGCAGGAAGAGGGCAGGTTTTGAGATGATAGGTCAGGAAGTTTTTAAAAAGATAATGCCAACATTTTCATGGGAAGTCTTGACCTTCTAATAAAACATACTGGCAAGAGGACATATGAAAAGCTTCCTAACCATAACCATATTAGATTAGAAGGAGGGGAGGGAAAGTTTCTACCACTTGAAAATAGAACAAACCATAGTACTATGGATTTAATTTGAAGGTCCACAAGTTATGCACACTAGATTCACAAAATTAAGCTGGAATCACCTTCACAAAAGAAAAGAGACAATGGCTGTGCCTTAGTGTAAAGCTTTATTTGCTTTAGGCCTCAGTATCACACCAGCATCCTGACTTTCTGCTGTTATTCATCTGGACAAGATACCTTTTCACCACAACTACTATGAAGCACAGGATTTATTGCCATAATGAAGTTCTCTCAGATCTCTGTTTTCTCTGCAGAGGATAGGAGGAAAGGCGTTCATCTCACCAGGCAGCTTATTAGGATTAGCACTGAATAAGACACCACGGAATGTCAGGCCTATCAGTTACTAAACATGCATCATACAAACTTTGTCTTTGCGAGAACCTCTGCTCTGCATTTGTCATCCACCTGAATAATTAACAAGTACATGCTGCCTGCCAGCAGCTTAGGGAATTAATTTCCCCAGATTAAATGCAGATCACGTTCACAAAACTCAGACCACACACACACTACACTCCTACCTTTCAGCCACTAAAGGTACAGCACACATTGCACAGTCTCCAACTTGAACGTGAATTAAAACTTAAGGATTATAAATTCGGGTGAGCAGTAATTTAAATGTCATTTTGATGGTCAATGGTCATTTGTTTAATGTCCCAACACTCACACAAACTAGTTCTCTGGCAGCTTGAAATAAAGGTAATGCATCAATTGTATATAATCACTATTTTTTAATCTGTATGAACAACTGTATATTCTAACAATTATCTCTCAAAAGCTTTCAAAAAAATTCTAATGCACAACCAAAACGAGATACATATATGGTAAGAGGGAACCACCAAAAATTAAAATAAAGGTCAGTTTGAGGCTTTCAAAAGTGAAATAGCAGTTGCAGTTAATTTGTACATTCCTATTTTCATTTTACACTAACAATATTTCTTCACCAAACAACTAAGGACAAAACGCGTGGTCAGTAATGTCAAAAGAACATCAGGAACTTTCAATTGAAACCCTTCACTGTTGATATACTGGACTACATTATATAAAATAGAAGCATTTAAAAAAGATTGTAAAGTGAGTAACTTAAATTTTAAATGCATCATTTTAAATTCTCAACTTGCAGTCTTTTTTTTTTTTTTTTTCATTGTATTTACGTAGGTAACACTGGTTTACGGCACTGTACATGCTTCAGGGTGTAGGGTCACATCTTTTCAGATGTATATCACCACATCACACCCACAGTGCCAAAGAACCCATAGCCCTCCACCACAGTCCACTGGGCCACCTCTACACTTTGCTCCCCTCTCCCATTCACCCCCCTCTTGTAGCCTCAGTTCTGCAGTCAGATTTCCGCAGTTTGCTTTGGTTTGGTTTTGTCTGTTCCTTCATTTTCTCTATATTCCACATGAGTGAAACCATCTGGTATTTGTCTTTATCCTTCTGACTTATTTTGTTTAGCATTATCCTGTCTAGTTCCATCCATGTTGTCACAATTAGTAAAACTTCCCCTTTCTTTATAGTTGAGTAGTATTCCATTGTGTGTATATATGTCTATATGGGTTTTACATATGTATGAAATAATTTTTTAAAGGAAGAGATTAAAAAATAATTTCATCTCTTAATGAAATATTCATTTAAAAACAAGTAACTTCAGGCAAATACACCACTGAATCCTTGATTTCAACATGTTGAGGGTATGTTTCCAGTGTTTGCCACATCATTTTAATCCACTCATCTACTATTGGGCACTTATGGTTGTTTCCATAACTTGGTTATCGTCCACTATTGTGTTGCAAGTAACACAGGAGTGCATATAGTCCTTCAAATCAGTATTTTTGCATTCTTCAGGTAGACACCTAGCAGTGAGATTGTGAGATCACATGCAGTATTTTGAGAAACAGCCAAACTTTTTAAGTTCCAGTTATTTATTGCCCATATATTGATAGCTGGTGGCATAATGATAGAAATGAAAATAGGTTTTTTTCCCCCAAACATGTAAATTTAATGGAGGCTGACAAGGTTTATGATTTACAGGCATGTGTTTAACTGTACTGCTCACCTCTGGTTCAGATCCTTCTTTCCACTGGTAGCCACATTCTAGAGTACCCTCAGCTATGGAGAGGCTCACTGCTGTTAAAGATGGTAAGAATCCAGAGATCTGAAGTCCTTACAACATCATCATAAAATTCATTGAATTGTGAAGACAGCTTTGAATATAAACCTCTTCCTTATTTTGGTATGTGAGTACATTAGGGATTTATTTAAAAATTCTCTTACTTCCAAGGAAACTGATTTATGTTCATATACTAAGTTTTCCTTAAAAATGACATACTTTAAACCTCCAGAACTTTAGTCTAGTCAAGGAAATGCCTTTACCTTGTCACTTGAACAGTATATTTATGTGTATACAATAGTCAATGTTTGCATAAAACTAATGTCTCCCTCAACTATCAATAGTATGTTGTTAACTATCAATCTTCCTCAACTATCAGTAGTATGTACAGTTAACAATATAGTCCTGTCTTCTAAATCTCTCATGAAAATACTTATTTCTAACAAAAAGATAAATTATCACAAATTTACTATTTCTACTTTTAAAAAGTTAACCAGATATGAATAAATTTCCAATTAATTTATTCAATTATTTGGATCAGCAAAAATCTAATTCAAAATATGTATTGCAGTGAGGTAAGATACTACTTTATAGCACTGATGCAACCATTTGCAAAGAAATTATTAGCTGCTTTAGCTCCCTAATTATTAACAGTTACTTTACCAGAAAACAAATATCCTGCATCAAATTAACACAATGTTAAGTTTGGCTTGATTCTAGGAGAAATGTTAGACTTGAACTCCATTTTTAATATACATTAATATATTTTATATATAATACAGATTTATATATATTAAAACATTTTATATCTGTAACATTTTAATAAAAGGAAACTATATGCAATAGCCATTTTCTCCAGGTGCCCATACCATATAAATATATATATATATATATAATGATTTTGTCACTCTTACTAAAATTTAAATGGAAAATACTTGGCTTTATCCATAGCCAGGACTGAGCTCTAGCTGCGGTGTGACTATTGTGAGACAACTCAAATTGAGGCCCTGGCCCCATCCCTTGGGCACTATTCCAGGTAATGCTAGAATCTTGTGAAATGCATGGGAGATTAGCAAATTAAAAGAAGTGACAAACCTCCTCAGCAACTTCTCTAACTCTTACAATAACCCCAGATGCCTGCCTATTTCACTGGGCCATACTAAGAGGAGAGGTTATTTGGTATGATAGGAGAAGAGACGAGAAGGTTGTATTTCATTAAAAATGGTTGGAGGAAAATAATAAAATATCATTCAAGGTCAAAGATTGGAATTCATTTTAGATCAAAATAAGGGATACTTGTTACAAAGTGGCAGGAGGATTTATAAATCTAGGTTTTTATAAATCTAGGATTTATAAAACTTAGGTTTTAAGGAATTGTGCTTGACAGCATTTATTTCCTTTTGTTCTATGTCTTACATTAATTACCTACCTGATAATCTCTGCCATTTCTTTATAACTGAAATTGTAACTCAGTGAAACCCTAACTTAATAACATCCTAAGTACACTGTTAACCTTTTTCAGACAATAATCCCACACAGGAATCCCCAAACCCTGATTTTAAGCATTTTATCACAGTAACTGTAATAGAACAGTGGTATTTTATTAGTCATTAGAACAAGCAAAATCTGCTTGTTCTGTGTATTATATATGTGTATATTATATCTGTAACATTTTTTAATGAAAGGGAACTATATACAATAGCCATTTTCTCCAGGGGCCCACATCATATATATAACATTTTTGTTACGCTTACTAAAATTTAAATGGAAAATACTTGGCTTTATCCCTAGCTCAGCCGGAACTGTAGCTACAGTGTGACCACTGTGAGACAACTCAAATCATACCAATCTACTGGATCATACTAATCTACTGGAAACGAAATCAGACCCTGTCAGCCTACCTGTGAGGTGGTCTAGTCCAATCAAGACCCAATGGCCTAGAAATCTTCATACCCAAATGGGATGAAATAGAAGCTTTTGCTTCATAGCACTGAGACTAGTATATGTCATTTATGTCCCAAAGAAACAAGACGGCTGCACTGTAATTAAATAAAATAAGCAGAGAGAGTCCTAGATATTGAAAGTAGTTATGCTAAAAAGAAAAAAAAAAGAAACAAAAATGAGGGGGGTAAGAGAAAGAACAGTAATTGTTAATAAAAAGAAGACAGGGTAGCTATGGAGACCATATGGAAAAGCAGAGGATTTCTAATGACAGGTCACAAGTTGAAATCAAAATGAAGATATTTTTGAGTTAGCAATAAAAGAAGAATAAACTAGAGCAGTTGAGCAAAGAGACAAACTAGCAAAAAATTAAAAGTTTTAATGAAGTAACATGTTTATTTTAAAACATTAGGAAATTTTTGAAGAACCAAGGATAACCTCCAACATTAAGCATCTAGGAAGAAAATAAGACACAAGAACACATGAGGAATTAAGAATTTCGTTAAAATTATTGTCTGAGATTAACAAAGGAGATCAGTTTTAGAAGGATAAACTGAAAAACTAGGAAGATATGCTGAGTAACTGGGATTCAGCACCTATTCCATGGAAAATATCAGTATATTGTAGAGACAAGAAAAGGAAGTAGTGGCATAATGCATGAAAATTCAAATTGGAAATACCTGGCTTTGTGTCTGGAACAGACCTACCTTGAACTGCAGTGTGACTATTGTGACTGTCTTGAGACAAACCCAAAGCAGGCCCTGGCCATAGGGCCTTGAGGTCTGGATTAAAAGCTCAAAATAATACCCTAACTACTGGATTAAAGTCCAAGAAAAAAATTCCATTAACACTGCAATAATGAAACACATAATCGTATACAAATAAAACTGAAATACTTTTTACTTGTTAACTTTTAAATTAGAAAACGTAAAGAAAATGACCATTAAACCAAAACAAGTATGTGTGCATTTTACTGTAATATACTCAGGAAAACATAATTTCCTTATGATTACTTACTCAAGCTGTTCTTTAATCCATATGACCAATTAAATAAAGCCACCAATAAGCATTCAGCTCAAAAAACAGATACATCATTTTTTAACATGTCCAACCCTGCTTGAGGATCTATAGCCTTTCTGAGTGTCACAGAAAAGTGTAATAACCTTGTGCTGTGTGTGTAGGGGAAGCATGTTTGTAAAATATGCCAAGAGACAATATGCTTTCTACTCCTAGGAGACTGTTGGTAAATCTTTTTTATGAGTACATTATGAGGTGAATAATTAACACTTCCAACTGAAAGTTGACTACCATCATAATATTTAGTCAATGAATTGTTACAGCTGAGTTTTAACTCATATGAAAGTAACTATAATACTTTCAATTGTAATAATACTTCAACATAAATCTAAAATAAAAGATAATGAATTCAGCTCAAAATGTCTGTTCACACACCAATGTTGCCTGTTGTATTAAAAAATGAAACAATATCAACATAAAATGTCTTTTCACAAGAAAAACTGCATACTTATTTTAATCATTCGACTTCTGTGGTATAAATCTGCTAGGGGGAAAAAAAGGAACTCTACTTGCATTAAAGATCCACAAACCTTTTGGTGTAATCACATGAGTAGCCCACTGGGGCCACTGTGGATGAATCATTTCATGGGAATTGAGAATAGATATTCCCATGTAAATGAGAAAAGTGAGCAAACTGGTGAGTTTCATACAAATGACCAATGAATCCTTACCTTCTGGAAGACACTATCATCCTTTTGGGGGTGAGGAGACTTGATGGTGTAATTAGGTAACTGTGAATAAAGAATGACTCCTTTTTCTCTTCCTCACAGTATTTTTCAAGGCTATTATATTTCAGAAATTTCATTTTAAACCTAACAGGGTAACTGGACTATTAAGTGAACAAAGAAATAATTTTAATAATCAAAACACACTTGTCCATATAGGATCTGTTTCTACATTAAATAATGTCTTCTCACCCTCTTTCTTCATCACTAGAAAGAACTAGAATACAATATTTCTTGAAATATTGATATTTCTTGAAATATCTCATAAGTGGTACCAAAGAAACAGCTAAGGAATAACGAAGCACAGAGTAATTTTCATATGCTGACACTTTGCACTTTTCATATGCCAAGGAAGTAGACTTTGTGCTCAGGAAATCATTGATTCTAAAGTCTAAGGCCTGTATCTGGGGGCCCTGACCAGGGTCCCCTGGTTGGTCTGTACCCCTTCCCAGGCTAATGAGTCCTGCTCCCAGCCACTCCCTGAAATCCAGAGTTCTACAATAGCCCCTGCTGTGCCTCACGGGATTTCCTCATAAAATGGGGCAGGCAGTCTAACTCACCACTGTGTGCTAACCCCTTAGGTTGTCACACAATGAAAATAACAGAAGAGTCTTAAATTTTTTGAGGTTCCTAAATCCCAGACCTGGCCATTTTCTCTAAATGAGAGGATGACTAGTCAGTAAAGAGCGGTTAAGATTTTGAAAATACTTACTAAAGCTTATATGGACTGTACATCCACACCCACTTTCCCTGCATTATTTCCCCTGGAAGTAAAAGAGACCTCCATCATCCACTCCTACTGAAGCAACAATTCTAAATGTAAATAAATGTATGCCATGTTAAACCTACTACAGGAAGGTAGAGAATTATGAACTAGGAACTCCCATTGTCCTCACTGTTCAAGAACATTATTATCTCCTTATCTGGACTAAGACTTTCATAGCTATTGCCAATATAGTTACTACTTCTAGTAAGATCTAGCTGGGCACCTCACTTTAATGGCCACATTTTATTATCTCTATCCTAATGATTGCCTAGACACTTCATCTCTTTCTTTGTTATTGGGGAGAGGAAGCAAATTCACTTCAAGTAACAATAGCTACAATATGCAGAGTATTAAATGTCAAATACTATGCTAACTATTTTAAAACAAAGCATTTAAGCCTGACAAAACTATTAGGCAGGCATTATTACTTGGATTATATTAATGAGGAAACAGTCTGAGAAAAGTTCACTAACAAGTCTCATGTCAAAACGGCAGTAAGCAACAGAGTGGAGATCTTAAAACTTGGGTCAGTGCTACTTATCTTAAGTAACTGCTCATTTGAGTTCTAGGGTCAAATGCTACATAATGGAATTTTGATAAATATAGCTCATTCCAATCATTCAGATCTTACAAGATATAATTTACAGGAGAGAAACACCTAATCAACAGAGGAAAACCTAAGTGGTAGATTATGCGATAATGAAGAAAGAGTACAAAGCAGGGTTTGGAAAATTCTTTTAGATCAAATAGTCACAAAGTCTTCAGGAAACCTAAGTTTTCCAAAAATACTGAACAGTCTTCCAAAGTCACAGAAGCTTTTTCCTTTTTTAAAACGAATGCCTTCCTATGCCAATCAAAGCCACAATGAGTTACCAGCTCACACTGGCGAGATGGCCTGTATCAAAAAACCTGGCAACAACAAATGCTGGAGAGGATGTGGGGAGAAAAGAACCCTTACACTGCTGGTGGGAATGAAAACTGGTCCAACCACTATGGAAAGCTGTGTGGAGGACTTCAAATTACTAAAAATGGACCTACCCTATGACCAGGCAATTCCAATCCTAGGAATCTATCCAAAAGACACAAAAGGATACCTGCACCCCTATGTTTATTGCAACACTGTTTTCAACAGCCCATGGATATGGAAACAACCCAAATGCCCAAAAACAGATGAATGGACCAAGAAGATGTGGTACATATACACAATGGAATACTACTCAGCAATCAAAAAAGATAAACCCATGCCATTTGCAGCAACAGGATGGAGCTGGAAGGGATTATGTTCAATGAAATAAGTCAGAGGGAAAAAAAAAAGTATCAGATGGTTTCACTGATAGGAGGAACAAAGGAAAACTGAACAAAGGGTCTGAAAAAAAAAGACAAAACTTGCAGGCAAATTATAGAACTGAGACATACAGCAGGGGAGGGGTGAAAACAAGGGAGGGAAGAGCACAAGGAACCATGGTGATAGTTCGTAGACAATTGGGTACTGAAAAATTTATATCTGAGGGAATTATATCTGAGGGAAGAAACCAAATATTGTACAAAAATAAACAACTATGTAAGAAAATAAAAATGTTTAAAAATGAAAAAAGCTAAATAAACAAAAACACCCCAAATCCTTCCTGATGTGCTTCCTCTCTTCTTAGGTCTTCTCTTCTTATTACTAGGCCTTCCTTGTCTATGGAAACAGATTAAGATTATTACAATCAATATAAATATTTCAAAAAACACAAATGAGAATGCAGTATTTGTAAATTTTCAATCAGGCTTATGTCTCAGTTCTCACTCAATATTCTTTGGATCATCCACAAGCCAGTCAGTCAAGACTATTTACTGAGAACCAACTGTATTTATAACACTTCTTTCCATGGATGCTTTAACAGTGCTTATTTCTCACTGGCATGTCCAATCATTGGGGACAATTGATCTTTTAATAAATCTTTAAAGAGAAATCATTGCAAGTTCGGCCTTTCAGGAAAAAGTTCTATAAATCAGCCTCAGGTAACAATGTAAGTTTGCCCTCCCGAGCATTCCATTTTGCTAGCACCAAAATAACCCAAAATACACAAGTGTGCCCCAAGGACTGTCATACAAAGTGGTTCAATACAGACTGATTCATGGACACCCAGAGCTGCAAAGTGGTGGTTGCCCTTGGCTGTGAGACTAGACAACAAATACTATCCAATTCCGTTGACTAAAAGAGGGGGTAAGCAAGACAAGTCACATCAGCAGTTCAATTAGTACTGAACAGCAGCAAACCTGGATCCAGTTTAAACTACACCTGCAAAAGGGTTTTGCCAGGGAAGGTAAAGGTTTGGGGAGGTCATCTTCAGCATGCAGAAACTATGCTAATGGACGACGAGACTGGGGGGGGGGGGCGGGGCGGTGAGGAGGCCTAATGATTCCTTCTCATTTTGCCAAGTTAGAGAAGTTTCTGTTTACACAAAATAATCTCCTTGCAGTATGTGGGAACACCTCCTCTAGCAACACAAGGGTGGCAAGTTAAAATTGGAGTTGGAACAGCTCCTCCTGTTTGGCAGCTGATCAGCTCACATACACTTTAATACTTGAAAAGAAGCTGGGAAAAAAAGTTGGCATCTTTCCTCTCTCCAACTGGGTAGATATTTCGACCCTCCAGGTCTATACTGACAGCTATGCATTTTTATCTTAAAGGTTCTAAAGTGAGAGCAATGACTTGTCTCTACCACTTGAAAAGCGGGTTCCAAGAAACACTTTGAGACAGAAGAGTTCAACAGGACAAATGTTTTTGGGGGGAATGCTACACTGCATAGCTCCCCTCTAGAATTTCCACAATCTCCATCAGCTCATTAACAATGAGCATCCCTGGCAAAGAAGCCCAATAGCTTAGTTTAACCTAGTATTTACAAAACCACCATCCATTTTTCAAATAATGCCTATTAACAGCCTCTGAAAAATACTTTGGGAAACAGTATTCAGAGAAAAATGGCAGGTAAAAGAGTATCATTTCCTTTGTTAAGCAGCCTGGAGAACCAGAGTGAAGTGGAAAAAAGCTTTCAAAGATTGCAACAGCCTCCTAGGGCTTCCTCTTGCCCATGTTAGAGTATAGCCAGGCCACCAGACCGTTTTCCCTCAAAGTTTCTGTTTATGAGGTTCTTTCTTCTCAAATATTTACCACAACCCCAAAATCCTCTGAGGTGAACTTCAGTTTTGTTTTCTTCAGAAACTTTTGCTAGCTTCCTCTACTCTCTGAACTTGGCTGTTCTGCTTGGGTATCAGGCTCCTCATGGCCCTCACTGCATATCTACTTCCCTATCAGCCACTACTTATCTCTTAACTCTGTGTAGTTACCACAATATTTGGGTCTTCCTTAATTTATGCAAAAAATGAGATTGAATCTCTGTCCCCAGTTCATAAATGTTGATCCCATACTTTATCTTCCCCCAGCAACATTATATGTAACACTCCTGTGGAAGACAGTGTTTTTGAATAGATGTTTATTGCCTAGAAGAGCTGTGTAAGGAGCAGGAATTCAGTGCAAGAGAAGGATTCAAGGTAGTGAACCTTAAAAATATATATATACATGAGGTACGTGTATGTGAGAGAATGTTCTACTTTGGAGGGAGAAAAACATGGTAATCAAAGGAAAGCCTTTTCTGTATAAATAACTATTTCTTCCTTCAGTGAAAAACAGTACTGTAAATAACCCCACAATGGGTGAAGAAAGCAATCTAAACCATCTCCAAATACTGTGTCTGAATCTGAATGCACAATTACCAGCACAGGCAAATCGGGGCTTGAGACTCACAGACAAGACAGGTATTACCAGTACAGTAACAGTCATGGATTTAGATTTGGCAATATAATTCCAGAAGTCTCACACAATTCATTAGAAATACTGGGTTAAGTAATTCCCAATTATTTTCTGATAATAAATCCAATTAACTCAATAAAGAGAAATCTTGATTCTAAAATAATTTAATGTCCCTGTCCCACATTTTACTGGTTTAAGAAACATAAGAAATGTGCCACTGCATATTCATAGCACAAGAAATTCTTTCTCCCTTTCCCTAAATTATATCTACCAGGAAGGAAGCAATACTGAGAAGTAACAGTTTGCTCTCCAAGAATTTGTTTTCTACCTTACATATAAATAGACTTAATATTAGCATCAATTACATTACTCTAAGGTCATTTCATTCAAAGAGAAAAATGTTCTGATAAAAATGCAACTATTCAGATGTCTGACTTGGTTTTGGGAAATCTATTGCTCTCATGGTTTTACTTTGGGAAGGATACTAGTATGCACTTTACCAAAGGATTCCAAATTGACTGATTACCATACATAGGAATGCAGGCACCTCTCCAGAAAAGGAATCATCTCAATATTTTGGGAGCCAAGTCAAATAATGTCTCTAAACTCAGAATAAACAAATTTGGTACTTCTTTCAATTTATCTCTAAGCCCAAAGCCAAATCAGAACTTCTTGCATGTCACTAAGGAAAAAGTATTCAATTAACTCTAGCCTTGAAATTATGAAGCAAATATACATCTAATATTTTCCTGGCTTGTCACAGTTCCATCAGCCAACTAACAGAACTACTTCTTGTATTTTCAATGAAGACTCTGGTCATGAAAAATGGTATATTTCATATAAACTAAAGCCAAAGAGGGCAAAAAAAAAAAAAACTCTTATTGCAATGTTTTGAGCAAAGCAACACTGACTCACTTTAAAACACTATTTAAGGCACTAGAAACTGTAATTAAATCAAATCTTAAAAGTGCTAAGCAGAAGAAAAGTGTTAATTAGTAGATTAGTAAAAATACCATTTTTAGAGTGGAAAAGCTTTCTTTTACACTTTTAAGCATTTGCAAAAAAAAAACATTTTGATAAGGTGCAATTTGGAATATTTATGGAAGCTTGATTTGTACTTTAAGAAAAAATATCACAGCAGCTTTCATCCAATAAGCTTGAGATGCTCTGTAGAATATATTTCCCCCCAAAGTAGAACAATATTAAATAGAATTTAACGCATCAGAGAAAACATTTAAATACAGGCACAGAAAAGAGCATCCCTGGAGAGAATGAACGTCAGCAATAGTCAGCCAACAGGGACTAACACATTTCCAAATGGTGAGTCAAGGGTTAGCACAGTTTGCTCTAGCACCTCTTTCAAAACTTTCTCAAGTGTCACCTTCTCAGTAAGACCAGATCTCTCTGGCCACCCTATTTAAAACCGCAAATCCCACCCCCATCTCTGGGAATTCTCAGTCCACTTTTCTGCTTATTCTCATCTCTATAGCACTTACCCATTTCTCATTATTCTGTATTTGGCCCATTTGCCTTTTGTCTGCTATCCCCACATGAATACAAATACAAGGACCCCAACATCTCCAGGCTGAAATCATGATTGTGTTGCCAGTGCCTGGCACCCAGTAGGTGATCAATAAATAGTTATTACATGAATGCACAACATCAAGCCTCTATTCCAGACATACAAAGTCCTGAACATCCTTCTGTCAGTGCTTGAAATGAATGTAGAAAAACTTTGGTAGAATAAATGTATCGCACACCCAAAATAGTTCTGGTAAAGTTATAGACATTTTAAAAATATGTATCTGCCCTATATATTCAGTTGAAAATACTTTCTTGTAAGGAACACATTGCTATGGATTAATCAGATAAAGATGAAAGTCGAGAATTTTGCCAACAGTGTTTCTTGTTAACATTACTCAGTTATGCCTTTCAGCTCAGTATATTGTATATGAAGGATATCTTGTTAAAACAACTGTTGAAGGCAAGTCATGTCGTATCAGCCACACTCTGTACCCTATGGGAACTCAAATGCTCCAAAGTCTATGTTAATATAATCTTGCTGCGCCGTTGAGCTAAGGCTAAAATCAGTTTTTCAGTGCCATGTAAGGCTTCATAAAAGTACCACATTATCTATATGTCTTCCAGAAATGAAGGAGAGCTGCGGTAAGGATTATGCTGAATCAATTTAGGAAGGTAAATATTGTTAACAAATGCCATAAAATAACCTAGTAAATGATTCCAATCTCCATTTATCTACTAACAAGAAGTCTACACTCTTCTTTATGTAATTGATAACTTGGCATCTATGGGAAAACAAAATCCCCAGCTCAAGGGCTCCAGGTAGCTTTTCAGCACCAGGCTCTCTGATATCTAAAAACAGGATTTTCTATGCAATGCGCTCTATAATTCTGCAATTCTCCTGTAATTATCTTCTCAGAGTGTGAGATCTTATTTTTACTTATCATCAACCTCTATTCATTATGAATTGTCTGATGACCAAAAAAAAAAAAAAAAATGAAGACCCTGGTCTTAAGCTTTATTTCTTGGAGGGGCAGGGGTTGCTAAGACAGAAGTGGTTCTAGAAAAAAGTTTTTTTTTTCCTTAAAGATATTTCAACTCCAATGAGAAATATTTGTGGAAAATATAGATGTTTATTATATATAAAATATGTGCCTGTTTCACTGGCTAAAGATTTTAAAGAGCAATTCTGATTATAGATATAGTTGTATTAAACTGAGAAATTTAAAAACCAAGTTTAATTCAGTATTACTCAATTTTGTGTTCTACCAATTAATAAGATGTCAAACTAAATGTTAATGTTACAAGTTTAAAAAAACTACAGATACTTTCACTCTACAAATGCAGTTTATTAAAGATTTACTAAATGTGTAAAGTCATTTCACTGACAACTCATTACACCATTTGTCTCCCTTAAAAATTTTTGAAGTTAAATTAACTTATGTTTGTAAGTTCTCTTTTCAAGCCATCTCAGTGGTCAATATTAAGCATAAAGGATGCTGTTTTCTACTTTATTTCTTTTTGATTAATAGAAGCTCATGTGAAATGCATTCCAGCATTTTGCTATGACTTGCAGGTACATCAGCGAGACTGTGGCAAGCTCAGGGGAGAGAACCCTGCACTGTTTATACTATGGTAATACCAGCTTCATGAGTTAAGGGAGTGTAGGATACACCTTAGAAATGAAGGTCAAGAAGAACTTCAATAACACAATAACATCTATCAGACTTAAAAAGAAAACATGCTTTCCAAAGGAAACTAAATATTTTCAAATGTGAGCAAAGATGCTCAATATATTCCTAATAACAGAAGCAGTGTCCCTTTCAGGATACACACGCTATTGTTTTTAGTTACTTAACTCAATGAAAATGTAGAATAACCCTATGAAGCTTCCACTAGCCCAGGGATTTTTTTTTTTTTAAATCAAACATTTTTAGCAGTAAGTGCACAAGACCTTGAAATAAGTAAGCCAGAACTCCTGCAAAAACCAGTGCATAAAATCTACCCACAGAATTCCTACAGGAACTGGATTAGCCCTGGGATTCTGGTATTCTGATAATCAACATATCCTTAGGATCACCCTATACAATGGAAGATCTTTTCAAGAGCGGTCTGTATATTGAGGTAGAAAAATAAAATACTACACTTCAATTATTAATTCCAAGGCTATTCTAATTAAAATGGGATTGTTTTTCTTCTTTTATAGTGTTTAGGTGGATGTAGGAATCAACTTAAGGCTATGAATCTTGAAGTTCATCAACAGCTCAGAAAATGTGAATGGGAAACCTCCCAGCAATATGGTAGCTGTCAAAAAATGACTACTAATCACACAAGTTGGTTCTGCCATTAGCAAACACATCTGTACAGTTGTTCTCACGCAGTGATCGATCTTTAAGGAATGATGTGTCACTCCTGCACCATCACCTGCACCACACACTTATTTTTTGGCTCCTTGAATCACAGGCAGCATTTGCTAACAAGTCACAGAGCTGAAGCTCACATATTTGCTGATCTGATCACTAGCTTATGTTAGCCATCCCTCTCCTAAAATGTTAACATGCATTTGTTTCTTATATAGTAAGACATGGATTAAATGTTGGCCATTACTTGTAATGGCTATCTGTAGAATCATTTTAGGCCATCTATTCATGTTCCACAATCTCTGCTTTCTCCCAAGTTCTTCTCGGTACTCTATTGACACATATAATCTTTAAAAGTATTTCCTGAATGAATCCTTTTAGAGAATGTAGGTAATCATGTAAACCACAGTCAGTTTACAGGACCTAACACAGTGATTTTCAAACCACCCAGCCTGCAATTCACTATCATGAGTCAAGAGATCATATGATCCCTCTATCTAAACCTGTGTTTGTTCACATAACTGACCTTAAATAAATCTTAAAACAGTGTTTGTGCATACAGAAAATATATATAGTCTTCTCACTTCCTGACCATAAGAGCCTATCAGCTGGCCTCTGTTTCTCATTAACTAGCTGCACACAGAGGGTAGAAAAAGCCTACACTGTTACTGCTCAGTCCTTATCTTTCAGTATTTTGAAACTATTTTAAATGCCAGATCCAAATTCCTCTCTTCTTCAAGTTCCCATCAGTCTTATCCCTTCTTATTTCTGGTTAACACTGAATAGAAACTTATTTCAATCCTTTGTCGTGCACAAGCTTGTCATGTCATTCCCCTCTATCAAGGGCCAGTTTAAGTTCCTTCTTCCCGAAGAAGATGTCTACAACTCCTCAGAGCCATAAAAGGTCTTGTCCTTCTGGGCTAGTAGATAATTGAGAAACTCACCCCATTCTAAAGGCAGGTAACAGCACCTTGTCTTATAACGAAATCATCTGTCATATTCTATCCACTGTTCTAATTCCCTTCATACCAAAGAGCACATATGTGTATCACATTATCTGTCCTTTTCAATCGAACATAAGCCCCGTGGTGGCTTGTTTACCACCAGATACCCAGGGCCTAGAACAATGTAGGCATTAGTAGGCATTCAGAAACTATTTCAGTGAAGAAATTATTATTTATCTTATTTCATCCACTGGCCTGACACTTCTTTGAGACTGAGAATGTCTACAGTTTCACATTGAAATAATGATTTCCTTGAAAAAATGAGTATTTGTTCTTGAATGGAGCCAAATAACTTTCCAAGCTACTACATCCTCCTTGGTAGTAATATTTTATTTGGAAAAAAATGGAATCTAAATTGCCCGGTAACTGAAATGGGATATTAAAAGTCAGCAATGCTATCATCATAAATAATCCTGTTATAACACATTCTACTTCCTGTTAGGGTATAAATATAATGAGACTCTTTAAGAGATGGAAATTAGGAAATTTTAAAAATTAAAACACATATTTCTATTTTGTACTTATTTTCTTTTTCTTTTTTTTCCCCTATAAACTAAAATATCAATTGTAAGAGGAGTCACAAATAAGTCTACACAAAAGAACTCAGTGTGCCACGAATCTCATCCCAAAAAGACAGGCACTGGATATTAAATTCATGGCCTATAATTTCAAGGATACAAAGGCAAGCTGTATTGGCTCTGATAGACACCGTGCCATGTGTGTACATTTCTACACAGCCCTGCCAATTCCATCCTGACCCACAGCATCCCCTGCTAGTTCAGTTCTAAACAAAGATTTATGTCAAATTATGTTCTACTTTTGTGGTGTGGGTTAGGATGGGACCACATAACACATGTTCACTTGAAACCTAATCCAGATTGGATCCTGGGTCTCCTGGGGAAAGAGACAAGTCTAGTAGCCCAGGCTGCTCTTTAAGCTGCATAAGCAACAGTGTGTTTGAAGAAATTTCACCTATGTAAAATTAGATTTTCAATTTATTGAGCATTTTGCATCCATATTATATATAGGTTTATCTAAATTTCAAATATAATACTATGTTTTCTAACATACTGCTTTATAAATAATAGTTGTATAATTGAGACTATTTTCTAAATGAAATTTTAAATCCTTCCCCCTTCTGGGGGTGGTGTAGGGTGGGGCAGAGGGGCTTCCAACAATTTGTCCAGAGCATTACAATTAAATAGCAAGACTATTAATATTAATATTTTCCACTGTTAATTTCAAAACAAATGTGAAAGACATTTTTAAAGATGCCAATACAGAATCTCTTCCTCAGAAATCTGATGGAAACACGTAATGTACAGTTCTAGTCAACATAATTACTTCATATTATATTTCTTATTCAAGTAAGTTTCAGAAAATCTATTTTTCAGCTGCTATCATTTTGACTAGGTTGTATGTCACTTAACTTAAATGGTATAAAATTAAGATTCCAATATTTTCTATATAGGTGTTGTCACCTTCCAGTTCCTTAAATGTTAAACAGTGACAACAGCACTAAACCATGTGAGACATTTTAAAATATTATAATTATAAAATAAGGTTCTAGAGTAAGAGAAAGAAATATTTGCATTGCTATTATTGGTTATTTAATAATCTTAATTATTACATTTAATTTTGTGAGTACTATTTCTATAGCTCAACATGATTAAGACTCAACTAAAATATTTATTCTAAAATGTTTTCCTTATGAAAACACTCTGGAATGGCCTATACAACCACTGAATTGGGTCTCCCCTGAAGATGCATGAAGAACTCAAAACTGGTTTATCTCATCTTTTTATGATCATGTAATTATTAACCTAGAAAGGCTTCTTGGGAGAAGAAAGCTGTCCTTTTATATTTAATTCCATTTATGTCTTTTTACCAAGTTCTGTGCATATTCTTAGGTGGAAACTCAAAACTATTAATAACAAAGGTGTTACAAATAATCATAAACCACTAGTTCACCATGAGGTTCAATGCTTGGATCAGAATCACTTGATAGACAGCGAATACATTTTGGAACACCCTTTTTGGGAAATGTGTCATCTGTGTAAATGGGCCATCTGTGTCCATTAGCTAATACAGACAAAATCTATAAAGTGGATTCATTCTGACTTTATTTCTTTTCAGCACACACCAGAAAGATCAACAATTCACTTTGTCTTTCATAATTTTCTAAATTCCATATTAGAATAGACTTCTGAATCCTGATGAAAGTTTAAGAGCATCCATATTGTTATCTAGTTCAAAAAGTAATTATAAATATTCTTTAAAATATTTATATCTTCAGAGCACAAAGTCCCTTTTGATCATTCTTTGTGCTTTATCGTCTTAAATATCTTGTGCTCATGTTTGGCTAAATAGTCACCACTTTGCTCCTAGGATAGACGGAACTAGCCCAGCACTGCATGAATGCAGGAGCAGGTAGAGAAGAATGAAAGCTCAGCTTTCTAACTG
This sequence comes from Talpa occidentalis, assembly GCF_014898055.3. NCBI lineage: Eukaryota > Metazoa > Chordata > Mammalia > Eulipotyphla > Talpidae > Talpa > Talpa occidentalis. Next base: position 49,184,686 of record NW_023601104.1, on the reverse strand, counting down.
GCAGCCCGAGTCTCTGACCCCACGCCATGTGCTATGAGCAGGAGTGATGAAGCTATCCTGACTGCAAGCTACTTTCAAATAATGATGCACAAAGTTAATCAAAAGGGCTTCCCTGTTCAATATTTACCTGCTACTCATTGACAGCCACTGTCTGCATTGCCATCTAGGATATATGGGAAGAGATCAAGAATACTGAGCTCAAACAGAACCCGAGTGCCTTGCTGAAGTATCAGGCACAATGAGAGTAGAATTAAGCTGCTCTTCAAACCACCTCTGACACTAAAGACGTCCGTGTGTGTTCCACAGCTGCAACGCACTGCTCCTTCCTGGAGCTGGAGGCCAAATTAGTTGCTAATAATAAGAGGAATGAAAGAAAGAACAACCACATGAGGGAAAAGAAAAAAGGGAGATATTAGGTATCAAAATATAAACATGGAGGGAAAAATAGTAATTTCCTGTATTTGGGCAAAAAAATAATATTCTCTTCTTGATGTGATCTCCTTGCTTTTATGTACTAGGAAAGTCATATCTATCCTGAAAATTATTTTTCTCATTTTAATACACATTATTTTTTAGCTAAAATGTTGAATAGGAAAACACTGATCTTTTCATGAGCTAGTTATTTAAATGCTGTTTGCCAGTCTGTCAATCAAATGTACCATAGGGGATGCTGAGGAGTCTTCAAGCCCACCTCTAAGGAGAGCTAGGTGATCGCAATGATCACAGAACAATACTCTTGTGTTATTTTTGAAACCATCAGCTAGAGGCCAAGGCTCACTCTGAGACCTTATTCATAGTTATTATCCATAGATCTTGGCAGGTTTTGAACAAGGGAATTTAAGGAAGGCAAATCATTCCAAATGTTAACCTTCATTAACTAATTTTTCCTGAACACTCCCTTAGGAATGGTAAACACTATTTAACTATTGGATACTAGGCATTGTTGCAAGTAGTTTATACATGTTAGTTTACTTAAATAGCACAGCAAACCTGTTAAGACTACTCTCATCATTTCACAGAAGGGGAAAATGGGGAATAGAGAGTTCACATGCCTTGTTCAAGATCTCCCAGCATGCAGTACTTCAACATACTGGTCTCCATCAGAACTCTGGACTTGCCCACTCACCTGAAGTTGTCTCCAGTTACATTTTTCACTCCTGAGTTAATACAACCATTATCCTTCTACAAGCACCTTATGAGAATGCCCACTAACCTGAAGTTGTCTCCAGTGACATTTTTCACTGCTGAGTTAACACAACCATTATCCTTCTACAAGTACCTTACGAGGATGTCTGGAGTGAATAAATGAATAAATATCTTTAAGGAACCTACAATCTTACAAAAATATTGTCTATAAAAATACTCTAATAATAGAAGACTGAGTAACATTTAAGTTTGTATCATGCCTCCCCTCTCCATTTGAGTTCCTAGAAGGTATTTATTTGCATATGCACAATCGAGTGCCACCACACATATGATAGAGTCAATGATGTGTGAGGATTTAATCTTTGATTCTTCAATACTGACTTCCCTTTCTCTCTTTACATCACTCCTCAATCCATTCCATCAGGAAATCCTGTCTGTTCTTGCTTCAGCCGATGTCAGAATCCCATCTTTTCTCACCACCTCCTCGTCTACCCCATTCATATGAGCCAACCTGACTAGGGTAACAATCTCCAAGTTAATCTCCCTCCTTCCACACTTGGCCGGCTGAAGCATATCCCCAGCTAGCTGTCAGTCTGATTCTAGAAAATAAGTTGGATCGCATTACTCAAAAGTCACCATTTTAAGTAGAACAACAAAGGCCTTAGCAGGCGTGCCAGGGCCCTATGTGCTGGCTCCCTGTGGCCTCTCCAATCTGGCTCCTGCTACTGTCCTCCACGGTCATGCAGACCCCATCACACTGGCCTCCCTTGTGATCCATCAACTCTAACCTTCAGAGCCTTTGCAGTGGTTGTAGCTCTACCTATAGCAATTTTTCCTGGCTCTCAGGATGCGCAATGTCCTTACTTCCTTTAAGACCTTGCTCAAATGTCATGATTTGAAATGGGATCCCACCTATTTGAAACTATAACCGACCAGTATTAAGCCCAGCACTCCTCATACCTTCTTAACCATCCATATTTTTGTTCCACTGCACTCACTATGGCCTACAAACTATACTAATCAACTTGGTTTTTAATGCTTACTGTTTTACTACCTGTCTCTAATGCCCTGTAACTTTGAGGGGAGAGCTTTGAGTCTTTGTTCATTGATACATTCTAAGTAATAGTTCTTGGTTATAGCAGGTACCCAATTAATGTGATGGATTAAATTAAGAAAAAAGAGAAAGCATTGTGGTAAAGCAAAGACACAGAGTAAATGCATGTGTTGTGCTAATCAAGGTGAGTAAACATAGTTCGTGGATAGGAGTGAAAAGATAGTGCAGAATATATCAGGGTTGGGGAGGCCAGAACAGCTGGAGCAAGACTGGTGAGTTTTAAACATTAAGATTATAGAGCCCTGAGCAGTGAGAGTGAACAGTAACTATTTTTAAGACAGCCAGGCAGATATTTCTTATTCCCTGGGAGGACATTTCATATACAACAGGATTCAAGTATTCATTTAACTAAATCAAACTGAATAGGAGATAAAAGACTACAATAATTTACATATGACATAACAGTTTAGATAGGGTGGCAGAAAAAGAAACACAGTTTCAAAACAAAGCAGGGAGCAAATGGGATACTCAAGGATGAGTCTGAATGACCAGAAGAATTAAGATAAAGCAATAAAGTGCAGGAAGGAGAGAATCCTTACAAGGAAGATGCTGAGTTCTGTTTTGGGTGTAACTGTGCTATCCTGAAGAGAGAGCCCTTGCCTGGGACATCAAAAGGCCCCACTCTGCAGGTCGACTATGCTGTAATTCTTCAAACCACTTAGTTTTCATGACTCAAGAGGATTTTGGGCTTGGTTGGTTTTAGGTGTTTTTGTCCCTCATGCATAATGGAGACAAAACACAGTCTACTATGTTGCTCCAAGAATTGACAATTGCCATGAAACTGCTTAAAAGTCTATGATGAATGCAAGTGGAGCTTGATGTCAACTGAACACAAGTGGGTAGAAGAACAGCAGAAATATAACTTGAGTTTGGAAAGGAATAGGACTTGAGATAAAACTTGGGATTCATTCATTCGTGGGTGATGACTGCAGCTTAAGGACAAATAAAATTTCCAAAAGGGAAGACCTAACTGCCTCCATGCTGGACAGCAGAGTTTTGCACACAAAGGACACTGTATATGCTTGTTAATGAGTAATGTGCAAACATGACAAACTTCCCTGCTCCATAGATACGGTTTCAAGTTCCTTGGAGTCTTACTCTTTGGTGGAAATAGATTTCAGTAGACTATGCTTGAAGAGAGGATGAATGTTTTTTTAAAGAAAAGCCTCATCCTGCTCCAAAGGGCCAGGGAACCCAGTTGAAAAGGGATGATCTTCTGGGCCAGCAGTCCAGTAAATAGCCACCAAATTATACCCTATTAACTGTGCGAATTGCCCAACTTCCTTAACCTCTCTGAGCCTTCGTTATCTTGAGGGCAAAATGAATATACAGTACCTATTTACTTCAAACAGGGGGTTTGAAAGACAATGGGGTAAATGGGGTGCCTGAAGACCAAAGAGCACCAAAGTTGGAACACATTACTACCTTCCCTACTGATTGAAGTATCACCCCTATTACTGCTTCTGGAAAACCAGCCAGCACCGGAGGAAGAACGGTGAAACTACAACCCATCTTCACTGTGAAGAGTTAAATCTTCCGTGGTCTGCAGAAGGATCAATCTAGTCTCACAGTGAAAGGCTCAGCATCAATGAGTCTTTCCTTTTGATGGCAGAATAATTACAGCTGTATTAATTCTCTTCCGTCTGAATCTTGAAGCCTCACATTTTGGGGACACTCTGTACCACACCAAACGTGTCAACTACACATTTCTCAACTAACCCAGTGAAGGTATTTGTGAACCAACCTTGAGGACAAGGATTCTTATTAAAAAATTACAATCTGTTGGCCCACAATTTTAGTTTTCTAGTCTACCCTTCCCTGAGGCATTTCACAACTACCATGATAAATTTTTTTTTTTAAATCTGCATTCTTTATTCCTTCCACCCTCATATAAATTGTTACTAGCTCTGGGCAAGCAGCACTCAGAAAAAGAGGGTAAACAATCTCGCTAATAGATGAATGTATTGATCACCAATTTCACAAGAGTTTAGAACTCCCCATAGCCTCCACCCTCATTCTCCACTGATTTGTGTCCACACCTCTTCTTTTACAAACATAGTGACAATAACACCACTTTCACTGATATTCACTTGACACTTAGGACAACTGGTAAATTTTTTCCAGGGGAAGAGAATCAGAGCTGCTGCTTCTTTTTTTCTCCCTGGAAGTCGTCAAGCAGTTTGGCAGTCCTTGGCAAAGCAAGGTGCTTCCCTAGAAGTGAGCAAAGGCCTCCCAGGAAGAGCTGTAAATGTGTTCTCCACCAGGAGATCCAGCTATGTCCACAGCACACAGGGAGGGAGACTTTGTGCCTACAGAGACTCAACTCCTGAAACAGCTACGTTCTTAGAGTTGGAAAACAGAAGCAAAGAGAAGAATCAGCAAAAAGACCATGTACCTGTGGTTCAAGGCCAAGGCACACAATTGACTGTGATTCACTCTGTGCACCCCTGATGGACACCCCTCAAGAAAACTATGCCTCCATCAGGCTTATGTTGGTGAAAGTGCAAGTGGTGAACAACTGTTAGCGAGGAAAATAGGCCTCTCCTCACTGGCACCTAGTAAGAAAAAGCAGAGTGAGGACCTTAATATAATCTAATAAATAAATGATTGCTTTTAGTGTTTATTGCTAGGATCCTTTATACCTGGGCTAAGGGCAAGGAAGGGATATTTTATCTTAAATAAGGCACAATTGACATAAATCTCAAGCACTCAAGAGAAAAAAATCCGCACACTGATGTGAATTACAAAGGTCTCAAATTTACCAATGGAAAGTCTTTCCTCACATGCTGGTCATTGAACCAAAATCCTCTCAGGACCCAGACCTCTCTCTGCTTTGAGAACTAAATGAAAACATCCCAATGCTGAACACAGTAAATAGAATTCTCCTTTTAAGCAACCTAAAGGATGATGCAGCAAACGTTGCATGTGACAAAATGAGCTTATAAAGGGTCTAGAAAACTCCAGCTAATATCACTTAGTCACCTCTTAGAACATACATAATCTGCTCTGCCATGTTTCTTTCACCCACCACACCCTTGTCATCAGCTTCATCCTCTAACTTCTAAAATTATTTCCACAATGATAGACTATCTAGATAAAAGTAACTATTCCCTACCATGTCAATAATCTTTCTGCTCAAAACCTTATCAGTAATGCCACTGATAAATATATCACTAGTTTTTGCTGGGGCAATTTTAATTCACATAAAAAAATTGAAATTTTCCCAACAAGAAAGTGATAAAAATCCAGAAAGGATATCTAAATTATGCCAGAAAATATATATATCATGTAAGAAAAGAAATCTGTTCAGAACATGATTTTTATATGAAAGCGGACCAGACTGTCCAGCTTCCCTTCATAAGCTGCTTATATATTTGGCACCAGAATTTTCCCAGCTGAGAAAACTTGGGAGCGGTTTCAAAAGAAATACCTATATATGTGGATATACATCTATCAAAAGTGATATGCATATAAATGCACACAATTATATGTAAGAATGCAAGATAGACATCAAATTGTTTACAGCGAGGATCAAGTGCCTCAATTACAAATGACATTGACTTTTTATTTACATTCATCTGCATTTTCTGAATGTTCCAGAATGAAAGGTATCACATCTCTATTCAAAAAGTTATTCCAAGTGAAAACACTAAAGCTCATGTAGGAATCCCCCTTTCACCAAGTCAGAGCCACAGCATAGACTGGACATAGTGAAAGGAAATTCCAAGAATATCCCCTCAATGCTCCTTGATGGCCCTTCACTGCGTGCCCTGTAAGGCTCCAATGTGACACAAATCCAAGGTCATTTACTGAGCCAACAACAGTATATTTCCTGAATAACAAATACATGGAAATAAAAATTTTGAGTAGGGTTAAGTTGTAATCATAATTTTATACCCTTGTTGTTGACAGACTATTAGGAGAGGTATGCTAATTATATATGTGTACACACACATATTCCTTAAATGGGTTAAATCCTGGTACATTTTTTCTATTGTAAGCACACTGCTTATATTTATATTTTAACAACATAGGTCATGCCACTTTTGATTATATGTGACATTCCACAGTATTTTTATGTACTTCTCACAAGGAAGACTGTATTTTCTGGAGTGTTCTAAGAATATGAATCTTTCTGGTATATGAAATTAATTTACCAGATCCTGAATATTCACTAAAATTCACAATGATCTACTCAATGGAATACTATAATTTGAATGATACAAAATATGACTATTCTCACATTTGTATTCTATGAACTTTATTACCAAATGACAAATAGACAATTCAGGATGTATTCCTTTAAGAACTTTAATTTCTTCATCATTTTCATAATCACAATTTAACTTGAACATCGAAGGCTTGATATTTCCATTTTGCAGACAAAAGCTTTATGAGGTAAACAGTTGTACTCTAACTTAGAAGAGTGACAAATGGGTAGTGCTACTCATTTCGGGAGTACCTACTAAAGGCCAGTTACTGTAATAAGTGTCTTTGTAATTTAGACCTCAGGTGCTGACAGAAGTTTAATGCAGGTGTTAGTAACCGTTCCCTGTAAAAGGTGTTAGTAACCTTTCCCATATGGTTTCTTTCCTCTGCTCACTTCAGCCAGAGTACAAAATCAGCCACAGACAGTGCATCAATGGACATGTGTGGTTCTGTTCTAATAAAACCATTTATCTATGACTCTTATATACACAATAAAATACTACTCAGCAATCAAAAAAGATAAACTCATGCCATTTGCAGCAACATGGTTGGAGCTGGAAGGGATTAAGCTAAGCAAAACAAGTCAGAAGGAAAAATAAATTATCACATAGTTTCACATATATGCAGAGTATAGAGAAACTGAACAAAGGGTCAAAAAAAAGGGCAAAACTTACAAGCTGACCATAGATCTGAGGTATGCAGCAGGGGAGGGGATGGAGGAGGGATTAAAACGGGGGAGGAAAGAGCACAAGGGACTGTGGTGATGGTTTATGGGTGATGTGATAGTGGGAGAACCATGGGGACTACACCTGAGAGATCAAATATGGTACAGAAACTAACAACGATGTAAGAAAATTAATTACTTTGTTTTATTTTTTTAAAGATTTACTTATTTATTTATATAAGCACGGGGTACAATCAGAAGCGCAGGAGGGTGAGAGAATTCACCAGAGCCAGAGCAGGGAGCAGAACAGTCAGAAGGACCAAAGTACACTGCTGAGGGGAGCAGTGGGCGGCAGGAGAGGTCTGCGCGCCATGTGGGACCCTCACCAGGGGCCGTGTGGAGCGAACCAGCGCTACAGAGGCTGCAGGCAGCTTCGCAGCCCAGTGCTCAACCGCTGTGCCACCAGGGGAGGCCCTAAATTTAATTATTTTAAAAAAAAAACACAAAAATTCAGTGGTGCAAACACAAATGGAACTATATGCCACTTCTTAACCTAAATAAAATGATCTACTTTAGCTCTATTAAGTCTGTTTTCTATAAAATGGTGGTAATAATCATGCCAAGTCCACAAATTTATCATAAGAATCTTTTTCTAGTGTATGTCAAGCTCTTAACCCACAGCCTCATATCAGTATTTGGTCAAAGTAATGTTAGTTATTACCATTTCATCAGCATATTTATCCTCAAAAAAAAACTATGAGATAGTTATTATTTTATCCCTATTTTAGAGGTACTGCAACAGAAGATTAAAGTGTTAAGTAACTTGGGTCACTTATGTAGCTTTATAAAGCAGCAATTATCTAGTAGATAATTGTCGAGCTAGGATTAAACCCAGATCCATGTTGAGGTTTTAACCACCTCCAGCAATGATTAAATACTATTGCATTGACTTGTGGATCTCTTCAAATAGATTGCTCATAGTCAAAGGGTAAAGCATAATTCTTCTGTGGTGTGCATAAAAATAACCACCAAAATTCACTGAAGACACATGTACACACCAAACACACAAAATAAGCAGTTGTTAGGTAGAGAATTTAAAACATAGTTTATGTACAAGTTTACTGTTATTTTTTTTAAATCTGGGCACAAGCACATTACTCTGTCTGCCTCTCAGTCACCATCAGGGATTTCAAGCACAGTTGTCCAACAGCACGCCTGCCACAGGGTCACTGTCGTTCTGTTCCTCTCACCTTGACCTTTAATTTCTGCTCTCAAGTTTCTAGAGTTCTCAGACATATTGCAGGTATGTCACTAACCAATTATTTTTAAAAATCTAGGCAGTCACTTCTCTCATAATGAAAATATACACTCTGGTGAAACCAATTAATATTCTTTCATTTTAAATTATGCCTCCTGTGCCTGTCCATTTTTGCCCTCTGGCATTCGTTTATCTTGAATTACAAGTTGTCTGTGAGGAGAAAAGCAAATACAGGCCACCTAAGCCAGGAAAAGCAATGATTTGTAGACAGGTCCTGAACTGGATTTCCTATTGGGAAGAGTCCTCCAAAATGTTTATAAATCAAAAAGAACTTCACACTAACAGAGTGACTGCATGACATTCTTCCATGCAAAGCACACTAAATGAGTTTCTAAACAGGGTGAGGCCAGTGGCCACTCCCACAGCAGGTTTCTGCCTCAGGTTGAACTACTTCCGGAGTAATTCTCCAACATGCAGTCCAGACCACACTGTTCCTCTCCTGAACATCCTCCAGGGGCTCTCCTGGGATGACAATACTTTTGTCCACTTCCTCTCCACCCTCAATGCCCACTTATGATTTTTTGCACAGTCATACCTGCCTTTTAGCCCAAATCACCTCCTTCATCCACAAGATCAAATATCTCCTGCACCATGAAGACATCTTGTGGCTATTAAGAATAACCCCTTCATACTGCCAGCTCCGTAGTTTCCACTCATCTGCCTAAAAGTACTTTATACAGAACCCCAGTTACTCCTTTATATCTCAGTCTTCTAAGCTTCGGGAGGGCACTGAGTAAGTCAGTTGGTATAGAACACTACCTAACCTGTGGGTGATGATCAAAATATATTTGTTAAATGAAAGAATAAATTAGTTCCCTTTTAAGCTAGTCTGGTATTAGTCCTACATAATAGACTTTCATGCCAACTACGTTGCCAAGATATGCCACTTCAAGTCATTTACAGGCAAAAGCATTGGTGTGATGCTAAAATTAACTTAGAGAAACCACCAGAAACCATGCTGAGGTCTGAAAGGCATGATGTGGAAATTAGAATTCATTTGGATGTTGAAAGGCTTGAAGCAGTTCTTGCTACAAAGTTCAATGTCTATTTAACATGCAGATTCTATTAGAGCTCTTTATGAAGTTCATTGTATATTTCTTTTTTCTCTATCTTTGTTATTTACTGATCCTAACACAACTGGCATAAATTATTCTTACGTGTCTGCTTGGGGGGGAGGGTGACTGTGTAATAGCAAATCAATCAATCAATCAGGTTAAGCAACCAGCAAAAGAATTCACTGCTGCTGCTGGAGCCTCCTTGACCTTTGCCTTCCCTTCAGCACAGGTGACCACCTGGCCCCCCAGCAGCCTGCCTGACAAGGCACCTGCCTTGTCTCCTTAATTGGGATAACACATGCACGTGGCTAGCACTCTGTCTGGCACAAGATGGCTGAAAAGACAAGACAAGTTCCTTCCTTCCCTCATTCTCCTCTTCGCCCTGGTCCTTGTTAACTCCTCTCATGTGAATCTGAACCTTATGATTTCCCAACCCATGCTCCTCCGCCAAGGCCAGCCTTAACTCTGTATACAGTAGGAAAACACCTACATGCTGTTCTTGTTCAGGAAAGGGTGAAAAACAAATCATATACACACCCTTCAACCCCAAGTCAATTTCTGTAAGTCCTTTCATGGGGTCTGAAATTATTCTGCTGGAGAAAACTCCCTTTTTTCTGGAATTCTTTCCCTTGGAGTTGCTTATTAAAATGCAAATGGCCCCGAGAAGTGTAATATTATCAGTTAACAACACCTGATCTGCAATGAGGGGTACAGACAAAAACGCCCTGTGGGGACAAGCCTTGGGCATAAAACACTAACCTAGGATCCCTCTAGGTAGAATGAATTTCACAGATGAGGAAAAGGGCTTGGGATAGAGAATAGACACTGTTTACAATTTTGCAAGTGGCCCCTTCTGCTTTAGGTGACACTATCCAGTCAATTACAACACCTCGTGGTCTTTGCTGTACTTTGAGACTGGGAACCCTGGGTTAAACCCCTTTGTTTAAAATAGGCCCTGTGGTACCTATAGCAACAGTACAGCATATGCTCAATAAATGTTTGTAATTTAAGTTCCAGGCTCCCCAGACTCACTGTCTTTTCTAATAATTGGCAATTGGTTGTTGGTGGAAACATTTGAAGGATACTCACTCTTCTTCAAATGCCCCCACAGTCATGTTGAAACAGATGGCTGAAAAGAGACAAATTTTGAGGCAGCACAGGCCTTTCTCAGTCGACTCTTTCTTACCTAGTTATATTGCTTCACAGTAAAATATTAACACAGGTGATTTTCCAGGGACTTATTGTTACAATTCTATCTCATGTCCAGGAGTTTTACTTCCTCTGATCATTTTTTCAAAAAAAGCAAGAAAATATTTTAAAGTTATTAGAGTTGTTATAGAGGGGAAGAGTGTCATTTTTTTTTTCCCTCTCCAGACTCATTATACTGCTTTTTACGTTAACGTTTAGGAAAATAGCATGAGCAGTTTCAATTTGGAGGAAGAAACTTTGGCATCTCCAATGAAATCCACTACTTTACAGAGGGGTTTACTAGACTCCAGAGATACTATTACAAACTATAATAGTTGAAAATTGGGGAGAAGGGCCTGGGACCTTAAACATTTGAGTACTCAGCAAAAGTGGTAGCTTATATAGAACAATGAAATTTCTAAAATACTTCACAAATGATTGGTGTTTTTGAAGCTACCGTATTCCTACCCTTTGCCCAAAAGCTTAGTATTACCAATTCCAATGTGAAGTTTTGAACTGGCACATCATATGCATTTAAGAATCTAGGATAACTATTACCATTATTTTGAAACCATAGATATTTTGAAAATAATCACAGGTTTTATATTTCTGCCTTTTATATTTCATTATTAAAAGTTTAGTTTAATTATTTTAAATTCCCGGTGACATTTACATGCAATATATTAATGTTTTTCCATGTAAGAATTCACAAAACGCCACATATTTTGTATTTTACAATTAGCTGCCAGCAAGAGGCTACTTGCTTTGCAGCATTTTCCAATTTTCATGATGTAAATAGTCCCCCAATTTCAAGTTATGACTAACATGAGGTCAGCTATCATGGAATAGGAAAAAAGTGCCCAGGATCTGCTCTAAGGAGCCTATCTGTGTTGAATCCAGCACAAGCCTGGATAGGGCAGAATTTTATTCCACAGACCCTTTCTACAGAACTGGCCATTTCTTTCTCTAATAACCCTACATAATAACACACCTTATATGTTATGATTTTGTATTTACCTACTCAACTCACTACCCTAGTGACTTCCCATCTTTTGGGGGATATAAGACACAGTGAGAAATACATACCACCTCATGGCCCACCCCATGTATACACATCTCTGCATTTTAATAAACACATACAAAACCATAAAACAAAAAGTCTCACAAAATAAAATGCAGTCTTACTAAGTGCAATGCACAAGATTTTTCTATTCTCTTCCATTTCATTTTCAAAATTCTGATCTTGAACCACTAAATTGGACTCATAGCCAACTATTTGGGTAGGGACCCCAAAATTGAAAACAGTGCTATAATGGACTCTAAACTCAATGAACACAGGATTATTTGTCATGCCTGTATGTCATCTATCCCCATGTCTGGTACTAATTATTGAGGCCCAAGAAGGTTAAGTAACTTGTCGAGAGACATACCTGCCATCATTGATAAAAGATCCCTCAAGGCAAGTGATAACTCGTTACCCAGAATCAGGATATTCACGGTTTGACATTGAAAGCTAGAGTGGTCTTCCAAGACAGCCCCTTCACCAGAAATTGATGGAGAATGCTTTTAAAAATTGTACTGACCCTGCAATTGATGAAAGTTTGGCCCTTTACCTAGAGTAGCTCTAAAAAAAAAAAAAAAAAAAAAAACAGCTGCCTAGGATGACTACGCAAATTCAAGTGAAAACATCTTTTCCCCATTATTGATAATAGTCACCTTGGAAGCATGTTGAAAAGATACTCATCTTTCTTCACAAAACTTTATCAATCCTCAAGGAATGGAGCTATATAAATGCTGATTAATATGTACTTTATAGAGATATACCCCTTTATAAGCATTGACACCAACTTTCTAACAACCACATGCCAAAAACTTACTTGGAGAAAATATTCAGAATACAAAATCTGAATCCATGGGCTTTTCTCTTAAGTCCTACTGCACCACAAGCTTTTTCATAGGTGCTAGTAAACATACACTATAGTTTCAAGACAATCCAGATAAGCATCTTCACTAAAATACACAACACCATTAATCATCTCAGTGACAGTGCTCCAATTTAACATCTTGGGGATTTCCTCCCCTTCTTCATCATTTATTTGCCAATATTTCCTTGTTATGAATATCCCCCTAGTGACTTTCCCTGGCAGTCACAGCTGTGCTGCCTACTGTGTCTACCTTGACTACAAATAACACCAATTCTTTTTTTTTTTTTAAGAAAAAAGCAAGCATTTTTGATAATACCTACAGTTAGAAGGGCGCCGTGGCTCCGACTGCATCCCAGGTTACCTCATCCACGCTTCTGACTTTAAAGGTACAAGCCTAAGCCTTTAAGTAACTTCAGACACGTGAGACTGGCTTAATTATAAATGAACAACAGTTGGCTATGGGCTTCAATTACTAGACTGGTCAAAAATCAACTGCTACTTTAATATAGTTCTTAAAGGACCCCCTTCTTATAACACAAAAGACTTCAAAGTATCAAGTTACCACAACAAAGTCACAAAATCTCTAACAAATGATGGAAACGTGCTCAGCAAGAATCACAATAAATAGGATTTAGAAGACAAGAATTATTTAAAAATAATAATCAAAACAATTTTCTACTCTAGTTCACCAACTCTGGTGAAAAGAGTTAACACTATCTTGGGAACAGAATATCAAGAAATAAAGCCTGAGATGCAGCAGATACAGGGGACAGTCCCAGCTCCATCCGGGATCCTCTCTGCTCCACTTCAGAGAGCAGCCTTGCAGGCTCCAGGATTTCCTGAGAGTGCGTAAACTGGAAACCATGAAAGAAAATGCTGCACAACCAATTGGAAGAGCATGTGAAAGTAAGACTCAGCAACTGTATTCAGAAGGGAATTTTAAGGAAGCAAAGTATTTTTTTAAATAGTGAAACTCTAGTGCAAAAAAGTTAAGAATTTGAAGACAAAAACACACCAAAGTATATTTGCAAAGTATCTGGCAAGACTAATGCCTTCAGTGGAATTATGCTGATCTGACTTTACATTTTCTACAGG